>NC_027751.1:46295211-46325181 GCF_000695525.1 Brassica oleracea var. oleracea | reverse complement strand
ATATATATATATATATATATATATATATATATATATTATATTTACATACGCTTCCAACACGATTCCGCTTCCTAATTTTTTTTAAAAACTCGCTTCTACGCTTCCATACGATTCCGCTTCCGCGAATCCGCTTCCGTTTCCATGTAACGTAGGTTAAGGGTTGCTTATTAATTTTTGTCTATTTATTCAAAGTTTATTGCATCAAATTAATTATAACGTATGAGTCATGGTGCCAATAATTTACTGAACAATACCAAGAAAACACCTGAAAACTCAAGGTCATCGAATGTAATTGGAATATGAACCGGAAGTGGAATTGAACAAAGGAAAATTCAAAACAAGTGATAAAGAAAGACATATATGGCAGTTGCATGATCAGATATGATACCAAAGAAACAGGTTAAGAAAAAGCAGAACAAATGAGTTTTTGTTGGCACAGGTCTCAGACGACCATGTCGTTTTCATGCTTCCATGGCATTGATAACTATGACCTGGTTTCAAGAAAGATGTCTGTGGAAAGAGAAGAACAAATATAATCAAACAGGGGATAACAACGCAATAGAATATAATCAAGAAAGTCATTTCAGGTGCTTCTTCTGAAAATACTTAACACAAGCTAGCAAAGATCAAACTCCCAAAGAATCAAAGGCTTTAGATAAAGATCCAACTCTCACAACCCTTTAAATCCCTTCTTAAGAGAAAAAAAGTAACATTATTTATTTAACATTAAATCAAACTAAAAGCCAACACATGAAATCAAGAAAGCTAAGCTCTACCTCTTGCAAAGCTCTGAAAAGTAGCGAGATCCATTGTACAGAATAAACCACATCAGGATTACAACCAAAGAATCTGAAAGAGAATGTTAAAGGAAAAGGCAAGAGCTCTGTTCTTGAACAAAACAAAATTCAAATTTGATCAGATCGAGGCAAGAGAAAGGATACTGAAAAGGTATCGTTCCCACCAATCAAGCATGTAAAGCCCAAATGTGACGTTGTAAAGGTAGATTTTGCGTTGAACCCAATTCATATCTAAATCAGATCCCTGCCATAAGAATGTGAGAAAACAAAACATTATAGATCCTCTGATTCGACGGTCGGAAAACCCCAGTTTCAAGTTTTCAAAAAAGTTACCTTGTAAGGATCAGACAGAGAGAACGTGGAGAAAATAAAAAAATTTAAACCGCGAATTTCAAACTGGATACGTACTAATACCGATACAGTGATTACCTCCCAAGATGTTTGTATAATCAGAGAGAGACAGAGAAGGAGCTTGATGGTGATTGGTGAAGTGTCGTAGAACCACTTTGGGCCAATTATATATTACCGGTTTAATGGTATGGTTTCTCTTATACCGGTAATTGAAACTAAACCCTTTTTTCTTAAAATGTTGGTTTGATTTGAGGTTTTTCTCTTTTTTGACTTTTGATTTTGAAGCAATCTTTGAAGGAAAAACAAATCCGTTTTAGTTCCTTCAACGTTGGAAACTCCGGGAAGATAGGATCAATAACATATACTATCATGTGATTTCACCATCATCTCCTTGATCCAGTCAACCAGATAAAGCTGAGAAACATTGTTCTTGGTAAGCTTAAAGGTACTGTAAATAGCAATGAGTTTTGGGCTACAATATGTGTTATGTGTACTCTCAGATGTGGCGGAATATGGTCTACATAGACAGGAATAAACGTTGACATGCTCAATGGGATAGATGGTATTATCTTAGGATTCCATTGATTATCAGGAAGAATCTTGTTCGGCTTTTTGTATTGATGAGTGATCGATTCTTGGTTCAATGAAACCATAATGTTCTATATAACAATCATTCATTCAGGCAAAATAACAATCCATATAAGTAAAAAAATAGGATGAATAGCACAGAGAAGAAGAGATCATCAGACCCTTTTGCTACTCTTTAAATGATTTTTTCCTCTTTCTCCAGGCCAAAGGTCGGTTGTTTTCCATGAATATCCATGAAAAAAACGATGAAAGAAAAGAGAAAAGCTAAATGTAGGTGGAAGCTGTTATTTCTAATCCAGAGCTTGATGCCAAATAATGAAGGTGTTTAGAGGGTTTGTGTTCGATCAAGTCTGATCCTTATGAACAAGGTCGGTTTTAGATATATACCAATACAATATTGACTTTGATCCCCAAAATCCTTGAGTTTATAAATAAACTATATGACTCACAAATTGTTATAAAATTATTTATTTTTTGTTAAATGGTTTCTATCTTTAAAATTTAAGGACCGGCTCTACTTGTGAAAATATGATTATATTCATCACTACGAGCCAACTTCAATCTTCCTATTACTCAAAGTTAAATTGCAGATTTTTAGCTTCGTTGTAGTTTCAGATCTTGATTATCAACATTCTTTTGAAACCAACTTCAACCTTACTATTACCATGGCTTTTGTATTGTTGCTGCTCATGTGTTGCAAAGTCAGCCTTTAGTTTGGAAGATTGCTCTACGGATGATTTGCTCTCTGTACTGTTCAAAGCCTCAACATTTTGGTGTTACATCACCTATGTGATTGTAGCCAGTGTTAAAATTTTTATTCCTGCACTAGTTGCGGAACCAATCACAAGCATTAGATCACTGATTGTGTTCTTTGTTTTCCATGGCGTCATTCCGCTGCTTAAGCCTAGTGTGGTCGGAATACAAGGATTTCTCCGCAATGTTAGTTGTTTATGTATAATGATAGCTTCTATCTTTGTGTTTTTGCTTGTCTTTTGTTGCAGCAAAAATTGTTAGCCAGTATGACTTTGTTATCATCTTTGTAAACAATTCTTCTTCTAATGGAGACTAGTTATCTATAAAATTTTGTTTTACCAAAAAAAAAATTCATCACTATGAGCCTTTGTAGTGATAAAGATGATGAATCAGTGAGAGAAAGTTTTCAAGCCATTCTGCATACTCATTTGAGTAATATCCAAAGTTGAATTAATATGTTTTAAAAAGATATACCTGAAATGCGTTTTATAAAAATGAGAGAATATTTAGTAATTGTAGTAGTATCTAAAGAGTTAGCAGAGGTTTTGAACTTTGTTTGACTGTGTATGTTACTCAGACATTGAAGGCTTTTTAGGGTTGCTATTGTATTCATCGGCCAATTAATGTGACACACACTAACTTAAGAGAATCGATAGAACAAAAAACAAATAATGTCAAAGAATTAATTTCTTATAACCATTAAGATTAGGTGAATCCGAATTTTGGATATAGTCGGTCCAAAATTCTCTTTTCATCATTTGTTATGTTGTTGCTATAACCAATTTGAGTCCCACTTGCTTTTCCTATTCATTTGCTCATCTTCCCTACCCTCTTACACGGGATTATTTCTGATTTTATGTTTTCTTCTTATTACTTTATTATTGTTTAGTACTCTTTTTAACACCGAAAGTTGTATCTTTGGTTGTTTTTGTCCACTAAAATCCCACCGCACAAATATACGGTCGATGTAATTAACGTTAAGTTTCTTTTTCTACTCTTTTTCTTCTTTTTCTAAAGTTATGATTTCATATTTGTGTAGATAATGCAAGGAGATTACCGCAATCGAAGATAAAAACTTTAATAATAAGGGTCTAAACATTTTTAAATTATAGCTACAGTTCTTCTGGCTAGATAGCCTATACATGCTACAACGAGAGCTGGGTGAAAATATGAATAATAAATACACAAAGTTGGTGTGAGATTAGTCAAAAGTACGCCTGTTGCTATATTTTGGAAGGTCCTACTTCGACATAAAGTCAAAATCAATCAAATTGCTATATTTTGAGGAGCAAAAAGTATACTACTATGCCTTGCTTTATTTCAAATGATATACTGAAATAATTGTTGCTGCAGATCTCTATGTTTTATAAATAGTGGATTTCGCTTCTCCAAGCAAAAAAATTAAGTCAGTAGTCCTTTTTTTTTTTTTTTTTTTTTTTAAAAAGTCAGTAGTCTTAAAAATACAATTGCATAAGAAAGATTGTACATGACATGACTAATTTAAACTAGACATATAAACATGAACAAGATAATGAGAGCATGTTGAATTTCTACAGTTTTCACATCCATGTAAAATACAAAGTGTTTATTTTCGAGGTCAAATTGTTAATTGCAAGGTTTGTATAAGTGATTATCTCTTTTTGGTCAAGATGATTAAGTCTCTATATTTTGTTTTTTGTTTACTTTAAAATCTTTAGTTAAGAGCTATGCAGTGATAGTTATGTGATGTGAGACCCACAACTCAAATTGTTTATGCTATTCTAAGCGGCAAATAATTTATGCTTATGTAGAAGTTCAAGAAAGAAAGGAAACTAATGAAAAAGTTCTCATTGTGACTGAATAAAGTTAAAAAAGAAAGAACCAGGGAATATAAGAATCAAAAGTGTGAGGAAAAACCATCATTACAAGCATCACTCACTAGAAGCAGCCCACATTACATTTTGCATTGCCCACAAAACCTAAATCCCAAACAAATCATTACCCTCTCTCTCTCTCTCTCTCTCTCTCTCCCCAACTCCCCAGCAATCAACTCCATAAACCCAAGTTCCTTACACACAGCTTCTCTCTCTATATTTAGTTGATAAGAAGTATTTGGAGACATAAGACTGGAAGATTTAGAGCTTTAACAGAGAAGAAGAGTTACGGTTGTGTTTTTCGGAATGGGAAAAGGCTTCAGAATAGTAACAAGTCTTCTTCTTCTCTACTTCGTCTTCCCAGGTTACTTTTCTCAATCCATCGCTGAAACAAGAAAAGCTTTTCCCAGTTTTTATTTTTAAATAAAATATTGTTAAAGTAGCATATATATATTTATAGTAAGATTTGGTTGTTGCAAATTTCATTTTATTCTTTTCTAAGGAATAGAACATGCACATGATTTATTCTAATCCACACTGTTTTGATATATGAACATATGTAAGTGATATAACACCATAGTTTTGATTAATGGTGAATCCAAACGTTTTTGAATTCGTTCTTGCTAAAAATAACGTTTATATATAGCTTGGGATTTATTATTCTAAAGATGCGGAAAGTTAATCATTATTCAGAAAATCTATAAAATATGTCTTTAGAACTTCAATTATCTATATTCTGATTAGAAATGTTTTTTTTCTTAGGAAAATGTTCCTTTTCTTGTTCATCTAGTTCTACCAGATTCGAATTTTTTCAATTTTATTTAATATATCAATACTGTAGATAGGTGAATTCTAAATTCTAATTGCTTTATTTTTAAAATTAAGGTGAATTTGTATCTATAAAAAAGATGAAGTTAATTTTGTTTTCTCATGTGAACCGGAATGGAGTCGAAGCTTGCAATTATTCTAGTCCTTACTTTTTCTTGTTCAGTTCAAAGATTCTCTATATTGTCTTTTTGTTTATTGTTTCTAAGGTTTGTCTTCGTGTTTTACCTTTTTATTACAAATTAAAGGCACTTATCTTAGAGATGATAATAATTAATTATGCTCTAACTTTACCAACCAAATCTGAGACAT
This sequence comes from Brassica oleracea var. oleracea, assembly GCF_000695525.1. Classification (NCBI taxonomy): domain Eukaryota; kingdom Viridiplantae; phylum Streptophyta; class Magnoliopsida; order Brassicales; family Brassicaceae; genus Brassica; species Brassica oleracea. Next base: position 46,319,702 of record NC_027751.1, on the reverse strand, counting down.
CATTGTTAATGTTTCTCACATCTTATTCCATTAACGAAAACTATGTGATTTTACAGGTGCAAGAGCAATTACTGAACCAATAGAAGAAGAAAAGGACATAACCACACCTTTAGCCACAAATCCAACAACCAGCGAACCAACCGTTGTCCCTAATTCTGATTCTGACGCTTCTGCCGTCGTCACAACGCCACTAACGGTTCCAACGCCACCACGCGTTGCAGCCCACCCAGGTGAAAGTTGGTGTGTTGCGAGAGAGAACGCTCCAAAAATAGCGTTACAAGCTGCTTTGGACTACGCGTGCGGGATCGGTGGAGCAGACTGTTCAGAGATCCAAGAAGGAGGAAAGTGTTATAATCCAAACTCGTTGATAGCACATGCATCTTTTGCATTTAACAGTTATTACCAGAAGAATCCAATCCCTAGTAGTTGCAACTTTGGTGGAAGTGCTGTCACTATCAGTGGTGACCCAAGTAAGTCTTTCTGTCTTAAATTTAATTCAAAGGAATATGTGATTTTTCTATCCAATAAAATTTGTAGGACCTGGAACAAATCATGTTAATAAGAGCATCATTAACGCTAACATCCCATTTGAGGTTCTTATTATTATTTTCTTTGTCTGTTTAAAAAAAAAAATTAAAACGAACCAATCGCTGATCGCCACGTGTCATTGAGGCTCGCGAACAGTGCAAAAACATCTCCAAAAGCGGTCTGTATTTTGCAACTTTAGTAACCGGTTCTTCTTATTTTTTGTGGGGCCCACTGACGGAACAGTGCAAGAATCCTTTAAGGATCGGGGTATTTATTCTCTAAGTCATCTCCTTACGGTTGGTATTAAAATTAGTAACTTATTAGAACATTTATCCATTTTGATTTTATTGTATGCTGACATAAGAGACTTAGAGTTAAGAAATGTATGTATCCGTTTACTAGTTGGAAATTTTTTAGAAAAAAACATTGTAGTTGTTATATTCTAACAACTAGTAATAAACTAGAATGATCATGACAAAAGAAAAATAATAATATTGACTAGTACTTCGTGGTAACTTTACGCGGATTGAATTATATTATTAAAATATTAAATATATTGTATTGAAAATTTTAAGATTTATATATGATCGAATTGTTTTTATATGTATACAATTTTGATTGTTTATATAATCATATATATGTTAAACCAATATATTTGGATATTTTCTTTTACTAACTTATCAGTAAATAAAGTTTATATATATTCGACTTTGAAGTTACACTAATTTTCAAAATATTAGATTTTTATTTTCTTTTTGACATAAAATGGACAATTAAAATATTAAAAATACAATTATAAATTGGGTTAGGCTTATAATTTGAAGTATAGTTTGGTTATGGACCACATTAAGACAATATAAAATTTTGTAATCAGACTATTATTATACTTAAGGCCTAAATATAGAAAGATGATGGTATTATAATTATTTGTTTAAAGGATGAAAGTGAGTTAATGTGATATGTATCATTAATTACTACGAAATGTCATTATTAATGTTTTCCTAGACTACGAAAAATAATTAGGTAGGTGCCAAAGCCTTATTTAATTTTCAATATAAATTTCATAATTTAAGTTCTAAAAATTGTGTTGTAAGGAAAAATATTTGATATATAAGTTCGTTTGGTAATAACAAAACAACTTAATTTGTGTATTACTCTTTATATAAATTTCTGTAGGTGAGGAATGCTTAAGAAACGAACAATATTCTTCTTTTTTTTTTCTTTTATTAACAAATTGTTTTTGAATAGATGCGTCTCTTTGCTATTAAATAAAAAATCAACACATAAAAATGATTATTTTCCAATTTATAGCAAAATCATTCAATACATAGGCCATAATATATAGCAAACTTTGATTTAAATTGATGTCCAAGTGATGCGGACTAAGAGTATATCTTACACTTAAAAAAAAAAAATTATGTTGGATCACAATATAAATCAACTTTGAGCTATTTAAAGAAAGTCTCATTTAATGAGATCGCCGAGTATTAATTTAATGAGATCGATGAGTATTAAGTTTATCATATCATATATATTTATGTTTGGGTTAACATAAATTTTTCTAATAATTAGATTTTGGGCTTACTAATTTTTCAATTGATTCTTATGATGTCACATAAGCCAAATTGACATCCTAATTAAGTGACATCTAAACAAGACTTTTTTTAATTAATACAAATTTAAAGTTACAAATTTTAAATTTTTCTTTATTAATATATAGAGGATCCAATAGGTAATAAATCAACAAACCAATAAATATATTTATTTACAATCTTTTTGTACATACTATTTTGTGTGCTATCAATTAATATTGCAAATTGCTTTCGAATATTAACTGTTTCTTCGTGACCCAACTGTAGTACATATTGGACATAAACAGGGTTGAGATTGTGATTTATTTTTTTGCACCATTGAGATTGTGTTGAGAGAATCCATCTAAATAAATGTTTTTCTCTGTTGACAGGTGTAGGATCATGCCACTTTCCGTCTACAAGGTAGATCTCTGGAAAACCGACTATTTATCTAATAATAATAACACAAGAATTTGTGAGATGATGACTATGTTGGAATGTGATAATGCAGCACGAATGAATCGACATTGAACGTAAGTGAGGATGGATTAGGGCTTTTTGGGAGAATACCATCGCACCCGACTCCCAAGCCCGAAGCTTCAAGCTCCTCTTCCAGAACTTTCTCATATCTCTACTTCCATTCTCATCTTCTTTGTTTTTTGTTTTTATATCATGTTCCCGTGGTGGTATTAGGTTAGTCATGTAATATATATAAATCAAAATTTAAGCTAGTTTTTAATTCAGTTCCAAACCTAATCGTTAATATATCATAGTATTATTATACACAATACTGTATTTATAAATACATTATACCATACAAACAATATTCTGGTAGTTAAGTGACAATTTCACTTTCTTTTTTTTCTAAATGGATTTTATTATAATGGAGAGTTTTATTTAAATACTGTGACCTGATTGGTCTGTGGATACAAGGAGGTCTCGGCTTGCCACGGTGCTGCTGCTCGATGCTCCATCAGAAGCATTAGTAACAGCTCCAACGTGCTTGGACGAAACTTCAGTCCTCTTCTCTTCAAAAACATGAAGCAAAAATTTAGCTCCTTCTATACCTCTTGACAGAGCATTTTCCACTGCATTTCTTGCCTAAACCACACAACACTATCGTATTACAATATGTTTTTTTTTTCGGGACAAACAAACATGTAAAAAGAGTGACCAAGAACCAACCTGCGTAGACCCATCAAACACTATCTCTGGTATTGTTGCGAGTCTTAACCGTTTCGGTGGAGGCTGCAACGGTTTTCTAAGAATCAGTTAGAGAGGCACCGACGGATTCTGCAATGGATGTAACCGATTCTTTGGCTTCGTTAAGAGGAGAAGTGGCCTTCTCGAAGAAAGATACCAATTTAGAATATTTATCAGAGAGAAACAGAGACATATAGTTTTGGAATGTGTAATGACGAGAGCTGTTAGAGAGGGCTGTTTCAACTCCTCCTGCGAAGCAACTATTGAGAATCTACTATACATGACTTCCTTTATCAACTACTAGGATTCGGACCCCCGCGGTTCGCGGGGGAAACAATACTAAATTAAATATAAACATTTTCAAATGCTTGGTTAATTTTGTTTAGGTATTTCATTTGTGGATTGCTTAGACACTAAGCCAAGGGATGCAACTTTAAGTAAAAGTTCTTCCAAGCTCAAACGCAGGACCAACCAAACTGTTTCAAAACTTAGTTCCATTCCTTAACATGTCTTCGCCTTCTTATATTGTACCGGTAGAACCTCTATAACTTCTTAATCACATAACTCCATTTTCTTCAACGCCGCTTTCATCATCTTCCCTGCCCCTGTTGAAAGCACATGCACCGGCGCTTTCCCATGAAACTGCGGCAGGGGCTTCTTTGCCATTGTTTACATGTTCAACTGCAGAAGGTCAACAACAGCACCACAACCAAAACAGTCAGGAGCTTCCTTCTAATGGTACCGGCACACCGTTTGATCTAAAGTATGATTTTGCAGTCAAAACATGTTTAAAATATTAAATATTTAACTAAATCAACCAATTATGCATATAATAAAATATATAATATTAAAAAACCTTATTAAGGTACAATACAACTGGTATTTTTATTTTGTTCCAGATTTTAGTTACATATGGTATGTTACATTCATCTCAATTAGTTTAATATTTTAATTTTTTTTATAAATTTAAAAATAATAATCACTGAAAATATTATTTTACTATTGATATATATATATATATTTTAATTTTAATGTAAGCAAAATAAATCGTATGCTACAAATTCAAACATTTAATAACCTTTAGGGAAATAATAAACCATTTTTACTATTTAATTATAAAAATATTTAAGGAATTTAACAAGTTCTTTTTATACTAAACAATCTACACAATAACAATATTTTTGCACTTCTATTCCGTCCAAAATGTCTCTATAAAAATTGTGTTTTTTCATTGAAAGCATCAAAGAAAGCGATTTAAGACTTGTGTAACATTTTGTAAGCTGGCATATTCCTTTGCTATTAAATATCTCCTTAATTAATGTAGAGCCTTGTGTTAAATCACCATCTCCAATAACAATAAAACCTAATATATACATGGATTTTGCATGCATATAACTTGCGGCATGTTTTAATCCTTTGAGAACTTTATGTTTGTCTCTTTTAAAATAGAATTCATTTATGCCAGATAAAAACATGGCTTCAACATTGTTATTAAGAAGAACACAATTGTCTAGGAAGTTAATATGTTTAGAAAAATACCTCTCATTGTATGGAGGTTTGAATATGTTCCTAATTTTTAGATTTAAAAAAATAAAAGACGATTTTGAGATTCTATAAATCTCTTTATTGACCAATCTACAATTCCAAAATCTTTATTTGACTGATTGAAAATCTTCGATAAAATATCGCATACAATATCTTCAGGTAGTTCCATGATTGAAGTTGTAGCCACTCTTTCTTAACAAAGAAATCATTTATACGCACAGTCATGCACTTGCAAAAGGTATGAACCAAATGTTTGAAAGGTAACTTGATCTAGATGCGGAGTCTCGTTTGCACTTTATGGATGGTTAAAACATAAAATTAATGTCTTCAGTTATACCGGTTTTCAGTAATTTAATTACATAACATATTCAGTTAAGTATTTAATAGAGAACTTCGTATATAAGTACTTTTCAAAGTGGCAATTATTCAACTTAATCGAAAATTTTATTTTATCAATTGTTTTAGTAGAAATTTTATATTTGATTGATAGTTATACTTATGTAGTTTCATTATTTCCGATAATTATTTAAAATTATCAATTGTATTAGTCTCAAAATGTGTAAACAAAAATGTTATCCCATCTCGTCTGCAAGAAGATTAAAGAAACACTCTCACGACAATTTTCACGCGTTTCTTAACTTGTCCATATTCGCAGGAGAGTCAACTTCAATTTTATCAATATTACATTACCGCAGACACGGTTTGAAATCATTAGCGTTTGTTCAGCGTGTACCTATTTAACTATGCTGGGTCACAAATGTATAGTAGTCAAATATATTCACAATAATAAAAAGAAACAGTTGACAACGTTTGAAACATAAAACTAAATATTACAAGGTAACATAGATATTACAAGTTAACATAGATTTTTAATAATAATAGAGTGCCTATAAAAAAAAAAGTGAACATGCAAAAAATGCATGGTTAAACTCGCATTCTGGTAATGGACAATACCAAGTTCCTTCAAGTACACCATGACCAGTAACACAAAATTGCAACAAAGTCAATTCGATTTCTTTGGCATATGAAGTCACCGCATTTAAGTTGTTGTTCCAGTCAGCTATTCCATTGTCAAGTACATCAACTCCAGATTTAGGTAATCCAAAACATACAAAAATGAGAGCATTCATAACTATTGCCTTTTCATCACCAATGTTTGCGGCTCTTTCAATATAAAAGCATCCATTGTGTAGCTCTCCAAATACACATAAACTTTCCAAACCATGAAGATAAAGGGCTTGAGGATTATCATCTTCAACACAATCATGGAAAAAAATGAGATTTGTAGAAACAAGTTGACTGTTTTGGAGGAATGGAGATAGATCTACTCGTTTTCGAAATTCAGGATTAATAATTGTGTTTCTCCCCACTTTTCCAGTTGCAAAAATAATGAATTACTCATTTTAATAGCAGTTTTAACTTTAGGGTTATGTGGTATATGAGGATGCACTGCATAACATATTGAACACGTTATCAAAACATAAATCATAAAATCAGTATTGTAGGATTATGTCAAGTTACTAATTGGTGAAATAATGTTTGGTTGCTGGTTCTATAAACGTGAGTCTTCCTCACTTCTCATAATAATCAAACGAAAATAACAAAATCGTACAAAATAATTTTCAGAGAGGGCAACTGTTTATGTTTTAAATAAATTAATTAAAAATTATAGCAGTTACGTAAAAAAGCAACTCATCTTTGTCCACTAAACACTCCCAGAATTGTTTTTTGGAAACGTCAAATATGCTTGCATGTAGTTATCTATGCGGTTATTTTACATTTAAGTTAGTTTTTCTTATACTAAAAAGTCAGAAATAGCCGATATATATTTGGTCACAATATTTCCAAATATATTTAATACTATTTTTACAAGTTAAGTTCATCCAGAGTAAAACCGGAAAGTATAAGAAAACCAATTGTTATAATGTTTTAGTTGGTGTTCTTAAATAAAATAATGAATTACATCTGAAAAATATAGACCAATATTGAAAAGAGAAAGTAAATATGGGTGTGTTGTACTTTATAAATATTACATTATAATTAATTATATTAAAATAGTAATCTGTTTAAGGTAAACAATAACGGCATAAGTAAAGAACAAATATCGTTTATTTGTAGTTAACTAATTAAACACTTTTCACAGAGCTTATGGCCACATGGAATACATAATATATTTGTATCATACAGTTTATTTTGCTTACATTAAAATAAAAATATATATTAATATCTATCAACACCTAAAGAATTAACCATAGATTGTTTATGTTTTGCAATGACTATCAACAAGTATCAAGGTCAAAGTCTTAGTAGATACAAAACACAAATTTTTTAAAAAAGTGTTATTTTTATTACTGCTCTTTTAAAATTGGAACCCTTAATCAGCACCCTTAACATAAACACCTTTTAATTCAATATATAAACAGTTACCATTAATTACAGTGACACTTCAAATTATTGTAGAATTTTTTTTTATATTAGACAAAATCTTATATTTTTTCAGGTAAATAATATTTTATTTACTGTTTATATTACTTAGTATTTTAACTATCCCGGCATCATTACTTTGTTGAGTTAGTAAATTTTAATTTTCTTAAAGAGATATTTGTCCAAGACTATCACTCTAGCACTTCTCCTATTAATTATTTTTGGTCAAAGTGGTAATGACGTTTTTGTTTGTCTTTAATTTTTAGAATCACAAAATATGGAATTTTTCAATTATTTAAAAATATCTGTAATTAAATAATTGAAAAATATATGTAATTGTTCCACAGAATGATTTTTTTCTCATATTTAAATGTCACTCTAAAACATTGCCCGTAAAATGATAGTAACACACAGTAACGATTTTTTCATCCTGATGTCGTATTTTCTTAAAACTAATAACCTAAATCATGGTAATTATTAGACTATTGTTTACAAAATTAAAAAAAAAACAACAAACATACAATTTTTTTAAAAAGGTGTTATTTTTATAACTGCTCTTTAAAAACTGGAATCCTTAATTAGCACCCTTTAAAATAAATACCTTTTAATTTAATATATAAACAGTTACCATTAACTACAGTGTCATCAGTTTCTTTGTTAAATTCATAGAAATATTTTCGCCTTGCTCATTATAAAATCATGTTCTTTACCACCACCATACATGGAAAAAGACTGTCTTAACAAGAATTAAACTTCAATCATTCAAAACTCAGAAGCATGTATATGCATTAAGACACATGCACGTTACAAAGAAATATAGTTTTAAACTGTCATCCACTGATTTTGTAACTGTCCACGCTTTATGAGTTCAGAGTTCCTCACTTAAACGTGCTCACCTTGCGGTGGTTAGTTTGCTCCATGTCTTGTGATCGCCCTTGCTGTTGTAGCGCTCGTTGGCCTTGTCGATACTGGTGTTTGGGTGTGACCTCCTCGTATCCGCTTCTCTTGCTCGTGGAAGATCGTCCTTGTACGGATGCGATATCTTGAGGAAAGCATTCTCAGTTTCCTCGTCTTTGCCGTTGGTGGTCTTGCCGGACTGGGTTCTTTCCGTAGTCAATGGCTCGTCTAATTGCGGTTGCCGGTAGTGTTTGTTTTGACGCATGTCCTGGTGGTTACTCTTGGCTTCTAAAGTTCTAGCCTTTGTTTTTGATAGATCTATCAGAAGTTGTTGGTCTCCCACAACTATCATTGTGGCCTCGCCGGGTTATACAATGTTGGGGTCCGTACCATGTTCTTAATTTCTGTTGGGCCTGTCTATTTAGATCTTTGGTTTTCAATGTCTCCAGCGATCCTTTGCCTTGGTTTAAGAAGGAAGTGTTGTGACTTTTGACTGATCGTATATGTAATTTTCTTAGTTTCATCAGTCTCCTTGTGCGGAGCTTTAGTATCAGGAGATAACGTGTTATCTGTCTGCTTCGCTTCTCAATATTTTGAGCAGTTTGGATTGTATGTTTGCCATTCCTGTTGTAAGTTCAGGCTGCAGTCTTAATGAAAGTATTGTTCAGTAAAAAAAAACGTGCTCACCTTCATATGAGTTCTGCTCTTGAGAATTTTGTTAAGGCTATGCCGGAGCATAGTATAGTAATTGTTTGCGCAATCTAAAATACCTCTCATTTGCAACTTCCCAACGATCTGTCAAGTTTTTTAAAATCCAGACATCAACCACTTGAAATTACATCCATTCCATTAGAAAGAAGTTGCCAGTCGATAAAGAAAAGTTATAAATAGAAGTATTAGATCAAAACCATCAATAACTACTGTTCTAGAGAAAATATAATATGACAAGATAAGGCCACTTTGCCTGATGCAACACCAAACAACCATGAGTTAACGAAAAACTAAAACCACAACGAATCATAAAATACCAGTAACAGAGGATCGACACATGGCAACACATGACTAGTTTGGATCACTTCTATGGGGCTAGGATATCACTGAATAATTCAAAAAAAAAAAAAACCAATAACAGAAACGAAACTAGGAGTTTCCTAAACAAAAAATCGGAATAAAAAAATAATTAGAGAAACAGATTGCTCGTAGCCAAAAAGAAGACGAGATTCAGCCGAACATGTACACATAAAAATGAAAGATTAACAACGCTAAAAGACGCAAGATCTTTTAGAAAATTGGGGATAGCGAGAATTTGTCAATTTTTTTACGAACGCGATCACGTAAAAATTGATTGTGAGATTCTGGGTGAAAAAATGTACGGATGAATGATGTGTAGAAAACATGGAACATAGATATATAGATTGATAAGGGACACCATTTAAGGGTTGTGACTTGAGAGTTGTGTTGCTTGAGAATAGGAAACGATTCGGGAAGATGACAACGACAGTTTTTGATGATGTCAGCTACTCAAAGGAAGAGAACTTTTTATCCCTTAGATCATCAAATTAAAACAATTTCAACCGTTTGATTAAAACTTGTTTTTTCCTATAAAAAAGATGATGTCAGCAGATTCCAAATTTTTGTTTGCTATTATATATAAATTGATTTTACTTTACTACAAATTTAGTAGCATCATTCATTTCGTTTCGCTGGATATCTTTATATATAAAGAAGATATTGTTTCTCTCCTGTGAGGACACGTTGGATGACAGAGTGGAAATAGGAGCTCTATGGTGTAGACATGTCAGATACAATAGTCATCGTCTTCGACTCTTCGAGATCTCTGTCAAACTTACTTCGGTTAACAAATCGTCACCTTCGTTACACATCTCCAACATCACCCATCTTCCTCCATTATTGCGCTCTAAAATTAAGGAACTTAAAGTATTCAACTCTCTTCAACTTCTCCCCTCTCCCAAACTAGCTATATAAATCAATCATCATCGACCATGAGATTGATTCTTTACATTGGTTCGATTGGATCTCCATTTGATGTCGAGACAGAACCAGAGTTATAGAGATTCGTTTCAGCTTCTTCCCAGCGATTTATACCAAGCGGTGGAACTCCGATTATAAAAGGTAAGCTTTCCTACTATCACAACTATCTCTCACTCTCTCTAAACAAGACAGTTAACTTATATCCAGAAAATGGCTAACGCAGTGATCTTCTTTTCCAATCTTAAGACCGAACGATGCTCCTCCACCGTTCAAGTCCGGTACCGATTCTGGGAGGCCAGAAATGTCCCGGCGCGCCCAGAACGCATGGGAGTCGATATGTTGCTGCTTGATTCCCAGGTATGTTCTGTTCCTCCGCTGTAATTTGTTTTGTTCCTCCACTGGAGTTCATAACTAGATTGTTTTTTTACAGTACCGGCAGCGTTCTACAGCAGAAGACGTCATTCTAGATATCAGTCGCGAGTTTGAGTTTGTGGAACAAAGGTAAATATCCCTAAAGCTCTAAGTAGTATGCCTAAGATATTTGATCCCTACTCGAGTTATATCGGAGACGGCAGATGGTGAACGGATGTTTTGCATTTCTGTGTTTTTTTTTGAAAAAAATCATCTCACCAATCTTTCCCTGTAAATTCGAGAGTTTCATCTGTGGTGATAATCATGGATTTTAGATTAATTGGGTTCTCATTTACAAGCATATGCGTCATTTATTCCATTCAAAGAGACGTGTACTCTATTTATTATCTCCGTTTGGTGATTTTAATCGTAAAGTTCTGTTTCAGATTTGATGATTGATACATTCAGTAAAAAAAAAAATTTTAGTTTGAATAGTTTATCTTCAAGTTAGTTAATGCTTTCAACTGTTATTTACAGTTTGAAGTCAAGGGAGTCTCTAAACTTTTTATTCATACGCTTTCTGCAGCAAAAGCTCCTGCAGCGCTTCCACCATCAAGATATGTGTTTTGTATTTTTAGGTCATGGGTTTTCTGCAAGTACTCCTCTACACAACAGCATCACGAATTGAGGGTTAGTCTCCTTTTTTAGGTGTACTTGAGAAATTAGAGAACCGACCGGTTAGTGAAGAAGCTTAAAGTCTAACACAAAACAATAAATTTGATTTCTGCAGTGTAATCTCAAGACGAGGTTGATGGTTCTGAATTGAGTTTTTCCATGAGCATCTTATATTTCGCACAAGGCATGTAAGTTTATGTTTTCACGAACATCTTACTTACTCAGCTTTGTATAAGATATTGAAAACATTATCTGTAATTTGGTCCTCTGTGATTCCTTGAACCAACCTATTGGTTTTCGTTCAACCTCTGTCTTTTCCTGAGCTAAAACCTTATTTTGGCATTTTTTTCAGATTTATAGGAACTTCTGCCCGGAACATGGAAAACCTTGACAGTACACCGAGGCTGAAAGCTAGCTTCAATTTGTAGAAAGAACGCTGGGGTAGAAACATCTGTCTCCCATTGCACCAACTACATTCGGTGAGAATACACTTTTCCGTGCAGAATTTTCCTTTTCCTTTTGTGAACTAAGCCCTCAAGAAAAAGAAAAAAATACACAATGGAATCCATTGGTTTGATTCAATTTATTAATACATATATTTTCAAATTTTAAATATAACATCGAATTATTTATATATGACAAACAAAATAAATTATTGAAAACAGTGAATATTCAATTTTATAATATGAAATCATATTATAAAAATATCCAAAAGCTAAATCTCATGTATATGTCTAATTATATCGTATTATAATATTTAAATAAAAACCCGCGTAGTGCGGACACAAATCTAGAATTCAAGTAACCTTTTAAGACTTCATTATAACATAAATACCAAAACAAACAACAACAATTGTTTATAATGGAAATTCCTAACATTTTCGCGAAGAAATATAATAACTTTGACACATGGTTCCTCTAAATTAAAACCTCATTCTTCAGTATTTTATAAACACTCGCAGAAAATGGTATTAGAAAACTCGATCTCATTTTCTTTTGATCGAATCCGATTGATTTATGTATTTTATAGTATTATAAAACTGAAAAATTATAAAAGCTTACAATTCAGGATTAAAGCAGCAAAAATACTAAGAATTCAATTACTTTTAGTTTTATAGTTGAAATTTGTTATATGCAACATAATCATACTCACACACAACTTAACATAAGAGGAAACTGCGAAATTGCCAAAATACTACATTCATTAAACCACTGTTCATGTTTATATTAACCGCTTTTCCCATCGTTTTTAAAGAGGGAAAAAACATTCATTAGGGTTAATTAATTTAGACTTAGGGTTTAGAGTTGAGGGGTAGGATAGAGTTTTTACAATGTAAAATTTAGGATTCTAATAAATAAATAAATAAATAAATATTTAAAATTATATAAAAATAGTTTCAAAAGAATTTTCAATTTTCAAAAAGAAATTTTGAAAAACAATTCAAAAAAAAAAATTATAAAAAAGTTCGAATTTGAAAAAGCGTAATTCGAAAACATTAAGAAAAATAATTCATTTAAATAACTATTTATTATATATAGAGAGAAAATGGTATAAGAATCTTTTGTCTTTTAATGAATAAGATATTTTGAAAATATCTTTTTATTAGTGGTAAAAATAGATAATAGTACCAACAAAGTGGTAAACATGAAAATTTCCCAAAAAAAATTTGCACAAAATTATATATTTTTTAAACCCGGTCTATCAAATCCCGCGCGTAGCGCGGATCGACCCTAGTATGTATATATATATATATATATATATATATATATATATATATATATATATATATTTAAACTTCTGATGCATTTGTCTCTACTAATACGATATATCTCTTGGGAAATCCAACTCTATCCTCACCGATTATTTGCAAGTGCATTCAGCCAAGTCATCTAGTCAAGATTGTCTTTGAAAGCTTTGTCTCTCAAGTACTAGTGTCTTATGCACCACCAGACCTGAAATTTATGAAGCCACAAACATCTGAAGGTAATTTTTAACAAAAATTTCTTTTTAATAATTTTTAAAGGCACCCACTTGCATAAGGCATCTATGAGCATGATTATTAGAAGGTTGTTAGGGTGAGTTCTTAGCGGAATATAAGAACTCATATCTTAACTTTTAACTAAAAAAGTTAAGAACCGTCTCTTAAAACTCTTATTTAAGAGCCGGTTTAGCTTTTTTAGTTAAAAGTGAAGAGTCATGTTCTTATATTCAGTTAAGAACCTCACCTTAAAAATCCTCCAATAATCATGCTCTACGACCATCATTAACACCAGTCTCTTAACTGGGGTTCTTAATTTCGGCTAAGAGACGGTTCTTAACCCCAGTCTCTTAACTGAGATTCTTAGACTCTAACAGAAGTTAGTCAACCGTTAACAAGATAAGACGACGTCGTTTTGATATATATATATATATTTACATATATTTTTTTAAAAATATGTTCATTCCGAAACTCAAACCGTGATGTGATACCCTTTTAAAAGGGCACACTAACAACTAGATAAAAGTAACTTTTTGAAATATTATTAAAAATTTGAAATTATATAAACTACTATTATTTTTCATCTTATCCAATTTACAATTTTGGTGATTGCTTTTATATATTTTAGTTATTGTTTAATATGTCTAACATTTTGTACAATATATCTACATATATTTACATATATTTTTTAAAAAATATGTTCATTCTGGAACTCAAACCGTGATGTGATACCCTTTTAAAAGGGCACACTAACAACTAGATAAAAGTAAACTTTTGAAATATTATTACAAATTTGAAATTATATAAACTACTATTCTTCTTCATCTTATCCAATTTAAAATTTTGGTGATTGCTTTTATATATTTTAGTTATTGTCTAATATGTCTAACATTTTGTACTATATATCTTACTGAAAGAAAGGTAAAAGGCCTCTTAACAGTTTTGAACAAAATATAAAAAAATATATAATTTTAACTTTGAAAAATAAAAAAATTTCCACTTAAGTTTAAAAATTTAAAATAATTTATATAAGAAAATTTTATAAATAAATTCAAAATTTTAAGTATATTTAAGATCATATAATAATAAATATTTTATTATTTATATTTTAGTAAGATATAAGTTTATTAAAGATATGATAAATAAAAAAAATATGTTAATGTACCATTTGTTCGGGTCCTATTTGACACGATTGAGAGTGTTGGGGTCGAAATTGGCACTTTTCCTCGTTTATCAAAATGACGTCGTTTTATCTTGGTAACAATTGACTAACTTATGTTAGAGTCAATGTAGATTTAAGCACGTTTTAAGAAGTTTGAGCAGTTTTTTCTAATTATAATTGAGTTGAGGTCGTATTTGGCACTAATCATTCGTTCGGGTCGTATTCGGCACGATCTAAATTGTTAGGGTCGAAATTGACACTTTTTCCGAGAAACTGTATAGTTAAGTAAAATAGTGGAAAGCATTAATGGAAAAAACAGTAGAGTTAGTAACGAAACAGTGAAACCTTTGGTAAGAAAACTATAGAGTTAGAACAAAATAGCGAAATCTACATGTCTTATAATTCAGGGCTACTTCATCGCATGGAAAAGTCCAAGATGAAATCATGGTTTTGGAGGAGAAACTCCAAAAGTTAGTAATTATTTCTTCATCCCAATTGCAAGCAACCAATAAAACAACCGAGTTATTGTCTGAAATGCTGAGAGAAGTCATATTCCTTGCAAGATCAAACGTAATGTAGTTTATATGAAAAAAGGAAATTAAAACTCATGTAGTTCATAATCTTATTGGCTAGTAGAATATTGTTATTCACCTGATTGTTTAGGCCTTTAGGGTTCTACATTCCTCTCTTGATTGCCAAGTATGAAGAAGTTAGGCTTTTATTTATTTATTTAAGCAAAAGAAGTTAGGGTTTTATAAATCTTGTTTTTGAGTTTTTTTTTTGTTAGAGAAGAGTCTTGTTTCTTGTTTTAGGTTGAGAAGCTTTTTTTTTTTTTTGGACAACAAGGTTGAGAAGCTTATATATTGTGAATGTTTGATTGGCTTTTAGAAGTTCTTAGAATCCATCACTCATCACAAAAGAAATTACTTGTTTTTGGGTTTATTGGTTCTTACTTCTTACACAAGTTCATGGGAACAATCAAGATATCAAAATACAAAATAAAAACAAAGACAGATAGACACAATATCAAACCAAAATAAAAAAGGAAGGAAATAAATAATCAAAAGGCTTTTACAGGTGGGTTCTTTCTTCTAGTGCTGTCTCTCTGTTCTTCTTCTTCATCAGCTTGACATTTTATTTTGTAGTAGATGTCTTGAGAAGATCAAGAACTCCACAACAGTTTTTCCACCATGGCGTTGTATCAACCCCACGCTCACCAGTTAACAAAGGCTGCAAACACACATCCGATTCGTCAAAAACAAATTGAATTTATACAATCTTCTAGTAAGAGAGTTTTGTTTAAAATCTGACCTGATTGTCTGTGGATATGGGAAGGTCTCGGCTCGCCACGGTGGTACTGCTCGATGCTCCACCAACAGCATTGGTAAAAGCTCCAACAAGCTTGGTGGAAACTTCAGTCTTCTTCTCTTCCAAACCATGGATCAAAGTTTTGGCTCCTTCTATACCTCTTGACATATAATTGCCCAAAACATCTCTTGCCTAAACAAAACCATATCAAAATATGTTATTTTTTTGGGACAAACAAACATGTAAAAGTTGGTGTAAAGAGTGACCAAGAACCGACCTGTGTGGACACATCAGACACTTTCCCTGGCGCAGCTTCGGCTTCGGTCTTGACCGTTTCAGTTGTGGCTGCAACGGTTTCCTGAGCATCGGCTAGAGAGGTTCTGGCAGTTTCAGTGGAGGCTGCAACGTTTTTTTGAGCATCAGTTAGAGAAGCACCGACGGATTCAACAGTGGCTGTAACGGATTCTTTGGCTTCATTAAGAGTAGAAGCTGCCTTGTCCAAGAAAGATGCCATTATCTATCTGCTGATGTTGTAGTATAAATTGTCAGAGACAAACAGAGATTTATATAATAAGTAAGAAGAAGACCGAGAGGAGTTCAAGAACTTTGGAATGTGAAACGAAGTGAGCTGTTAAAGAAGGCTATTTCAACGCCTCCAGCGAAACAACTATTCAGAATCTCCAAACGTGACCACCTTTATGAAATCTTGATTTTGTTTGACAAGAAATCGTATTACCTTGATTATTATAATTTTATAATTATATATGTTTCAACAATAGTCACGAGTATAATAAAAAGGTAAACATTTAAGAAAATATTTTAAAAAATAATAATAATTGTGTTGCATTACCTATTCAAATAGGTCGATGATTGAAGTATTCAATTGTCCTACATTCAATTGTATTGCCAGCATCTTTATCCGCATTACCAACTAGACGACAGCTCCTTTTAATGCCCCCACTGTTTCTTTTGTTTTTGCTTTTTGTATAGTATTTACGAAGTTTGAACATTCGCTGCAAAGTTTGAAACGGTATGGTCACCACTGCATTTACAACAGTTCGAAGACGGTTGATGCACCACTAATTACGATTATCGTGGTACAACTATAACTATATCTATATATATAAAATTAGTTTTTTCCTTTATTCTCACAAGTGGCTGAAGGGTTTTGCGATACATGTCATTCATATACATTTTTTATATTTTAAATCATTTGTTTTAGATCATTGTAATTTGACCAAATACTTTCTAATTGTGCACTATCTAATTTTTTTTGCACTAACTATTATTGTATGAAGTTTGATAATCTATTTGATGAAAAAATAATAAAAAAAATTTATTTTAAATATTTAATTTATTCACAACTAAAAATAACATATTTTTGTTATTTTCTTAATTTTTATCATTTTTATTATTTATTTACAAATTATATATTTATTTAACTATTAAAAATACAAAATGACTAAACTAATAAGAAGAAACTAGAATGCAATACATAATCTAAACTTAAGACTTCCACAATCATAGAGAAAAAGAATAATACCATAGTAACACCAACTTAATAAATGTTTGGAGCTGAAAATATATCAACAAAAAAGACTAATTTATCTCATCTTACCATAGAATGTCTTGATTAGAACAAATAGATGTCAGAAAAAGGTAAAATGATAAAATATGAGACAAAAAAATCTTCAGAACACAAAGGATCGCGATCAAGCACCTGCGCAAAAAGAAAAAAAACGGGTTAGAGAAAGAATAATCATCGGCTGAACAAAGTTACCACGAAACAAGAAGACGCATGCCTAAAGCACCGGAAGCACAACCACCACCTAAGAGGTAAGAAGCACATTACAAACTAAACAAGCACATAAAGGCGCCCATGCCAACAAAGAATCACAAAGGTCTGAATAGAAGAAACCAAAGCTTCGAAAAACTAACTCTGCACACCTACACAAAGAGACGCATGAGAAAAAGATAAACAGCATGAGTGGGGAGGAATGGAAGCCAACCACTGAGAAATCAGAGCTCAAGCTTGAAACCATAACAATCTTCCAAGCGCACAAAGCATACATAGAGAAAAACACTATCCAACCCTGGAGTAGAAAATATGGCGAAAGAGAGAGCCACCAGAGACGTGATCAGCTATGAAGGTGCAACGAGATGAGATAATAAAGAGATAAACGGAGACGATATGAAATCAACAAATTGGGGAGCCATCCTCGAACTATGAAAAAGAGCATAAAAGTCAGATCACCAAAAACCAACCCAAGACAGCAGAGACTAGCGACGGTAAATCAACGATGAGAAAGACATCTAAATTCTAACTTTACCCAACAAGATGTAGTTTCTAACATTAGCCAAAATCTAAGGAAAAAAGGACCAATATTGACTGAAATAACCTACAACTCCGTAAGAAACAACCGCACAACATGGAACTAATATGCGTGATCTATAACAAATACCAGATAATCTCACAGAAGAAGAATGTGAGGAAAAACAAGAGCACGAAGGTAAGTCTTTTCTCAGTGATGGTGAGAAGCTCTGCACATCGGAAAGGTAAACGAAATATATAGATGGTGACGGTTCAAGGATAAAATATGGGGAGAGTGCAAAAAACATCTGAAAAAAGTAATGTGCAAAATGTGAAAAATTAAAATACAATTTTGACGCCGTTAATCTTAAAATCAACAAATGCCTAAATACAAAGTTATTGAAATTCAATATGTTTTACATCAGAAGTTCACTTCACCTCTAATAAGTAATATTATACACACAATAACACATTATTAAAAAGACATACACATAATATATTAACTTATTATCTACTACTACATAACACAATAAAACACAAAATAACGCTCTTCACAAATAATCACATCATCCACATTATCACATAATCCAAAAAAATCATATTTAAAAACAATAAAACAAAATTCCGCGCGAAGCGCGGACACCCCCTAGTATATATATATATATATATATATATATATATTATACTAAAAGGGAGATATAAGCTCCTCTTAGAGTGTCCACGTAGGCACAAAAAATCGTCCAATTAGAACATTTTATTTTCACACGTCACTATTGTCTGAAAAAAGGTGGGCTTCGTTTTTTTTTTTGTGAGTCCAAATGTTGATGTCAATGAACAATGGCCCAGTATATTCACTAATAGCTACCTTCTCCGATAACGCTTCTTTCTCCTCCAACAAATTTTTTTTGTTATTAAAAGATTTCACCAAAACTTATAATAATTTACAAAACGTAATCAATAAACCACACATTCCGTTTTACGTCTTTTTTTCTCTGTTCTTCGACTCTTCTTCAACCTCACCGTCTCTCTACTTAGTCTGAAGTTTTTTCTTTCAAACTCTTTACCTTCCTTAACGCTCAACGACGTTCAACGTATCCTAGTAAATTCCCTTAATTAATGTGATTCTCATTCAACCCAATAACATTTTCGACCTCTCCGTTTCCTTCCTTTTATATATGATTGGAGAGGATTGCGAGTGGGATGAATCTTCACAATCACTCTCAATTAATTGATCCTTCGAAAATGTCTTCCGCCGATGTTGTTACGCAATCCGCCTTCGATGTTCTCCGACTGGGTAGATCTTCACAGTTCATTGTTGCTCGCCTGCTACGTTTTTGGACTCCAATAACATCAAGAAGTATAGTGAATTCATGGGAATCACTTTCTCTCTCTCAGCAAATAACATGATTCTGATTGTTTATTTGTTTTCTTATAACTGTAGCATCAAGCTTTACTCTGGCTTGAAGCCTCAATCTGCAAGTATGTTCATTTTTCTTCTGAATCTTTTCGAAAGTTTCCGTCTTTAAATCGAAGCCTCAATCTGCAAGTATGTTCCTTTCTCTTCTGAATCTTTTCGAAAGTTTCTGTCTTTAAATCGAAGCCTCAATCTGCAAGTATTTTCCTTTTTCTTCTGAATCTTTTTGAAAGTTTCTGTCTTTATATCGAATATGGTTAGTCCCTTACGAGTGAAGTGATTTATTTAATGTTACTACAACTGTTTGTCGGAATTGTGTTCAGGCTTTTTGACAAATGGGCATCAGAATTTGAATAGGAGTTCTGTGGCAGGATCCACAAGAGTTTGCAATCCAGGTATTTCTCAATGTTCTTCTTTTGGAATAGGCTTGCCTTTGAATGTGTTGGGTTCATTATCTTTGTGGTTTGTGTTATTGCAGTACAGGGAAAGCGAGTTGGTCACGGGTGAAGATGATGCCTATAGGTATGTAAAGGTATATATATACACTTGCAAAATTCCTTCAGGCTGATGATATTCAAAATGAAGCAAAGGAGCTTTCAAGGATAAGAGATTACCTCTTCAACTAACTAGCCAAAAATACAGGACAGCCTGCGGAAAAGGGTTAGTTTTGTTGTCATAATAATAATTGACAACTCTGAGTGCATATGCTGATGATGATGAAAATAATTAAACAATGATGATGATACAGAAAAAGAGTTAGTTTTGTTGTCATAATAATAATTGACACCTCTGAGTGCATATGCTGATGATGATGAAAATAATTAAACAATGATGATGATACAGATCTTCAAAGATTTGAGCAGATTGAAAAGGTTCAACTCAGAAGAAGCTATAGAGTACGAACTTATCATTGTTAGACCACCGCGCATCAAAGATGACGCACCTTTCCAAGATGAAACCTGAGGTCTCGGTTAATCTGCTTTATTAACATTCTGTAATGTCAAAGTCTTACAAGCTTGGAGTTGTTGTCCTTTGTGCGATTGTTACCAAATAAAATCATTTATGTATATAGAGTTATTTAATTATCATTGGATCTTGACACCAGTTAAGAATTCAAAAGTTTTTTATTTATCGCGATGGTTCAAAAATATATTAAAAATTAAGTATTAAATATCAAACAAGTAATAAAAAAGGATATAAGCCTTAGATAGAGTGTCCACGTAGGCAAAAATAATCGACCAATGAGAAACTATATTTTTGTCATGTCACCTCCTCTATTTGCTTTTTCAAAATGATCCTTTAACTTTTTACTTAAACAATTATAACCGAAAATATTTTTTTAGTAAAATATATTATTTATATAAATATAATTATATTTTTTATTTACATAATAGTTTGTAAAGATATATTTAGAGTAAATGATATCATAATTTTATAAAATACTAAAATAAATTGGGTTGGTTTTCAACTTTCACAGATAAAAAATATTATTTGTAAACTTAGAAAAGAATATATCAAGAATATTCTTTTTCAGGAGAGAAAATAGAAAAATACATCGGAGACAAATCCATCTCTATTATGATATTCATCTATTTTAGAGAAAAAAAGAGGAATACATTGGAGATGGTCTAAGGCATGACCGACGTAAATGATCGACGTTGAGATTTCAGATTTTTTTATTCTTACTATTCTAATGTTTCAATATAATTTGAATATCCTCTTTGCTTTATAATATAATGGTTTAAAAGTATTTTTTGTTTCACTATATAAATTGTTTTTATATTTCAACGTAACTTTATACTTATTGTAAATAGAGTAATCTATAAACTAACTCTATATAGATATGAAGCTAAATCAATTTTCTCTAGCACAAAAACTCACTTCATTCTTGGAGTTTAAGCTTTTCAATCTGATGATATTAGTAGTTTGATCCCAAAAAAAAAAAAAATAAAAATAAACGGTCGAACTGTACATTGTAATTGGAGAAAGAAAACAAACAAAAATCAACCGAAGACTTTTGAGGTATATGAAACAAAAATTGAAAATAACAATTCTCTGCAATTAAAGAATAAGAGAATAAAATTGCAAAAATACAAAATAAAACAAAAAATATACATAGAAAGAAAGCTTTAGTAAAATAAAATCATAATATAATTTCCATAGTTGATAGTGCTCAGTTACACTAAAAAGTCAAAATTTACAACATGCACAGTTTTATTTGCATCTTTAAACCTATTATCTAATTAAAATGATTCTAAAAAAAGTGTCAGCATGAAGAGTTAGAAAATATACGATAAAATATAATACATAACGTTTAAAATACATTATCACTGATCACTAAAAAAATATGTTAGTAGTAATAAAAATGAAATGACAACACATTTATTAAATCCATAGAACGACACGCAACAAGGTGTTATGTAATATACAAACTACAAATTAAATATGTTCAACGCAAACACACATAAAAATGAGACATCATATTTGGATATATTTAAATAAATAATTTTAAATATATTATATTCTTGATAATTTTAAAATTACTTAAAAGAAGCTAAATTATTAAAAAATAATATAAAAATAAAACTAAAGCAATATTTTGTAACATCAAAATAATAAATTGAATAACAATATATTATGTTAATAAAATATATTTTAGATTTTAAAGATTTCTAATTCATGTAATATTACAAAATTCAAAATTTGTTTATTACAATTATTATTTTACCATTATATATATTAAAATAATATTCTAGATAGATGTTCAATTGTCAGTTTTCAACTATTACACGTAAAAGATTATTGTTCAGTACTTTTTTTTTTTAGAAAAGAGGGTTTTATATTTTAAGCAGGTTATTGGAGTACTTTTTCTTTTCGTGAATTTATTCGAGATGAGATTCCGATCTTTTAAACTAAGGCCTTGATTGGTAGAGCATTAGCATTAGCAGTAGCAGTATGCTATAAAAGCAGTATGCTGCAGGAGTTGTATGCTTTTGCTAAACTGTTTAATATGATGATTGGTATAGCAGTATGAGTATGATATTTTAAATTATTATAAAAATTATTATATAACATATAATATATTTATTTTTAATGAATATATTTCTAATATATATAAATATATTAACTTATAAAATTAAAAAGATATATGATTAATTTATTTTATTTAACAATTTAAAATTTATGTTTATAAAATATCTATTTCTAAAAATAATTTTTCAAATTTGATATTAAATTATATTTTAAATGTGAAATACTTTTTTTTTTAAAAAAATATTTTTTATTGGAAATTAATTTTAGGAATCAAAATTTTATTTTCTGGATATAAAAATAATTTTATGATATTATTAGATAAAATAAATGAATTAATTATATATTATCTTTAATTTTATAAATTATAAATGCAAATGCTCTTATAAAAGCTTCATATGAGAACATTGGCTAGAGAGCATTTGGAGAGCATTAGCATTTAGTAAATGCTTCTCTAATTGCTTTTCTGACAATTGTTGATTGGATAATGTAGAGCATAATGCTCTACCAATCAAAGCCTAAGATAATTTATGTTTTATACATAATTATATTTTTTACATAACTCTAAAATCTCGGACTTGATTCTTCATATTTTATTAGTTAATTATGTTACATATAATAGAAATACTTACTTCAAACTAAAAAATAATCAAATTTAAAAATTAGTTATATATAATTTAATATACAAAAATTCAAATACAAATAAAAATGATAAATGTAACAAATTTAAATATATTATCCGCACATAGCGCGGAGAAAGTATCTAGTATTGAATAGTAAATCAAAACTATGGACTGATGGAGTAAAAATATCAAATCTTTTAGTACTAAATTTCTTATAAACTGTTTTTTCAAAAAGTTAATTTTGTGGGAAAAGATAATTACTTTAGGGTTGTTAAAAACTAACCAATCAAAACAAAAGTGGAGTAAGAATAATTATTCTTAATTCTTCTAGTGGGAAACAAATAAATTATTCTCTTTTATTTTTAAAATTAGGAGTGTAACCCCATGGATATGCCGACATAAACGTAATTTATAGTGTTTTTAGTTATTTCATAATCAGCTGAGAATATAAAAATTAATTTGTATGCTTAATAAATTATTGAGTCTATAACTATAGTCAAATAATATCAATAAAGGTTATACATAATTTGGGTCTCAATTGAAAAAAAAAAAGAAAGATGAGATACAACATTTCGGATATGAAAATTATTTGTAGAAGACTTAGAGTTAAAATTAAACCAGTTAGTTCTATAACTTTTACTTAGAAGTTAGACCAAATGGATTGAAGTCTTAAAGTCACATCATGTTCCTTAAAACCACAAATTTGACGAGCCAATTCTATACATTCAAATTTCCAGCCAATCACCCCCGAAAAAACCCCAAGCTAAAGGTCAATTTGTATGTCTTTACTAAAATTAATCGATCATTCCTACTGATATACTACCTTTGTTCTTAAATATAAGATTTTTTAGGTTAAACACACTTATTAAAAAGTTACTTTTTATCTAAAAAATATCATTAAATTTTTAAATTAAAAATTATTCAACCAATTACAAAATAAAACTATTAAATTTGACTGGTTACACAGTTTTTGATAAACTTAAAACTACCTAGAAATATGAGAACATCTTACGTATTGGAACATAAAAACTATTCTAAACATCCTATATTTAGGAACAGAGGAAGTAAGATTTTACGCTAACTAGATGTTTTATGTTTTGTTGTTACAAGTACCAAAACAAACTAAAATATAACTGTTCTTCCTTAACGGTTATGTTTATAACTTAATCTCGTATTGTATATAAAATAAATAGTAACAATATAAGTTGAATGATATTGTGGATACGCCATATCAAATCCTAACACTACAAGAAAACAGCGGTATTCTGACGGACATTCCGACGGAAAATGAAATCATCGGAATATCCCGAGGAATTTCCGAGGAAATTCCGAGGAAACACAAAATTTGGTTTCCTCGGAATTTCCTCGGAATATACCGACGGAATTCCGAGGAAATACTAATCCGTCGAAATATTCTTATGAAATACCGAAGAAAAATGTATTCTTCGGAAAAAACCGATGAATTCCGAGGATATATT
>NC_027751.1:46280496-46291977 GCF_000695525.1 Brassica oleracea var. oleracea | reverse complement strand
TTCCTCGGAATATACCGAGGGACCCCGTTCCTCGGAATATACCGAGGGACATGTTCCTCGGAATATTCCGAGGGACCACGTTCCTCGGAATTTTCCGAGAGACTCGTTCCTCAGAATTTTCCGACGAAAATTCCGAGGAATATTTCGTCGGAAATTCTGAGGATTGTACCATCGGAAAGTCCATCGAAATGTCCCGACGAAGTTCTCCCTCGGTATATTCCGAGGAGCTTTCCGACGAACTGGTGGTCCTCGGAATTTCCTCGGAAATTTGTTTCCTCGGAATTTCCTCGGAAATTTGTTTCCTCGGAATTCCGTCGGAAAATTCCGAGGAATTTCCGAGGAAAAATGAATTTCCGAGGAGTTATTTCCGATGACTTGTTTCGTCGGTATGTCGTCGGAATAACGTTATTCCGACGACATACCGATGATTTTTTTTCCTCGGTATGTCGCTGTTTTCTTGTAGTGTAATCAAATACGGTTATTGTAAATATTTTCGTTTTAATAATTTGTGTACTTGGAAAAGTCGATGTGAATCTGTGGTATAGTACACACTTGCATATATTATCGGTTATAATGATGTGAATTTATAATGGGAATGAGATTTCTTATTCGATCGTGGGACCTTCGTTTGAAAACTTCTATAGATGAAAACAACTGATTCCAACATATCCAAAGCCAACTTATCTTTTGAATTTTGTGCGATCTTAACATTTATTTCCTCACACCAACTTCTAAATTCAAAGTCCAGATGTTTTTCTTTTTCTGAATTGCTTTAAAAGAGGTACACAATTTTATAGGAGAGTTTAAAAACAAAAACAAAAAATCGACATTTGGATACCCGTTTAGAATTGGGTTGAGCTTTCAAATTTCATTCGGATTTTTTTTTTCTATTTTTTGGCATGATTCAGTTCTGTTTTTTTTTTCAGACATCAAAAATTATCCAAAAAAATCAAAAATCTAAATTATCCAGAATTCTGATTACAATATATAAACTATCCACAATCATCTACATTAACATAAAATTATAATATGAAAACTATCTAAACTTCCTAAAAATACCTGAAAATAGCCAAATTATCCAAAACTAAATAAAAGAGGCTGTGGGGGGGGGGGGTTGACTCCCAAAATATCTAATCTTAAATCCTATTTAGATATTTGTCCAGCACCAAATTCTATCGGATTCATTTGTTTGCCCAGACCTAGTCTAATTTCATTTAATCCGTTTTATAATCCTACATTATTTATTTTTGGTTTTTTATACATCTGAAAAACTAGGGCTTGACAAAAAACCGAACCCGAAAAATCAAACCGAGTCCGATCCGAAAAAGTAATACCAACCCGAACTTAAACCAGTTAAATATCCGAACGGGTTCAAAATTTTGGCATTTAGATAACCGAAGATAACCGAAACCGAATCCGATCCAAACCGAAATATTTCGGATAGTATATCTAAATAATATTTGTAGTCTTGCATATATTAGCTATTTTAGATTTAATATCCAAAAATTTCAAAATGTATAAGCTATTTTGAAATTTTCCAGAATATTTGAAAACATATAGAAATAGTCAAAAATAAATATGCTAAACAATACTAAAAACATTAAAACACATAAAATATATATTTATTCTTCATTCAAAATATCTAGGAGAAACCAATTTTTATTTTAAATTTGAGTATTTTGGCTTACACTACTCAGATTTATATATTATATTATTTTTTATTTTTAGAAATTTAAAATATATAAAAATTTTAAATTTTTAAAAATAATTTAAATGGGTATCTAAACGTTCCAACGGCCGCCCATATAAAAAAACAGTCTAGGTTTTTCACTAATATAGGCCCCCATATTAATAGTTAGATCCATCTACTTAAAAGGCGCACTTAATGGGCTAGCTCAGAGTAGCCCATATACATCAGTCACCACATTCCTTTTAAATTCCAATTTTACCCCTCCCCTTCCATCACTTTCTCTGCGTCGGCGGCGAAAAACCCGACGTCACTCACCGCCGTTTGCTACACTCCTACACGCCATCTCTTCCTCATCATCTCGCAATCGCTATTAATGAATCAAATGCAAAGGATTCTCTCTGCTCGTCGACTATCTCACTCAATCATACCTCAATCGTGCTTTCTTCACCGGCGGTGGTTCGCGACCTCAGAAACTGATGCTTCGTCGCCACCACTGATGCTTCGTCGACCTCAAAAGATTCAAACTTTGGAAGACAAAGCTTCCAACAAAAGCCGAAGCACGGCGTCGACAACATCTTCTCTCAATGAACAAGAACTTGCCAAATTCTCTGCCATTGCTGATACCTGGTTCGTCTTCTAAGCTTGAATCAATGAAGTGATGATGGGTTCTCTTTAAAATGATCAAAGCTTGAGTCTTTGAGGGCTTTGCGTGATTTGCTTTGCTCTATGCTTTTAGGAATTGAACCTTAGTGTGTAAAGGGTTTGTTACATTATGTGATCAGTGTTGATGGGTTCTTTATAAAAAGTTCAAAGCTTTGAGCTTTTGAGGGCTTTTGCATGGTCTGATTTATGATATTTGTATGAAGGTGGCATTCTGAAGGGCCGTTTAAGCCTTTGCATCTGATGAATCCAACTCGGTTGGCTTTCATCCGCTCCACCTTATGCAGGCATTTCAGGTGCAAACCTCTTATGTATACTTTTTGTTTTCTTCTTTTATGTTGTATCCTTCTCTGTTGGATTAACTCTGTGTTCTTCTCAGTAAGGATCCGAGTTCTGCTAGGCCTTTTGAAGGGCTGAGACTTATTGATGTAGGTTGTGGCGGTGGACTTCTTTCCGAGGTATTCTTTTTCATCAGTTACCTATTCATTAGAAGAGAGTTTGTGGTTACAGCTTGGAATGAAATTGATTTGGTGACTAGTGGCGTGTTGTTCTTTTTTTGGTTTGAAGCCTCTAGCACGGATGGGAGCAACTGTCACAGGGATTGATGCTGTTGATAAGAATGTCAAAATTGCTCGTCTTCACGCTGTAAGGTCTCTTACTTGATTGTATCATTGATTATGTAGATAACTTCGTGTCATCCATATGATGCACTTCTTCTCTATCCTGACTTTCATTCTTTGTTGTATGTTAATGAAATGTCTCTGCAGGATATGGATCCTATGACTTCAAAAATTGAATACCAATGTACCACAGCAGGTACTACTTTATCCTATTACCTTAGATGATGAACAATTTAAGTTAGTGTTTTGTGTTTTCTCTCCTATGTCTACTTGCTTAAATAGTATTCTCTTGCGCAGAAAAGCTAGTGGATGAAGGGAGGACGTTTGATGCTGTTCTTGCCTTAGAGGTTTTGTCAAACTTCATCTCATATTTTATACTAGTTCCATTATTTAGTGCTTTCCAGTTTCATTTTCATGGGCATTGTTTCTGATTTCTACAATGAAGGTCATCGAGCATGTAGCAAACCCTGCAGAGTTCTGCAACTCGTTGTCAGCATTGACCATCCCCAACGGAGCCACGATACTTTCTACAATCAACCGCTCTATGCGAGCGTATGCATCAGCCATTGTTGCAGCAGAGTACATTCTACAATGGGTAATCTTCAGTTTCACATCTCATCTATCCTCTGTTTCACACCATTTCCTGGCATGTGTTTGTTGGTTTTTACATTTGGTCCTTTGTATGATCAAATCACCTGCAGCTTCCTAAAGGCACACACGAGTGGTCAAGTTTTCTAACTACTGAAGAACTTACTATGATACTACAACGTGCTTCAATCGATGTAAGCCAACTCCCTCCCCCTTCAAACGCCTATGTGGCACAGTCTCAAGAACTTTATCTTAAGCTGACTGAAAGGGTCTCTCGATGTGAACAAGAAGGATTGTTCATATGTTTATCTTTAGAGGATTGTTTCAAATATATACTGTGGTAGAAATGGTAACATGAAACTATGGTTTGCAGGTGAAGGAGATGGCTGGATTTGTGTACAACCCGATAACAGGAAGATGGTTATTGTCAGATGACATAAGTGTGAACTTCATCGCTTATGGGACGAAAAAAGAATGATCTTGAAGACATATAAGCGATTGTTCTTCAATCTGTGTATCTCTCTGCGCATCTGCTTCTGGAAGTTTCTTAGGACAGGACAGTAGTTAAATTTGAAATAAGTGAGAGTGATCTGAGGATACAGTTCCAAACTTTATTATTATAAGTTTACAAAGTGAAACAATTAAGAAATTGTCAATGCTTACAAAATACTGGGAAAAACAAAAGAATCTGATATACAAATTAAGTAAATCCAGATTTGTTTTTATTTATGTGTTTATTAAAACTGATGGCCAAGTTCTTCTTGCATGTTCTCTAGTTCCCATATAGCTATTTTGCCATCCAATCCTACAAGTAACAAACCGATACACAAGCAAATGAATGAAAATGAATCGGCTGATTGCATGAAGGACTACGTTTGAAGTTATTGCTACCGACATCTGATTTCTGATAATATTCTTATAGCACAGGAAATGCTTCATGAATTACGGACTAATGAGGCGTGTAAAGGAAAGTCTATGGTAGTCAAAACGGATATGAGTAAGGCCTACGATCGAGTAAAATGAGAAAAGACATTATTACAGAAAATGGGGTTCCATGATCATTGGATTAAACTAATGGCGGAATGTATATCATCGGTTCAATATCGGGTTCTTTTAAATGGCCAACCTCGAGGACTCATTATACCACAGAGGGGCTTACGTCAATGAGATCCTTTATCTCCCTATTTATTTATTATATGTACCGAGGCTTTGATAGCGAATATTAAGAAGGCGCAGAGGGAGAAACAATTAACGGGAATAAAGGTGGCCAGAGCATGCCCTTCAATATCACATTTGCTTTTTGCGGACGACAGTCTCTTCTTTTGTAAAGCTCAAAAGGAAGAGTGTCACACCATTATAAGGATCTTAAAGGAATATGAGAAAGCTTCAGGTCAACTAATAAACTTTGATAAGTCTTCAATTCAATTTGGACACAAAATCGAAGAATCTGTCCAACAAGAGCTAAGAGATATTTTGGGCATACAGAATCTGGGAGGAATGAGAACTTATCTAGGATTGCCGGAAAGTCTTGGGGTTCTAAGATACAAGTTTTTGTCTTTGTACAGGATCAGCTAAATAATAGGGTCAATGGCTGGACTTTTAAGTTCTTTACGAAAGGAGGAAAAGAGGTCATCATCAAATCAGTGATTACGGCTTTGCCAAATCATCTGATGTCTTGTTATCGTTTACCCAAGGCTACTGCAAAAAAGCTAACGAGTGTGGTAGCTCAATTTTGGTGGAGCCCTAGCGGTAATACAAGAGGAATGCATTGGAAATCATGGGACAAAGTATGTGTCAGTAAGGAGGATGGAGGTTTAGGTTTTAAAGATATCACTGATTTCAACACAGCTATGCTTGGTAAACAATTATGGAGGCTGATAGAGAAGCCAAATACCTTATTTTCTCGAGTTTTTAAAGATCGGTATTACAAGAATGCATCACCCCTGGAGCCGATTCGTTCATATTCTCCGTCATATGGTTAGCGGAATATTGTTTCTGCTAGATCTCTGGTAAGCAAATGACTAATCAAAAGGGTGGGAACAGGATCTTCTATATCCGTATGGAATGATCCTTGGCTCCCAACCACTCGCCCGAGACCAGCAAATAAAAATCAACACAATCTTTACCTAGACCTTACAGTGGATTCTCTTATTGATCCTCATTTGCGAAGATTGAATTCGCCGGCGCTTCGGGCTTTGGTGAACCCACATGATGTGAAATTAATAGAAAGTATACCATTGAATAGAACTCGGATGACAGACAAAGATGGATGGCATTTCACAAATAATGGAAAATACACGATTAAATCTGGATATCAGGTTGAAAGGATATACCAAGATAAGAAAAAACCACCATTAGTGTTTGGACCCACGATGGATACTTTAAAGGCATGTTGTTGGAAAATACGGTGCCCACCAAAGATTAAGCATTTTCTATGGCAATTGGTGACAGAGTGTATAGCAGTCAATAAGAATTTGTATAAGCGAGGGATACCCGGAGATATCGTTTGTGCAAGATGTGGAGCTGAGGAGGATTCAATCAACCATGTATTCTTCGAATGTCCTCCTGCACTTCAGACATGGGCTCTTTCAAAGATTCCAACAAATCCAGCTATGTTTCCAACAAGTTCTCTCTTTGTGAACATGGATCATCTCTTTTGGAGAATTGTTCCACAGATGGTGAATGTACTCCTGCACTTCAGACATGGGCTCTTTCAAAGATTCCAACAAATCCAGCTATGTTTCCAATAAGTTCTCTCTTTGTGAACATGGATCATCTCTTTTGGAGAATTGTTCCACAGATGGAGGATCATCAATTTGCATGGATACTATGGTATATATGTAAAGGAAGAAATAATAAAGTCTTTAGTAATCTGGATGTGGATCCGTTGGATACCCTTAAACTGGCAGAAACGGAATCAAAACTCTGTGCTGAGGCACAAATACTGACTGATCACAAGAGGAGTCCACAGGTAGAGGCTACGATTATTCCGTCAATTTCAGGAAGATGGTGTTTTACGGATGGTTCCTGGAAAGAGAATGAGGTTTTTTCAGGTCAAGGATGAAACAATACTCTAGAAGGATTTGCGGGTTTGATGGGTGCAAGGAATGTTCGGGCTTCCCTTACTCCTCTTCATCCGGAGATGGAAGCTTTATTATGGGCAATGGAATGTATGAAAAACTTACGACAATTTCAGGTTACGTTTGCAACGAATTGTTCTCAATTGGTGAAGATGGTTTCAGAACCAGAAGAATGGCCATCATTTGCAAGTTATTTGGAAGATATAAACAGCTTGAAAGAGAGTTTTTTCCGAGTAGAGATTATCTATGTACCAAGAACGCAGAATAAGGAGGCGGATAGCTTAGCCCGCAGTGCTAGAAAGAAAATGTCTTTTGTAGTTTACATGGATCAAGATCTTCTAGTTTGGTTCACAGAGTCAATATGAGTCTGTAAAGTTAATGACAAAAAAAAAAAAAAAATTGCATGAAGGACTAATATGAACTGACCTGAAGTGCTTAATCGCATTACTTTAGGACTCCCAGCTTTGCTAAGAGATACAATGGAACTGCAAGGGTCAGGAAATATTACAGGTTAGGCTTTAAGCCTTTAACAGACATTAGAATACAAAGAGTCAATGAGACACTGCTTTGCAGGTGGTTTTGTAAAACCAAAGTTATTTACTTTATGCAGTTATCATGAACGCCTCCACGTGATTTAGAGGACTCGGAAGCTTCATTGGCTGTTGTAGCCTTTGACTGACCGTAGAATTTCGTAAAGGCTTCGGAAAACTGAAAACATAACACAATGGACAGACCGGTTAGACAAAACAGAACAGATAAGGTTTCTTATGTTTGATGAAAAATTCAGGAATAAGCTAAAGTATCACTCATATTTCAACAAATATAAAAAAAAAATTTGGTATGCACCTGGGAACTATAACTGGCACTTGAGGATTCCGCTTTCTTCTCTCCGATGTATCTGATAAAGCTCCTAAACAAAGCAATCATCAGTGTGAGGATCATAATTAAATTATATGGCCTGTGATCTAAGTATCACTTGTACGCAAACAGCTAAGAAGAGGAGACAATTAAATTAAGCAGATATTTATGAGAGCTACACACCATATTCCAGTATCATCTGCAGCAAATACCATTGGGTTGCTGTCATAACCAGCGCCTATCACCATTTTCTCAGAAATAAAGAGCACCTGAAAACAGAAAGTTCCAAGATAATATATCAACATCACGAAGAGGCAAATCTCGAAATGCAACGCTTTGGGCTAAAGGAGAAGGACCAACGTCATCAACAAAGTAAATCATGGAGCTATGACCTATACAAAGATTACAGATACATAGGAAGTGAGACAGCGTGTTGTAAAAATCATCTAATTGTATAATTTCAGTAGATTGCAATGGGGACACATGTCAAGTGTTTAAGGATATTCTGACCTACATAAGCTAAGGTGTTTCCACTTGGAGACCATTTCACACCAAAAGCCCAAGAATATGAAAGATCAAGCTGAAGAATTTGCTGCTTCAACAAAAACAGAGCAGAAAATAAGCTCCCTAGTATTAGATGAGAGGGTGAGAAAATTACTAAAACGAGGAAGCCTGCCAAAGAAAACAAACCTCCCCGAATTTAGATTCCGCTGGTGAGCCTGCTTTTGAATCCCTTTATCAGCCAAGTCAGTGAAGACAAATAAGAAACTGGCCTACATTTGCAAAAAAATGGTTTTAAAGTAGACGTTCAAGTAATGAGCTTACTTTGTGTCAACTCCTTTGACGAATGTTGAAAATACCCGACATTTTCCATCTGTAGACGTCGTTGCCAGAAGAATCTAATGCAAAACAGACAATCAGAAGTTAGAATCATGACTTAGAAGATAAGCTAGTTTGTGGAGATTGATATTCTATTTTATGGATCATGTACTCTATCCAGTGGCCAACTTATAGAAACTTTTAGGTAGATAAAGCATCTATAGAGAGCCTAATTAGTATTTTAGCTACTGATGTACACGGGGTTGGTGTTGATTGTACTCACATTATTAGGATGCCAAGCAACATTTGTGACTGAAGATTCATGCCGTTTCCGGATAAGTTTACTGACCCACCTGAGAATAGTCAAACCAAGCAATAATGTCAGCCTACCAAAATGCAACTTTACATGAATTCATTATATACTTTGCAAGGCCTGCACATATTCCAGATAATTCCAAAACCTTTATACAATACACATTTATGTAGATAGCCCAAATTGCATAACAGAATACCATTTAATAGACTATCAACTCCATTCGTTGCAAAAAGTGAGGCAACATGCCTAGGAAAAATCCAAAATTAATAATGAAGAAAAATCCAAGAATTACCAGTTATTCTCTTGCTCATAATAGCATATACAAACAGTTTTAGCACCACTTCCAACAGCAAACTTGTTCTCTAAGATATGAAATTACATTAGAAGCTGCAGGTGTTAAAAGAAAATTAAATATTCCTTAGACAATGAATCTAAAATAAGTTGTACCTTTGGGATCTGATAAGCTTATTACCTTTTGGACTTCATTGGACACAAAGTGCAGCACGATTCAGTCTAAGAATAACAAGAGTTGGTTACCCATTCACCTCCTTCCAGACTCCAGACGTACCTTCAAGAATTCAAAATTCAGATAACAAAAATAAAAAAGGTTTGCAGTTCCCATAGCAGGAAGTAGATGAACAACTTCCTTAAGGTTGCAACTTACGAGTTCCTGTCATGGGAGACAGTGACGATTTTGTTGGACTTTGAGCTCCAATCTATTCCAGAAACGATCTGGTCATGCTGCAACAGTTCAAACAAAAAAAGATATTGAAGTTGTTTGAAAGGGAGATCACAGAAAAAAAAAACTTTCCAGTGACAAATGATCAGTAAAATAAAAGATAAATATAACTACAAAGAATTACCTATGAGAGAAGAGACAGAAAGGTTTCACCTTTTCAAGGACATGTAACCTCTCCCAATGGTCTTGTGATGATTTATAGATATGAACTACATTATTGTTTGGGCAAAATGCAACCACTACAAGCAAAAAAAAAAAAAAAAATGGTCACAGAATGTTAAACCAATATACAAGACACTGGGGTTCATCTATTCAAGACCCATTACTCTTTTCCCTCATCTTCTCAAAGACCAATCGGTAAAAGAAGCAAAGATAGGAAGAGGTAGAAAACATTTACTGGAGTGATCAGGACTCCAAGCATGGCAAGTGATTGACTCTGCGAACCGGTGAACATCCACCACTGCCATTATCCTTCTTCCTTCGCGGAGAAATATTGAACAGTCTTTTTCTCTCAAACCGATGAGATTGCTGGGAACTCCGATGAGATCCGGAACTCGAAATAGAGTTGTTGTTTGTCTTTTGCTGTAAGACCGACCAATTAACATGAGACCAAATCATTTTCATTTTCTTTTTACAAACTTATGGTTTTAAGCCCCTGGTTAAAGTCCGTAAAGCTCAATCTTTGGGCGCCACAGATATTAAATATTTTATGGGCGCCATTTCTGTCTAGATGTACTTTAGTCTAGTAGTTGTAACCTGCTGTTAATATTTTCTTAGGGTTCAAACCCACATTCTCATTTTTCTTCTTTCTTCCTTTTTTTTTTCCTTTCTTTTTGATGATAATAATACTTTTCCCTGAGAATAACAGATTTATAGGTAAGACTTGTGCTTACATATTCTAACAACTTAACTCTTTTGTTATGTATATTACATTAAATAATATGTTATAAGATAAATAATTTAATCAAACAAAACTCAATTATTTATTTTGTTTTATTAAAAGTGAGTTATCTTCTCCATCTATCTTTCTTTTTTAATTTTTTTTAGTTTTTCTAACATAGCTATGTGAATAAAAACATATTACAACAATAAACTTATATTATCATTTGCTCAGTTCCAATGTTTCACTGTGAAAGCTTTGCCGGAATAAATCAGCCTTTATTATTTTATTTTTTTTTGTAATTCGGTTAGAAATTTTTCAAAAACTTAAAACTATCCTATTGTTTTAATATCTTTTTAAATTTCTGTGAAAACAATTAAACTGTCCTATCTAGAAATTATACATTTTGTTGTTTTTAATCTTAATTTGGATTTGTAAAAAAAAAAAGCTATTACCAAATTTAGTTTTAAAAAGCTATTAAAATAGTTTTAGAAAATCAACCAAGTGAACTCTAACTAGGAAGGAAAAAAAAGCAGACAATGTGATCTGCAAAATGTTTTGGTGTTATTTTCTTTTGAAAACAACTTTAGTTTTATATAATATTTGATACAATTTTGATTATATAATTAAAATACAGTAAATTTTAGTTATTGTAAAAGGACATCATTTTTGTCAACCGCTTTAGGCGCCGGACAAGTCCTGACCGTCACTGACAATGCCATAATAAATGCTAATTTCCAAAGAATCCAGTTAAACTCTAAAACTAATCTTTTTCTTTACCACAATAAATGCTAATTTCCAAAGAATCCAGTTAAACTATAAATCATTCACTTTTGATCAAAAACATGGGTCTACAATTTACATAGACATGGAACAACGAGTTTTTTTTTTTTAGTTTATATAGCTTCAGATTTTTTTTTGAAACACAAACATTCATCTACTTTATTAAAACAAAAGTACAAATAAGAAATAACCCTAAAATTTACAACTTAATTACAATAAAATGCCATTGAAGTAATTAATAAACTTAAATCTAAATTAATTTATTTCCTAAATCTATTCCACAACAAATTCTTGATAAATATTACACTTAATGCACATTAATACTATAAACCTTAATATGTAAAGTAGAAAACATCTTTCCATAAATTCGTGGGTATTATCCTCTGTTAAATAATGTTTATCATTTTTCAAAATTTTATTGTTAATGAAATCAATTAACAATATTTAA
>NC_027751.1:46275078-46280283 GCF_000695525.1 Brassica oleracea var. oleracea | reverse complement strand
GTTCAATTGAATTTTACCTTAAATTATTTTTATTTAGTAAGGATTTGAAATATTAGATTTGGTAATAACATGTACATATAAGTATCAGTATTAAAAAATTAAAAACACCTAAGATTTTTCTTATGAGAAAATTGTAATAGGGAAAATTTCAAAAGAACAATCTTCAAGTTTTGTATGTAAAGAAAAATATTTAGATAAAATAACAATGTTCTAAACAAAGAAAATAAAAGTTCATATAAAATAAAAATCCTACATATAATAAAATATTAAAGTCAATTAGTTAAAATAAAATTAATTTGATAATAATATAAATACAAGAAATGCAATTACTCATTCTAACAAATTACTCATTTTAATAAGTATAATATAAATATTTTATTTAATGCATGAAAAATATTTATATATCGGGTTGAGAAATTAAAAATTAAGACTACTTATAAACGGGTTAGAAATTTAAATATAGTTATCATTTATGACCAAAAACATATCAAAACATCTTAAATATTATTTTCGTATATATATGTTAGTTTATGGAAAACACACACATAAACTAAAAAAAATATTTTAATTATTATGCGTAATGTCATAATAAAAAATACATAATACATGAAAAATAAATAAATATTATATTATTTATAGAAAACAAAAGTATATTCCTAAAAAATGAAAAGTGGTTTCTCTTTTTTACTCGGAACCCAAATGTTGTAAATAATTCTTTTCAACGTGTATCAAACCTGACCAATGAAAGGCTACTAGCATTTTCTTTACAACTAACCAACTTGATATCGGATAAATAAAAATGATATCGGTTAAATAAAAATAAATATTCGCATGAAATTTGCATTTACAGTTTTATAAATCATTTTACTTTTATTATAAGTGAAATTATGTAACAGAAATATATGTATTATGTGATGTATTTTTCTCACCATTTTACTATATTTTTATAGATTATGTAATGGTGTAAAAAATATTTAGTTACATTACGTAAACAAAAAAACACCCGTCCGGTCGGGCGTGTCCAGCTCTAGTTACTCTTAAAAGTTAGGTAAGATATTAAATCAGATGAGCTTTCAACGTAACATTAATTAATTATAAGTAAATTAATTATTTTTATATATTACTTTAAAAAATTCCAACTCGAGATAAGATTTTGTCCATAGTAAAAAGAGTGATAATCATAAGATCTCTCACGTATACTATCAAATCCATTCATTTTCTCTACTCAATCAATTTTTGCAAACATGGATCATTTGTTTGGAAAGGTGGAAACCGCACATGGATAATCGGTTTGTATGGATCCTATGATAAATTTGGAAAGGTCGGAACAACAAGATTTTCAGAAACGTATATATTGATCCTAAAGACACTATTCAATTGGCAGATTCGAAAGCAATACTATGGCATGAGGCACATACATCACTCACGCAACAGACCACCCAAGCTAAGGATGTAGAGTTGTCAACATTACAACAAATACCGGGACGATGGTATTTTACATATAGATCGTGGAAAGCTCAGGATAATTCCTCGGGACAAGGATGGTACAATACTCTGGAAGGTTTTGATGGGCTGATGGGGGCAAATAACACGAGAGAGTCAGCTTATCACTCATTCATGCCGAAACAGAAGTAAGAGGAAATTACGATAGTTTCATGTGACGTTTGCGACAGATTGCTCTCAATTGGTGAAGATAGTTTCCGAGCGAGTAGAATGGCCTACTTTTGCAAAAGATATTCAACTCCTGAAGGAGAGCTTCAATCACTCAAAGTTCAGACATGTACCCCGAACACAGAACAATTGCAGGCAGTCTTGCACGCAGTGCTCGAAAACAATCATCCTTTGGCGTTCATATGAATCATTCATATAGACGCAGAGTTACCAATGTGGTTTTCACAGTCTTAATTGAGTATGTATCTTGATTACAAAAAATGTCTAAAACAGTTTAATTGTAAACTTAGATCTATATTTGTTGACTACAAATGTAGTTCAAAACAATTTTGAAGAATTATGATAGCAACATACCTGATTATTCAAAAAATGATTTCAAGAAGATACCAGAACTAATGTTGATGTTGTTGTTGTTGTTGTAGAGTCACTGTGAGGAATGATTGGAACCAAGTTTCCAGATTGTTTGTTGTAGTTGATTGTGGATTTGTATCTCGCTTTAAGTCACATAAAAATGAATAATCTGCTCTTGTGAACTAGTATATACTATAAGACTACAAGTCATCATCGAGAAAACTTTTATGTTATTGTGGAAACTCATGTATGGGTGTATAATATATAATCTATGATTTCTCTTTGAGGTAAACCATTGTAGTGATTGGAAGAAATATTGTTGAATCTCATGAATGAAAAAATAGATGCATAGATTTATATAGTGAATGATCTAGACTAATTTCCTAAACTACTACAGAATAATACATCATAGATAATAATGATAATTTGGTTTTCTATTTTAATATATTGATGTATATCTTTAATCTTGACTGTTGAATTTTAATTTTAATAGATTATTTGATATTCAATTTGGTCAAATATTTGATTCTATGAGTTAATTAAATACCGTTAAGCAATGAGTAATTGTGCCCGGAACTACGTGAGGAGTGGGTGGGGCACCTGCCCCCTTCCCCCCCCTTCCATTTTTTTTGGGTGTAATTTTGCTTAGAATTTTAATAATGCTCTGGATAAAAATTTGAATTTATAAATATATTTCTAGTGTTTTGTCGTTTTGCTCCGGGTAAAAATTCATCCTAGATCCGCCACCAATTGTGCCTACCCCTAAATATATTACGGTTACAGTAATTTACTATTTCCATGAAATGTTTAGCTATTCTTTCATCGTTGATTATATAAAATAGAGAAAATTTTAGTAGCAAAACTGCGCGAATATCTATGTCACATCTTAGCAATAATGTAATCAAATGATGGAATTTTATACATTTTCATTTGAGTGAATGCGCTGTGTTTAAGACGTTGACGGAAATATCT
Organism: Brassica oleracea var. oleracea; assembly: GCF_000695525.1. Classification (NCBI taxonomy): domain Eukaryota; kingdom Viridiplantae; phylum Streptophyta; class Magnoliopsida; order Brassicales; family Brassicaceae; genus Brassica; species Brassica oleracea. The sequence continues at coordinate 46,277,289 of NC_027751.1, read as the reverse complement.
AAAGACTGGTATGGGTTGCCATTTATGGAGTTCAAAATCAAGTTGATTTACTATGTATCCAACAACCAACCATAACTTTCCTTTACTGTGATAAATTCTTCAGCTTCTCTTCTGATAAAATATTCCCTTGTTGTTAATGAACTACGGATGCTCATTGCTCATTCTCTCACCCTCGTCTGCTATAAATAGAGGGCATTCAGTGTAACATTTTATTCATCACTTGTTTTCATAAAAAAGAGTGTTATAACATAAGCATTTGAATACAATGGCTTCCAAGACTTTGTTTCTGTTGGGTCTCTTTGCACTTCTTCTTGTCGTCTCAGTGGTCGCAGCATCTGAAAGCCAGCCGGGTATGTAAACCATATATATCACCAGTCTAATCAGCTTGTACTGTATGTAATGACCAAAATGTTTGTAAGGCTAATTGCACCCTAAGTCAGAACACACTTACTCTTTGATTCATTATAAGTGTCATTTTAGGTTTCAGCATACGGATTAAGAAAACAATTAATTTTGTACATTTCCTATAAAAAAACACTATAACCTATACACCTAACCATATTTCAACCAATAGAAAAATAAATTTTGTATAAAATTAATAAATTTTGCATAAAAAATCGAAAACGACACTTATTTTGTAACGAAATTTTTTTTCTAAAACGACACTTAATATGAAACGGAGGGATTATTAAGTATATGATGTTTAATTCTTCTTATACGAATGAGGACAATTTCAAACGATTTACATGCTTTTTTGTGAAAAATATATATATATCGAACATAATATGTAGTGTTGTAATTTTTTAACGGGACATGCGTAAGTTATAAAGGGAAAAATTAAATAAGTATGGAATCCGGGAGACAAATGCACATTTGCCCATGCTAAACATATTTTGAAACAATGTGTTGTTGACAGGCACTGTGAAGTCGGAGAGTGAGCAAACCGTGCAACCTGATCAGTATAATGGGGGACACGGCGGCCATGGAGGCTACAATGGAGGAGGACACGGGGGATACAACGGAGGAGGACATGGGGGATACAACAGAGGAGGACATGGGGGATACAACGGAGGCCGTGGGGGAGGAGGTTATTGCCGCCACGATTGCTGCTACAGAAATTACCGTGGGTGCGTACGGTGCTGTTCTTATGCCGGAGAAGCTGTTCAGACACAGCCCGGTCACTAAAACTATATAATGTATTCACCAGTATGCATGGTTTGCGTCTATATATACACTTATATGTGTGTGTGTGTGTGAGTAGTAAACCGTGATACGTTTGAAACAAAGTAAGAAGAAAATCTATGGAATAAAAGTTTGTGATGTTATGTTTCTGTGTTTTGAGTTGTAATCTTCGCCGTTTGGATTTAAAATCGTTTCTAGTTTATGTTTTCTTCTTTGGGTATGATGCATGATAAAATATACTCATTCTATTTCAAAATATAAGTAGTTTTAGTTAAAAATACTCGTATTAAAAAAAATTTTACTTTCCGAAAAATTATTTTAATATATAAGTTAAACGAATTATAAAAACATACATTTTTAATTGGTCACACAACATCCAATAAAAAAAAAGTTGCATTAAAATGTGAAGTTATTTATATTTTGAAGCAAAAAATACTTGTAAAACTACTTATAGTTATAGTCTTATAGGGATATTCACTTTGTTTTTTTTCTTAGACATTGTTCATATATTGTTGGTCTATAAATCCTGGATACCTTAAACTTCTCTGGCTATTTATAGCCTTGTAATATCCAAAGATCCATCAAGAGGAATTCAACAATTTTCAATGTAAACATGGCAAGGAATTTTGTTTTCGTTAAAAGCAAAGACTATATAGAGACTATATCGAGGTTTTGCACACATCTTTATATATAAAGTTAGCTTTTTCTCTTCTTATGACAAGTGGCAAGAGGGTTTGATGACATGTGTCTTTCATATATATTTTTTTTACATTTTAAGTCTTTTTTTTTATAGATTATTGCAATTTAGCGAAGTAATTTCTAATTATGCACTATATACTCTTTTAATATTAACCATCTTTGTATAAAATTTGATAATTTATTTTATTGGTCACTAAAATTCAAGATGAATAAAAAATAAATAAATAAAATAAATAAATAATTTTAAATATTTTCTATTATTTTTTGTTATTTTACCATTTTCTATTATTTTATGATGAGAGGATTCATGATGAGGAAGAAGAGAAGCAT
>NC_027751.1:46260965-46273693 GCF_000695525.1 Brassica oleracea var. oleracea | reverse complement strand
GCGAGAAGCACCGCACACCGGAAAGGTAAGCGAATTACATAGATGAGGACGGCTCAGGGTCAAAATATGGAGAGTGGGCAAAAAATATTTTAAAAGAGTAATGTTCAAAAATGTGACAAATTAAAATACAATTCTGACGCTAAAACCATCAATCTTAAAATTAACAAATGCCTAAATGCAAAGTTATTAAAATTCAATATAATTTACATTAAAAGCTCACTTCACCACACAATTACTATTATACACACAACAACACATTATTGAAAAACAAACACATAATATATTAACATATTACCTAATACTACATAACACAATAAAACATCAAATAATTCTCTTTACAAATAAGAAAGACCACTTAATTACATCATCCAAAAAATCATATCTAACAGCAATAAAACAATATCCCGCGCGAAGTGCGGGCACCCTTCTAGTACATTTATAAAGTTCAAAAAAAAGTATTAATACACGAATGTATATACTCAAAAATAAGCGGAAAATGTAACAATGAAATAAGAATGTAGTGTTTGAAAAAAAGAATAAGAATGTATATTTTATATGTTTGTAAATGTGTCAAAAAGATTAGAGTTCATAGACTGAGGACCTGATCTGAGCTATATTGAGTAACTATTGTATTGCAACATGCACGGTATCAAAGTGACTGCAAAGCTAATGGCGTAGCACCAAAACAATTCCCTCTCAAATGCGATTTCTCACTTTTAATCAGCCTTTGTTCAAAGCCCAATTTTTACGGGCCCCAATTTTTACTAATATAATAGATAAATAAAGAGTGCTTTCGTTTCATGGTACCTAATCTTCTCTTTTTTTCTGTTTTATAAGAGCATCTTTATCATAGAAACACTAATGAATTTCTTAATGATTAATTAATTATATAAGTGTAGTTAGTGAACTTAAGAAATCTAGTTAACAAACGGTTCGATTTTGTGCTTCTAATGGTAGTTTCTTAATTAAGGGTTCTTATAAATTTTTTTTTAAGATAAAATTTATTTATTAAATAAAACATATTACAAGATACCATTTTCAACATAGGTTTTTAAACAAAGACATAAAAACAAAGATTACTGAAATAAACGACAATAATTTCAAAAAAGCATCGGAGCTCAGTTGTTGTCTTCATCACGTCCAAATTTGCGCCATATATGTTCAACCAAATCAGATTTCAGGCGTTGATGCATTTGTTTATCACGAATTCGAGTTCGAAGACCCATCATATTGGCGATATTTGAAGGCATATCTGTAGGATACGTGAGATCGACATGTGAACTTTCGGCGTCTTCTCCTTGTTGGAACTCAGAAACATTAAACTGAGTGTATCCATCTCGTTCGTCTTCTACTATCATATTATGGAGTATGATACATGCTCTCATAATATTCCCAATTTTGACTTTATCCCCAAAAAGTGATAGATTCTTAACAATGGCAAAACAAGCTTGCAAGACTCCAAAAGCACGCTCGACATCTTTTCGGGCAACTTCTTGACGTTGAACAAATAAAACTGCTTTCGGGCCTTGTGGTGTTTGAATAGAGTGGATAAAAGTTGCTCATTTCGGGTAAATACCATCGGTGAGATAGTAAGCCATTTGGTGCTCTCTTCCATTGACGGAGTAAGTGACTTGCGGAGCTTGACCGTTTAATATGTCATCAAAAACAGGTGAACGATCAAGAACATTGATATCATTTAAGGTACCTGGAGGCCCAAAAAATGCATGCCATATCCAGAGATCATATGAAGCAACCGCCTCTAAAACGATGGTTGGCTTACCCGAACCACGAGAATATTGTCCTTTCCAAGCGGTGGGACAGTTCTCCCACTCCCAATGCATACAATCGATGCTTCCTATCATCCCGGGAAATTCACGCTGCTCACCAATATCAAGTAGACGTTGAAGATCAGTGGGTGTTGGTCATCTTAGATACTCATCCCCAAATAAATTTATTATTCATTCCACAAACTTTTCCACACACGCCCGAGTTGTAGTTTCACCGAGCCGGAGGTATTCGTCGACCGTATCAGCCGCAGTACCATATGCCAAAACACGAATAGCTGCGGTACACTTTTGGAGTGTAGAGAGCCCAAGCCTTACAAGACCGTCTTTCTTTTGGAGAAAGAAGTGAACTTCGTTGGAGAGTCGATCAATAATGTGCATGAACAATCGTCTGTTCATTCTAAATCGTCGTCGGAATAAATTTTCAGGATACGTTGGAGTTTCACTGAAATAATCATTCCATAAACGTATATGATCTGCTTCACGGTTTCTTTCGATATAAACACAATTTTTCCTTTCCGGCCTCTCCTCTTCTTGACCACCATAAGCAAGGACCATATTCTCGAACGTTTGATCAAAAAGTTGATCAAATTGTTGATCTAAAAGTTGATCAAAATTCTCGTCATCTGATCCTTCAAAATTGTAATTAGAAGAAGACGCCATATTGTTTGATAAGGAGAAGTTTGGAGAAGATCGAGAGATTGATATATGGTTTGTAACACTTTCACTAGAATGAGGGAAGGAATATGAAAGATTTAAAATTTGATTTTAGATGAAAGTTTGGAGAAGATCGAGAGATTGAAATTTGATTTGTATTTTTGTAGATAGATATTGTAGAGAAGGAATTGTAGATGTTGTAGATGTTGTGAATTGGTAAAGAGAAGGAATAATGAAAAGATCGCACAAATGGGTGTTGTGAATTAACTTTCACTACCACAACTATTTAAAGACAATGGTCGAAGTAAACAACAAATAACATGACCAATACCAAACAACATGACACAACATGACACAACATCGGAGGGAGTCCACTTCTTCCTTTCTCTGTGTTCTGTTGGTGTGTCTTCACCGAGCTATGATGATCCGAGGTCCCCACCAGGTGTAAAACTCTCAAAACGAAAGGGTTCATCAATGAAACTACGTTGTTGACTTGTAAGAAGGTCAACAAAATTAGAGTTCACAGTAGGCCTGGGCAAAAAATCCGGAACCCGAAATCCGAACCGAACCCGAACCGAAAAACCCGATCCGTTATCCGACCCAAAACATAAAAATACCCTAACGGATCTTGTAGGGTGGTACAAAAAATATCTGAATCTGAAGTGTTATTAACCGAACCCGAACGGGTAACCCGAAAAATCCGAAATTAATAGTCAATATAAATATTTTGAAATATATATAAATATTCCAATTATTAAATTCAATATTTGTGGTAATATTATATATAATAATAAATATTAAAATTCTAGTAAGTGCTTTAAGTACACAATTAGTTATAAATAAGTATTTTATAATTTTCTCATTGAACTAAAAAGTCTACTCTCTATAAGACAATACATATTGTTTACAAATGATGTTTGTTTTCATGCTTGATTTAACATTTTATTATTATTTTATCAATTTTATATGTGATAGATTAATTTTTATTTAATTTATATGTTTTTCTTTATGTTTTACTTCACAAATTTTGATTTTTACTTTGGTTATATCCGAACCGAACCGATATAACCCGAATTCGTACGATATATGATTACTTTATGGGTTTTATGATGCAATACAATTTTGAACCGAACCCGAAGTGTTATTATCCGAACCCGACCCGTACTAATAAAATTTTAGTATGGGACCTAGAAGCATAAACCCGAAAACCCGAAAAACCCGATCCGAATGCCAATGGGTACCCGAACGCCCATGCCTAGTTCACAGTAAATGGATTCGTAGAATCCATTTTCTAAATTTTCGAAGAAGAGAGAAAGAGAAGAAGGATCCTAACCACAAACTAATAGAGGAAAATATGAAAGAAAGAGAAATAAAACCAGAATTAATAGAGGAGAAGAGAAAGGTTAATATATGACTTAACATGTATCTAACATATTAATTCACTAACCACAAACTAACTCTAAACATCATTCATCACGCACATTCACTAACCACAACCTAACTCCTCTAACTATCATTCATCACACGCATTCATCACAATCAACTACTGTCCAGAGTAAAGAAATAAAGAAAAAAGCAACAAAATAGAATGAAGTTAAGAGCAGTGGAGTGATCGTACCTACAGTAAGTTTTTGTCATTATTACGCATTAGCAACTTGCTTGACAAGACTGACACCAACGTTCTTGCCTTTATCCTTCAGCTCAACATCAGCGGCATTGATTTTAACTGAAGTCAGTTCCTTCTCCCTGCATATAGAGTTCAAGCAAACTGTCAATCAAACACTACAGAGAAAGATGATATGTCTCATCTATATTCTGAATTAAGATGGACTTATATTCCTAACAATCTGTACAAGATAACAAAAAGGCTAAGACTTTTGTTTACTTTAATCTCTTAGCATAAAGCTCAGCCTCCCAAGAAGCACCAATCGAAGCCATAGCCTGAAACATTATATTGACCTTTGTAATCTCAATCAAATTTTTCACTTAACTGACCTTATAACTTAAGATTCGACAGCTTTGTAATCCGGATATTTACCTTTCTAATCCCGATTGAACACTATTTGAATCAAGCTGGTGATACTCTACGCGATCGGTTAGCATCTCCACATCAAATCTCCAGCTTCTTCTCCACCCTCCATTGCTTCTAAACTCTTCTCCTCTCTCCGTGAATCAAGTCTCCGGCTACAGAGAGCTTTTGTAAAATCAGAGAGCGCTAATCCAGTATAATTCTGAGAAGAAAGAATAAGAGGAACAAAAATCAATATAACAATTCGAATGAAAGCAAGTAGATTGAGAGAACCCAGATGAAACGAAGCCAAACAATTGATCGCCGTTGACAAACAATTCGAATTCGCTCTCACCTTGCCTTGGACTCTGATCTTCCAAAAGTATCATCTAACTCTCGCTCAGATCTTCCCCAAACGGTAACCAATTCGACAAACAATTGATCGCCGTCGTCGGCCATGCGGAGACACGAGATCGCCGTCGTTGCCCATACGGAGAAAACAAGAGAGAAGACGATCTCGTTACGACAAAAACAAAAAAGAGAAAAGAAACATAAAATTAATTTTCAGTTTGACAACAAGCTGACACGTGTCTCCCTTCTTTGCCTAAGGATCAGTTACGCAAATCTCAGTTTAAGGATCGGTTTTGCCATTTTCTTTTAATTTTCATTTAATTAAATGATGCAATTAGTTAAAACCCTTCATTAAGAAACAACGATAAAGATGCTATAACGTTTCATACACCTCTACATGTAAGATCTTACAATGGCCCATACAGCTTCTTCGTCTTTTCTCTACTACATACATTTCACAGGGTTGGTACTCCTAAATACATAAAGGTTAATCACATCATTCATGGTTGGTACTCCTACTCCGTTTGATGTGATCTTCTAAACCAAAAAAGTAGTTAAGTGATGATGGTCTCGTGGTAAAAAACTTAGAAATGTGGCATAAACATGTTCTTTCTCCGGACTCGAAATTTCAGGGAAGTCTTTTACTCTCATTTATTCAGTCAAAATAGTATTATACTAACAAAAAAAGTAGTATTATACTTTAAGTTTACTAGAAAAATCTGGTGAAATGACTAGTAAAACAAACCGTTAGATTAATGAGTAATGACCCCAAAAAAAGAAAACCTCAAAGAACCGGTTATTTGACGTAAAAGCTGGTCCGGTTAAGTTAATTTGATAGCGTTGGAGAGAGTGAAGACAGATTCAACTGCAAATCCGCGAAATCAAACCTTCTGTAATCGCATCTTCACCTCACACCTCTAAAACCCCCAACTCTCTCGATTCATCGATCAAACAATCATTTCACTTCTGATCGTTCAAAGAGCTCTCCGATCTCACCGATCTCAATCAACATGGCTTCAAACGGCGCATCTCCGGTCTCCTTTTTGCTCTCTCGATCTGTGCGAATTATGTTAGCTGTTTCTCTAATTTATCGTTTGCTATCGTGAAATGAGCAGAGAACTGTTGATGCTACGGACAACAGCTTGGAAAGGATCAAGCGACAGCTAGCAACTGGCTCCGGTCGGAACTTGCTACAGGGACCGCTTTACAAGCGGTCTGAAACTGTAAGTTCCGGTTTTTTTTTGATGGGTTCTCTTCAATTTTAGTGGATTGATCAAAAGTCTCTTCCTTTTCTGGACTTGCTTGTGTATAGAGTTGTATAGCTTAAGCTTCAATTGTTCGTCTGACAAGTCTTTGTGTTTCTGTTTATGTGTGATATAGCTGAGAAAATGGAACGAACGATGGGTGATACTTGATCCAACCACAGGGAAAATGGAGTACAAGTGAGTACTATCAATTGCTTATGTAGCTGGGATCACTTCATGGGGGGGGTATTGTGTTAAGTGCTGATGTGTTTCCATGACTCAGGACAAGACGGAACGAACCAGCTATCAAGGGAACGATTCTGTTTGACGAAAATAGCACAATCACTGTCTCCCCTGTCAACTTCCAGTATGCATTGCTACATTCTCTTTCTTTCTTCTGACTAATCAGCATTATTTAAGTTCGTATCTATTTTCTTTTGTGTTTCAGGGGTCTTCCGAAATATAATGGCTGCTGTATCTGTATCCTTGTTTCTAAGTATATTGTTGGCAAGTTTATAGTTCTGTTTTTTGTTTAAAAGGAGATGAATGATTGATGTAGAGACAGAGTTGAGTTTTTCTTCAACATGATTTAGATATTAGTACCCCACAGAAGAAAGATTACTTCTTGTGTGCAGAGACTCCTGGTGCAGCTAAAGCTTGGGTTACTACCTTACAGTAAGTCATCTAGTTCTTGATCTTTCTCTCTTAGAGATGCCAGTGCCACCATGCTTATCCTTGTTGGCCTTTGGAATATTCAGTGCGACACAGCTAGTTCTAAAGGCACATAAGGAGGCTGTTGATTCTCTTAGCGGAAGCGGTTCTTCAACGCTTGGTACGGTTGCAACCGTTGTTGCCGCTGCTAATTCAACAGCGCTGGAATGTTCCAAAGAGATCCAAGCAGCAATGCAGGTCTCTCTGAGGAACGCACTGAAAATCACCGCTAATAAACCGATCGATGGACCACTAGATGATTTGACTATAATGAAGGTCCGCTATTTGTGCATCTCTCTTTCACTGCATATAGCATATAGAGATCCATTCTGCAGTGTCTTGCTGAGTGATGTAAATCATATAGAAGACATCTTTATACAATTTTATGTTCAGGTTAGCTTTAATTGAGCCACTTACATGTTGCAGGAAACTCTGCGTGTGAAAGATGAAGAACTACAGAATTTAGCGCGAGAACTTCGTTCTCGTGACTCAATGATAAAAGAGATAGCAGATAAGCTATCTGAGACGGCTGAAGCAGCTGTAGCGGCAGCATCTGCAGCTCATACAATGGATGAACAAAGGAAAATTGTTTGTGTGGAGCTTGAGCGCTTATCTAAAGACTCAGAGAGACAGCAAGAAGCGGCTATATCGAAGGTAATGAATGATGAGGCCTTGTCATGTATGTTCATCTTTATTGTTGTTAATTGATTGTTGTATCTACCATGTAGCTAAAGGAACTGGAAGAGAAGACATCTACTCTGAGTAGGGAAAAAGATCAACTGGTCAAGGAAAGAGACTCTGCTCTCAAAGAGGCACATCTGTGGCGGTCTGAGCTGGGGAAAGCCAGAGAGCGTGTCGTCATACTTGAAGGAGCTGTTGTGAGAGCCGAAGAGAAAGCGAGGGTTGCAGAAGCAAGTGGTGAAGCAAAAGCAAAGGAGGCTTCTCAGAGAGAGGCAGCTGCTTGGGCGGAGAAGCAAGAGCTTTTAGCATATGTGAATATGTTACAAACCCAGCTTCAAAGGTTAAGCATATCTGAATCCTATCTCCCAAGCAAACTCAGTATTATTATAAAGTGGCATTAATTATAATTTATCATTTGAATAAACAGGCAGCAGCTAGAGACGGAGCAAGTGTTTGAGGAGAAGACGGAATCTACGAACGGCGAAACATCTCTTCCGATGACGAAGGAAACAGAAAAGGATGTGGACAAAGCATGTTTGAGCGTTTCCAAAACAGCGTCTATGCCGGGAGAGAATGTAGTCCATATGAGTGAAGATCAGGTGGTAAACGCTCAGGCTCCGGTTGGAGAAAACGAATGGAATGATATTCAGGCGACAGAGGCTAGAGTTTCTGATGTAAGAGAAATATCTGCAGAGACTGAACGAGACAGCTTGGATATCACTGTAGTAACTCCTGAATCCGATGTTCCACGCAATGATCTACCTCCTGAGTCTTTTCATCATCAGCCTTGATGGATAAATGGTAGGGACGACCTTGGTACATTTTTATATACTCTGATGTGCTGGTAATGTTTGGAGATTTGATTGTTCTAACAAACCAAAAAGAGTTGCTATTTGGTTTTGCTTGTGCCGTAACATTTTGTCTATCTCTCAGCAACCTCTTGAGTTTCTGTCTGACTTGGTAATGACTTGGGAAGAACAAAGAGATGTGTTTTAAATTTTTAATTGTTGAATGATGTTATGTTTGTGTTCACGTGGCATTTTCTTTTGCCGGTTTTGGACACGATGAATGCAGGTATTTTCCTGCATGAATGATGTTACTAACAAACATGAATTAACTCCAATTTGTTTAGAGTTCGTATGTTATTATTTGGATCTGATGAATGCAGGTATTGTCCTGCATGAATGGTGTTATGAACGAACGTGAATCGAGAAAAACTTAAAGAAAAATGTATTGAGCCAAATGTCAATTTAGAGTTCGTAAATTATTATGTGAATAAATAAATTTATAATTCTTTAAACCCATATTTATAATAGTTTCAAAAATTCAATTTTATTTAAAAAAAAAAAATTCTTAATCTTAAAAGTATACCGTACGGAGGCCGAATGGCCGAATGGCCGAATGGCCGAATGGCCCCATACCCCCAGATATCAATCTTGATAGTGAGTTAAAAAAAATGAATAATCAAAATGTGGTTGGAATGAGCTAAACAAGAGATATATGATTAAGTTCCTCTAGATTCAAACCTCAACTCAATCACACAGAATTGGAGTTACAATATGAAACAAAAGAGAAAAGAGAGGTGACATACATAAGATAAGAGGAGGCATACAGTTACTCTTTATTAAAAACCTCACATTAAACACAAGCATTGCTTTGAAACCCCAAAACACACACAAAGAACAAAGGGATGTGTTTTGAACTTTTAATTGTTGAATGAAGTTATGTTTGTGTTCACATGGCATTTTCTTATGCAGGTATTTTGAACATGATGAATGCAGTTATTAACGAACATGAATTAACGGATCAAATGCTGGTATGGGACAAAGGGGTCAAAAAAATCTAGAATGGACCTCTTCTATTTTTAATTAAACAATATATTAAAAATAAATAAAAAATGGGGGTAAAAAACCATAAGACCTACAAAATTAAACATATTTACTAGTTTATGCCATGACTATCCTACCCAGATTTGACCCGGATCCATACCCAAAATCCGACCCAATTTTAACCCTAATCTTCTTCTTCTTCCACTTTTTTTTTCTCCATTAATATTTTTCCACCTTAAAACAAAATCAAAAAATTTCTTTAATAATCCACCAAATTTATTTTTCTTATTCCAAATCGATCAACTCATAGTCATGTTTAATCAATTATATCTTATCTAGAATCAAATTTCATCTTTTACTTACGAGATTGAAGATAAAGAAGAAACGCATAGTATTACTAAGACAACTAGTACAACTCCAACTAGTACAGCTATACAACTCAAATTGATACAACTCAAATTGGTACAATTAGTACAACTACAATGAGTATAACTAGTATAAATAGTCTGAGTATAACCATTATAACTGATACAAGTAAAAACTGTATAACCAGTACAACTTTGCAATTAATATAGTGGTTTTTATTTTTTTGTTTTCAGTGTATGAAGATGATTAAAAAATGATGATGTAGAACCAAGAAGACATGTTTGTCTAATCTTCCCCGCCTAAATGATGATGTAGAACCAAGAAGACATGTTTGTCTAATCTTCCCCGCCTAAATGATGATGTAGAACCAAGAAGACATGTTTGTCTAATCTTCCCCGCCTAAATGATGATGTAGAACCAAGAAGACATGTTTGTCTAATCTTCCCCGCCTAAATGATGATGTAGAACCAAGAAGACATGTTTGTCTAATCTTCCCCGCCTAAATGATGATGTAGAACCAAGAAGACATGTTTGTCTAATCTTCCCCGCCTAAATGATGATGTAGAACCAAGAAGACATGTTTGTCTAATCTTCCCCGCCTGCATGTATTAAATACATGAATAGTATATTTTTAATAATATTTGATTTGGATAATGATTTGCTACAAGTTGTACTATTTTCGGAAAAAAAAACCATCTTCACCTTTTTGCTCTCAAGACTAAAAAGGTAGACCAAAAAGGTAGATACGGAGCCAGAAAAAAATTTAACCATGGTTCCAAATACACGAGTCACCCGAAAAAGAAGAAAGAGGGAGTGTCGTCGATGAGTAAGAATGACTCACCGGCGATGAACAAAAAGGACTCTACTGTGAAAAAGAGAGGTGCCGCAACGAAGAAGAAGAAATACACTGTGAAGAAGAAGAAGAGAGATACAACAAAGAAGAGTGAAGTCATGACGAAGAAGAGGAAGCTCGATGGTGGTGTCCATGTGGTCCTCGTCAAATCTAACCAAGCAGGCTTGGAACCGCGAGAGAGAAACCGCATCTCCATTTGGTAAATAAAACAAAATATTGAAAACTCTCAATTAATATAAACGAAATTTTGTCACCATTAACCAATTCAGATATTTTATTGTTTATTTCATATGGAAAACATGATTTATTAGTCGTGTCACGTAAATACTAGTTATATCATTTGTTCGCTTGTTTAGTTGTACAAGTTATATTAGTTATACACATACAAATGATAGAAATCGTGTGGCCATGATCGAACAAGGGAAAAATGATCTAGGGTTGAGAGAAAGAGGAAGTGGGTCCCAACCGAAAGAGAGAAGGAGAGAAGAAAGATCGTGTGGTTCAGATTATAAGAGGTGAGATGATCTAATGGTTGAGAATGCATTTTCATCAAGGGTAATATAGTCATTTATAATAAATAAAATAACAAGTAATTGTACTAGTTTTCTAGTTGTACCGGCTGTACATAGTTGTACTAGTTTTTGAGTTGTACCAGTTTGTGCATAGTTGTACTTTGGCAGTGAAATCGTAAAATATTAGCTGTACCACATAATAAATACAATTACATCAGTTGTACCACTTATTTATGTTTACATGTCTTTGCCCGGTTACACTGAAATCATCAATTTCGTAAAAATACATTTCATGTATGTTTTCCAAAAATTTAGTGGACAAACAAGTTAACTAACCTTAAAAGTGTAAGGTGGATCATCTAAGCTTGTGGAGTTCTGTAATAATTTTCAAAAAAAATTCCAAAACTTCAAATAAATTAAGAGAAACTTATGAGTACATACAAATTGAGATATTTGATTATTTTTTCTCATATGGAATACCAAATTGGTTTTGTCAAATTTATGAAATGTCAAAGTTGTGTCAATTATACTAGTAATGCTCATTTAATATTTAATAAAAATGATATCAATTTTTTATATGTCTCGGTTTAGAGATTGTACCAATATTTTCACTTCATAGCTTTGCAAAAATATGTTCGATGTTTGTTTATCATTATAATATGACTAATATAGTTGATAAATCTCAAATAAAATATATGAAATTTTATCATTATATACAAATTAGGATATTTGTTTGTTTATTTCATATGTAAAACATGATTTACTAGTCGTGTTCATTATAGTAGCTACATATTATATATAGATTATAACATTTATATACCATTTATAAAATTTCTTAACATGTTCAGTTGTACGAGTTATACTAGTTATACCCAGTCGAATTAAAGAATGAGATAAGGAAGATCCTATGGTTGTAATTGAAGAAGGAAGAAATGATCATGCGGTTGAGATTAAGAGAAAAGAGAGAGAAGGAGAGATAGATGTAATCGTGTGGCTATGATTAAATCGTAGACAAGATGATCTAACGGCTATGATTGATATTTCATTAATGGCGTTTTCGTAAATATCATATTCTCTTCTTTTTTATGATCCGACGACTCTAGTTTAAAGAGAGAAAATAGAATCGAATGGCTCATATTGTTCTTTCATTAATGGCAATATTGTAATTTTGTAATTATTGTCCCATGTAGATTAAAATAGGTGGTTGTAGATTTTTTTTCACCCATTTGTCCTATTTGAGATTAAAGTCCTGAATTAACTCGAAAAACACAAAAACGTATCGAGAAAAATATCTGGTTACACTACAAGAAAACACATGCTTAGCGAGGAAATTTAACGAGGAAAACAATCCTCGTAAATTTACGTCAATTTTACGAGGAACTTACGTGGAAAACTAAAGTCATCGTTATTTCCTCGTAACGTAACGACAAAAGTGTTTCGTCGTAAAGTGGATGTAATTTAACGAGTATTTTACGAGAAAAAACTATTTCCTCGTAAATACGACGTAAACTTTGCGTGTTATTTACGAGGAAATAGTTTACGTGTATTTAGCGAGGAAATTTTGAATCCACCAACTTTGTAGGTGTTACACGTTTTTTTTTTGCCACCTAATTAATTTTCGTCGTAAATTCATAGGAAAATTACAACTACCAGATTCGAAATTTCCTATAAATATGGATGTTTGAACATCATTTTAAACACACCAACAACAAAAAACGTGAAAGAAAAAAAA
>NC_027751.1:46252863-46256784 GCF_000695525.1 Brassica oleracea var. oleracea | reverse complement strand
AAAATATTTTCATATTGATTTATTTTTATTTTAAATTTTAATTTTATTAATAAATTAAATAATTTTAATTATTTTTTAATTATATTTTTAAATTCTGTAAAATAATAAAAACGAAGTAAATTCGTAGCTAATGTACGACCTATTTACATGAAAACCTTACGAGGAAATGACGAGAAATAATAAACGAGTATTTTATGAGAAAACCTTTACGAGGAAATAACGAGGAAAGATAAACGAGTATTTTACGAGGAAACACTTTCAAGGTATTTACGTGTAGTTTACGAGGATCTTGTTTCGAGGTATTTACGAGGAAATATAGCGACCTCCTTACGTGGAATGTTGACGTGGTCTTTACGACGAAATGATCTACTTCGTCTTTACGACGAAATATATTCCTCGCTACGTTACGACGAATTAGCGAGGAAATATGTGTTACGACAAATGAGTAACGAGCAAACGTGGTTCCTCGCTAATTCGTCGTAAAGCCTCTTTTACGACGAACTCACGAGGAAAACCGCCCTCGTTAAGATTATGTTTTCTTGTAGTGTTAGAGTTCGTATGTTATTATTTGGATATGATGGCTGCAGCTTGCAGGTATTGTCCTCCATTCGAATAAAGAAAATAAAAACTTAGAGCATAAATGTATTGAGCCAAATATCAATTTAGAGTTACTGTATTATTATGTGAATAAATAAATTTATAATTTTTAGACCTATATTTAATTTTAAAAATTCAATTTTATTTTTAAAAAGGTAATATTTTTAATCTTAAAAAGTATACCGTACCACAGAGGTCGAATGGCCCCGTACCCCCAGATAGACATGTCAATTAGGGCCGAAGTTCGCAGCCCGAATCCGTCTAGTCCTAAAAATTACCGGGCTTAGGCTTAGTTTTATAAGCCCCAAAAAATTGAGTCTTTCGGGCTAAGTCCATTTGGGCTTTGGGTATTTTGGGTCTAAGACCGTTTGGGTTAGGGCCGGTCCGAAAACCCAAGATTTTATATTTTAATTAATTATTATCATTTCTGCAATCAAAACCATTATTAGTATTTGACATATTATTGTAATATTTTCATCTAAACTCTCGTAAAAACAAAAAATAAAAGTTGTTAATGCAAATTATTGTTTGATCATTACAAGTGTCATATTTTAAATTTTGCAAATGTACCTTCTTATTTTATATACAACATGTTTTTTTTTTTCAAAACAGATAATATGAAACGTTTGACCATATTTATCATAAATTTTGTTCTTTTATATACATTCAGTTTTAATTTATATTTAATTATTTAATTGTTATTAAATTTTTATTGCTTATCATATGTTTTAAAGCATACGAATAAATAAATAATTTTGATAAAGAAGAAAAGTTTAAACCCACTTTATATTTTAAAACAAAAAAGTGAAACTGATTTTTTAATGAAAATTCATATGTATTAAAAAGATATAATGGCAATAATGTTGTAAAACTAGAGAATAAAATCTATGTTTCTTTATTATTCATAAACATAAGGATCCCTTTATATATAAGGAATTACACTGTCATAGAATAATGGAAATACTAGAGAAAAGGAAATACAAATATGGAAAGAGTACAAATCATAAACTAATAAGAAAAAAGAAAGTAGGGTTGGCCGACTCTCTCTAGGCTCCGGCTCTCTCTCTCTCTCTCTCTCTCACTCTCATGTATGGGCCAGTTATGGACCGGAGCAGTTATGGACATTACTAGGAAAACCCAATGGGACAAAACCATGGTGAAGAAAAAAGAGTACAACATGTATTACTCCCCCTGTTCTGAACATCACTGAAGGTCTTTCAGTCTACGCATCCCTATCTGATGCGTGAGCTTCCTGAACGTCGAGGTAGGAAGTGACTTGGTAAATAAATCAGCTGAGTTGTCACTGGAACGCACTTGGACCACTTGGACCTCGCCGGTTTTCTGTAGTTCATGCGTGAAGAAGAACTTAGGCAAGATGTGCTTTGTCCTGTCTCCTTTGATGTAGCCGTCCTTAAGCTGAGCAATGCATGCTGCATTGTCCTCATACATCACGGTTGGTGCGTCCTTGCCTTCGGACATCCCACAATCAACTCGTACATGTTGGGTCATGGACCTCAACCAAACACCCTCGCGACTGGCCTCATGTATAGCCAATATCTCCGAATGGTTTGAAGATGTGGTCGCGATCGTCTGCTTCATGGAACGCCATGATATGGCCGTTCCACCATGTGTGAAAACATAGCCTGTCTGTGATCGAGCATTGTGTGGATCCAAAAGATAACCTGCATCAGCAAATCCAACTAAACCTTCTTTGTTTTTGTTAGTATAAAATAGACCCAAGTCTTTCGTTCCTTTTAGGTAACGAAGAACATGTTTAATCCCGTTCCAGTGCCTTTGGATCGGACAAGAGCTAAACCTAGATAGTAGGTTCACGACAAAACATATATCTGGTCGTGTGTGACTAGCCAGATACATCAAAGCTCCTATGGCACTGAGATATGGCACTTCGGGACCTAGGACATCTTCATCGTCCATCATAGGACGGAACGGATCAGTGTCCAAGCCTAGAGACCTCACAACCATGGGGCTAGACAATGGGTGAGACTCGGCCATATTGAATCTCTTGAGTACTTTTCTGTATATCCCATTTGATGCACAAGGATTCCATCTCCTATGTACTCAAGCTGTAATCCCAAACAAAACTTTGTTTTTTTTTTCAAGATCTTTCATCTCGAATTCTTTCTTAAGATATTCAACTGTTTGGGAAATCTCTCCAGAGGTTCCTAGGATATTTAAATCATCAATATACACTGCTATAATCACAAAGCTCTCGCCGAATTTCTTTATAAAGATACAAGGGCTGATCGGATCATTCTTGTATCCTTCTCTCTCTAGGTACTCACTTAACCTATTGTACCACATTCGGCCTGATTGTTTCAATCCATAAAGTGACTTATTCAACTTTATACAGTGTTGTTCTCGAGTACTCGATTTGTTTTTCAACTCTATACCCTCTGGTACTTTCATATAAATCTCATTATCCAGTGGCCCATATAAGTATGCAGTTACAACATCCATTAACCGCAAGTCTAATGTCTCTCTCATAGCCAGACTTATCAGGAATCTAAAAGTAGTAGCATCCACCACAGGGGAGTATGTCTTCTCATAATCGATTCCTGGTCTTTGTGAGAATCCTTGTGCAACAAGCCGTGCTTTATATCTCACGACCTTCCCGTGTTCATTTCTTTTCCTCACAAGGACCCACTTATAGCCGACTAGTTTAACATCATATGGTGTCCGGACTATTGGTCCAAAGACATCTCTCTTCTTTAAAGAGTTTAGCTTCACGTTTATAGATTCTTTCCATTTGATCCAATCTGATCGTTGAGTGCACTCATAAATAGACGTGGGTTCATGATCCTCATTCAAATCCATAAGTTCAAGTGCTACCTTGTATGCAAATATATCATCAATGTCGACATTCTTCTAGTTCCATTGTATCCCAGACAAGACATAGTTTATTGAGATCTTATTATTATCAGGACCTTCAGTACCTTGAATCTTGGCGTCCCAAGAATCAGTATTAGATACATCAGGGCCGGCCGCATCTAAGAATTCTTGATCGGCCGCGATCGCTATTAGGGTTTTGGGATCGGCCGCGGTTAAGTCCCGGGATTTAGGAACGGCCACGGTCGTGTCTAGGGTTTCAACAACCTCAGTTTCATTCTCTGCACCTTTCTTAGTTTTCCGATGGTTTTTATCTTTGAAACCTATTGGTCTACCACGTTTCAAACGTTGTCTAGACTCTGTAGCAACTTGATTGTGTCCCTCTTGAACATCAATTCTGATTGGTGCATTAGCAGCTGGTATATATGACTTAGTCACTCTTTTCGGGTCAGCAAAGAAATCTGGCAATTGATTAGC
>NC_027751.1:46251110-46252602 GCF_000695525.1 Brassica oleracea var. oleracea | reverse complement strand
ATGGCGTATAATTAATATCGCACTGTATCTATCTTTCTCACTTGCATTATTTCCCTCGGTGATACATTCACCGAGTCCCTTGGATTTTATGATGATCTTAGCATCAAGTGCCCAGTGCAAGTAATTATCTCCAGAGAGACTTAGGGCAGCAATATCCAAGTTGTTGATTTTCGACATCTGAAATCATATGTTTCATAATTTAGATTTAAAAATAATTTAGATTTAAAAGTGTTCAAGCGAATGCAATCAATATGTTAAAGCAATTAGGTTTCTAAGTTCAAACAAGCCTTGCGGCCATGACAAGCCTCACGGCTAAGAACAAGCCTCACGGCTAAGAACAAGCCTCACGGCCAAGCAAGAGATGATCATGCAATATTTATTCGTTTACAGTCCTAGCATACGATTTCTATATGCAATCAGTTCATACGTGATATGCATGCATGATACAAAACAAGCCACACGGATGTTATGATCTTTTACCCTATGGTTTTGATTCGGGTCTAAGATTTTATGGTTTCAATTCATATCAAGCAATCAACATTCAATTATGGGTTATCTTTAAGGTTTCGAATTACCTTAACTTCAAGTAGGGTTGAATGGACCTCCAATGAGAAGAAGAACCGCGAGCTGAACGTTGAGATTGATACGCGAACGAGCTGAGGTCGTCTAGAGCTGGAACGGATCGTGAGCTGTCCTTGCTGGTATCGGGAACGCGAGCTGAAGCTGAGATCGTCTGATCACGAACGGAAACAAGCTGTTGTCGCGAGCGGTATCGAGTCGTCTATCGCGAGCTGGCTGAGATCGTGTCTCGGGATCGAGCTGAGACGGTCTAAGGTCGCGAGCTGGGATCGTGTCACGAACGGGAACAAGATGAGAATTAGGTTTAGGGTTCGTGATCGGGAGTTCTCAACGGTTAGGGTTTATCGTCGAGGGGATTATGGATTCGTCGGCTAGAGTTTGTTTAGCTTAGGGTTTAGAGCGTGATCGTGCTGATAACGTGTTGTGAAACTAGAGAATAAAATCAATGTTTCTGTAGTATTCATAAACATAAGGAGCCCTTTATATATAGAGAATTACACCGTCATAGAATAATGAAAAGACTAGAGAAAAGAAAATACAAATATGGAAAGAGTACGAATCATAAACTAATAAGGAAAAGGAAAGTAGGGTTGGCCGACTCTCTCTCTAGGCGCCGGCTCTCTCTCTCTCTAGGCGCCGTCTCTCTCTCTCTCTCATGTATGGGCCGATTATGGACCGGACCGGTTATGGACCGGACCGTTTATGGACCGGACCGGTTATGAACATCCACAATATGATTTATAACAAATAACAAATTATTTCTTGAAAAGCTTAAAAAAAGCCCGAAAAACCCTATAGTCCTATAAAGACCGGGTCGAGCTTTAAATTCTAGGCACAAAATATTTTCGGGCCGGGCTCAAAATTTTAAGGGCTTAGCAAGTTTGGGCCGGGCGTCCCAGAATTTACACCCCCA
>NC_027751.1:46243310-46249876 GCF_000695525.1 Brassica oleracea var. oleracea | reverse complement strand
CAAGATATCAACTTTGATAGGGAGTTAAACTGGTGACAATAATCAAAATGTGGTTGGAATGAGCTAAACCAAAGATATATAATTAAGTTCCTCTAGATTCAAGCCTCAACTCAATCACACAGAAGAGGAGTTACAATATGAAACAAAAGAGACAAGAGAGGTGACATACGTAAGATAAGAGGAGGCATACGGTTCCACTCTTTATTAAAAACCTCACATAAAACACAAGCATTGCTTAGAAACTCCAAAACACAAACAAAGACCAAGAACATGATGATGATCATCATCCTCATCTTAAGCAGGGAATGAATACTTCTCAAGAGTCTCCTTCCAAGCAGGACGGCTGCTAATATCATCCCACCACGCGCTCACGTGCTTCCTGTCTTTGATCATGTAAGCCTTACCGATGGGACCAACCAAGTAATCAGTGAAAGGGAGGTGAGCCAAATCAGCCAAGCTGACGAAATCACCAGCCAAGTACTTGCTCTTCGAGAGATGTGCCTCGTAGACATCGAGCACAGCTGCGAGCTTCTCCTCGCTCTCCTTGATCAGCTTCTCATCGGAAGGGAATCCCATGACTGATGCGAACATTATGTGTAGTGTGAGGTTGAGTAGCGGTGGGTGGAAAGTGGTGGCCTCAACGTCGAGCCATTGCTCAACTTGACCTCTGTCTTCGACGGTTTTGCCTAAAAGGTCAGGTCCTTGTGACCTGTACTTCTCAGCTACGTACCTCATCACCGCACGTGACTCTGTCAACAAAAAAAAAAACATCTCTCAGCATCTCCCATAACAACTTTTACACATGTCTTAATCTAAGATCAAACTTCTAATAAGCCTAAACTGTATCAAGAATCTCAGATCATGTGTTATTAAGCAACCAAGATTGAGTTATTATGTAAGGACGTACCGAAGATCTTGTAGTCACCGTCGACAACAGCAGGAACGGTACCGAAAGGCTGCATAGGAAGAAACAAAGAGAATCATCAGAATCTTGAAATGAGTATTCAGAGGAGATCGAGGAAGGGGAACCTGTAAGGCGAGATAAGCAGGCTGCTTGTGCTCTCCTTTCATGAGATCGACGGGGACGGTCTCGAAGGGAACGCCCTTCTCGATAAGCGTTACCAAAGCACGCTTTGGTGAAGCAAAGTGAGGTCCGTACACCTTTAGCACCATGTTTTCTCTGTCTCTCTTTCTCTTACAAGACACAACAGTTAGATTGTTATTAAGTGATATTGACTCTGTAACTGTGATGATGAGAAGCCATCTTTATAGCGAGGAGCGGGGGCTTTGGCAGATAGAGAGATCATTATTTTTGACATGTGGCGTTGCGTTTTCTTTAGATATTTTCATTCTTACTTTTTTTTTTCTTTTAAACAAAAATAATGTTTTGAGTGTATTATTATGTTATTCAATAATATATTATTATATTTTATTGTGTGGTTGATAAAAAATATATTTTTTGTATAACTAATCCAGTTTACTGTAGATAATTTTTAGCTATTGGAGTATCCGGGAACGGGAATGGGACCATGACACGTAGATCAAAACCAATAAAAGATCTCACAAAACGTGATTTTTTTCTCCTTTTTTAGAAAACATAATCGAATAAATATTTGATTGTATAAATAACTGAAAAATTATAGCACTAATTTTTTTATATCATAAATATATCACACAAGCATCAAAATGATTAAAATATGTTTTATTAAAAAAATATAAACTATTTATATTCCTAGAATTAACTAATTTAAACTTAGAGTTTATATATGAAAAAGTTGGGTTTATGATTTTTTTCTAAAAACCATATAATTAAAGTTTAAAATAATGAATAATTTTATAAATAATTTCTAAAATAATTTTAGGATTTTAAAATAAAATTTGAAGAAAAAAAATTCATAAAAAATTGGAAAGAAATCCGAGTTAAATATTTTTTTTTCAATTTTTTTTTCATTTAAATCCTGATTTACATTTATATATCTATAGAGTAAAAATATAAATTCTTTTACATTTCTAATGAAACATGTTGGTCATTTTTCTCTTTTTGTGTTTTTTTTTATATAAACATATTTCATTTTAAAAGATATACCCTAAATAATACTCCTATGGATTGTATTTATTTCATTTACAGTGGATAGTATTTGCAGTTATCTGACCCAGTGGCGGAGGCATCTTGAAGAGGGGGGGGGGGTATCTGGCCCACATAAAATTTATGAAAGCTAATTTCTGGGCCTATTACCCGTAGAATATCTGACGAAAATAAACCGCATCATGCATACTTTGCTAAAAGAATTAGCGGCACCTAAACCTCATATTGATTGATTTTAAATGTGATTTATATACTATTCTTTTCACTTATCAATAACCACTAGTTTGTAACCTAAAACACTTTTATAATTAATTAAGGTATGTTTGTTTTTATTTAAAAAAAGAAGAAAATAAAGGAGCAAGACAGGGAGAAGAAAACAAAAGATGGGTGGTTCTAAGTAGGTAGGTGTAACCAAAATAAAACGTGAGAGAATGAGCCCCAACGGTTTCTTGAACCACATGCCTCAATTCTCTCTTTGGTAGGTGTGCTTACGACTTGACCAGTCATGTGTTTAAATTAGTCTTGATTGTGTTTAAATTAGTCTTGATTTATTTGTTTCAGTTAAAAGATTTTAACATTTCAACAACAACAACAAAAGTTGAAATAAGATTTCGTTCGAAATTCGGAAATATTCACAGAAAGTAGAACTATAATTTTATGAATAAGATTCTACCACACTAAATATATCAGCGATAAAAAAAAAAATTGAAGATGCCTTGCAAATAGTTTTAGCTTTGAACCGGTCTCAGCACCATACCAATCAAAGACCCGGAAGCATCCTCCAAGAGATTCGGTTGATCTCTTTTAATTTCTTTAGCTGTCATTTACTCAAATTGTAATCATTAAGGAAAAAGAAAAAAAAAATCTTTAGTCATCATCCCCACTCATTTAGTCACTTTCACAAACAATATTCAGTTACCTAAACCGGCCCAACACAAACCCGCTAAGCCCATAAATATTTGAGTCCGGTCCGATTTTTATAGGGCTATAGGGTTTTTTGGCTTTTTGTGGACTTTTCGAAAAATAATTTGTCATTGTCAATTTCATCGTTTTAATGCATGTGAATTTTCATAAGAAAACAGTTTCATTTAAAAAATATATATAAAGTGTGTAAATTTTCTTCTTTATCAAAAATTTTATTTTTTCGTATGCTTTAAAAACATATTATATAAAAAACAAATTTAATAAGATTTAAATAATCAAATATGAATTAAAACTAAAGATATAAGAGAAAAAAAATTATGATGAACATGGTCAAACGTTTCATACTTTATATTTTGAAAAAAAAACATGTTATACATGAAAGAAGAATGTACATTTGTAAAATTTAAAATATAACACTTGTAATGATGAAACAATAAAGTGCATTAACAACTTTTATATTTGCTTTATTAGAGTTTGGATAAAAATATTAAAATAATATGTCAATACTAAAAATGGTTTCGATTACAAAAACGATAATATTTACACTAAAATATAAAATTTCGGGTTTTCAGGCCGACCCTAATCCAAACGGGTTTATGTCCTAAATACCCAAAACCCAAATGGACTTAGTCCGAAAGACACAATTTTTTTTAGGCTTATAAAACTAAACTAAAACCCGATAATTTTAGGATTGTGCGGGCTTCGGCCCTAATTGACATGTCTACCTGAACCGAGGACGTTCGTATTTTACATTACTAGATATATACTGACAAGTTCTAGTTACCTATACCATTGTCATGGGGATGTAGCTCAGATGGTAGAGCGCTCGCTTAGCACACGAGAGGTACGTGGATCGATAACCCCGCATTTCCACTTTTTCTTTTATTTTTAATCAGTTTTTGTTTGAAAAGTCAAAAGATAAAAGTGGGGTAGTTCGAGCTCCACCATCTTCCGATAAGGCGATAACAACAACAAAGCTCACGTAAGCCTTGAACACCGTATTCTGATCACCTAAATATTGTAAGAATCTTCTTGTCTTTCGTCTCTTTTAAAAGCTTTGTCTCTTCGTCCTGTTTCTGAACAAACACAAACAAAAAAAGGGAGGAAGAAGAGGATGGAAGCGAAGTACGATCGTGCTACCGAGGTAAAAGCTTTCGACGAAATGAAACTCGGAGTGAAAGGTCTCGTCGACGCCGGAATCTCAGAGATCCCCCGTATCTTCCACCACCCTCATCTCACTTCAACGGCTCCAAACCCACTGCTTCCCTCCTCAACGATGATGATCCCAACGATCGATCTCGGAGGTGGCGTGTTCAACTCCACAGTCACGCGAGAGAGCGTGATCCCGAAGATCAAAGAAGCGGTGGAGAGATACGGGTTCTTCCAGGCGATAAACCATGGGATTCCGGTTGAAGTTATGGACAAGATGAAAGATAGGGTTTGTGGGTTTCATGAACAAGACTCAGACGTGAGGAAGAAGCTCTATACCCGGGATGACACCAAGAAGGTTACTTATAATAGTAACTTCGATCTCTATAGCTCTCCATCTGCCAACTGGAGAGATACTTTAAGTTGTTTCATGTCCCCTGATGTTCCAAGAACAGAAGACTTGCCAGAGATTTGTGGGTAAGAATTAAGTAGATTCGGTTTTAATATGGTAACTATCTTTTAGTATAAACCGAAATATCGAAAAACTGAAGTAGATATACTTCTGTATTCAAAAAAAAAGGGTAGCTAGGTATACTTCTAATATGGTAGTTAATTTTATAAACCAACATATCAAAAAAACTAAAATTAAAACAGAGCTAAAACCAGACCAGACCGACTCCTAGTAAGAATCATAAAATCTGAACTTGTTTTTTTTTTTACATTATTGATGGATTTTGTAAGTTGTATTGGTCTAAATGTTTTAGGGAGATCATGTTGGAGTATTCAAAGCAAGTGATGGAGTTAGGGGAGCTAATCTTTGAGCTTTTATCAGAAGCTTTAGGGATGGATCCTAACCATTTGAAAGAAATGGATTGCACAAAGGGTTTGTTAATGCTCTCTCACTACTACCCGCCTTGTCCTGAGCCTGACCTAACGTTCGGAACAAGTCAGCATTCAGATAGATCTTTTCTCACTATTCTTCTTCAAGACCACATCGGTGGGCTTCAAGTTCTTCAGGATGGATGTTGGGTGGATGTTCCTCCTGTTCCTGGAGCTCTTCTCATCAACCTTGGAGATTTCTTACAGGTAATTAGTTTTATTATATTGACATGATCAATATATCAAACCATTGATTAATACTCATTTTGTGATTTTTTTTGGTTGCAGCTTATAACGAATGACAAGTTTTTGAGCGTGGAGCATAGGGTTTTGGCTAACAGAGGTGACGAGCCTCGTGTTTCGGTAGCATCATTCTTTGTGCATCCTTTGCCGAGTTTTCGAGTATATGGACCGATGAAAGAGCTTTTGTCTGAACAAAATCCTCCCAAGTATAGAGACACTACCTTCACTGAGTACACGAGACATTACATGGCCAGAGGGCTTGATGGGAACTCTGTGTTGCATCAATTCAAGATCTGATCAAAGCTTTGGACAGACTTACGTATCCAAAGTCTTCTAGGCAATTTCAGATCAGTATGTAGCATGCTGAAACAAATACACCTGCCTCGGCCAGGACTTCCAATTGAAACGAGGAGCTTGGACAGGTAGCTATGATGATTCCATCTCGCATATTCCCATGCAAGATTTGTTGCTTGTATGATATACATATCCGTTTTGTTGGTAGTATTTTGATTGTTTCTAGATCATTTGTCAAACGTAAGATTGTATATATAATGCTTTAAAGACGAGATTATTAGTGAATATCTAATGTTTTATCATGAAGTCAAGTCACAGATGACAAGGTCTGCACGGATTTACAAGATGAGGAGATTAAAGTGAAAACTGTCTCGCTCAATAGAGAATAATGTTATAAGTTAAATGAGAGATTATTGTCTAGTAAAAAAACAGAATAAAACATGTTCTATAAGGTGTTGCAAGCTTCATTATAATCCCAACTATATCCATATTTATAAGATTTTATACGATTGTAGATAATTTTCTAAATTCTATAATTCTTTGGTAGACCTTCCAAAACATTTAAACCTTATAAAGTAAATAAATACAATAAGCCGTTTGTTAAAAATTTCTTTATAAGACCTTTCAAAGCTTTACAAATTTTTGTAACACTTTCCAAAACTTTACAAACTCATTGTTCCTTTATTTTAGAGTCATATAACCTTATCTCTATAATAATTGAGAAGTGAGTTTCTTATGTGTCGCTTTCACATTAATTTTCACGATGATTGATTACATTGATATCCTTAGAACATCAATATCCCAAAAACCCACATGGGGCACTTATTATTATTATTATTATTTTTTTTTTAATTGATTTTTTTTAAAAAAGAAAAAAATTAAAAACAGAACTAATCGCGGACCGCCACGTGTCGTGGAGCCCGCAAAACAGTACAAGATACACCCAACAAACGTTTCTTATTCTCCAACTATAAGGCTACCCCCCCAACAT
>NC_027751.1:46241510-46243270 GCF_000695525.1 Brassica oleracea var. oleracea | reverse complement strand
TAAGAAACGCTCAACATACTGCGATGCAGATGCTCTTAATGAATTAAAAATATTACATTTAAAATATTATTATTATTATTTTTATTTAGTTTCTTTTTAAAATTTTCCAAAACACATATACATATAATAAAAAGGGAAAAAATTTATAAATTAAAAAAAATGAATTGAAAAACGAAAATATATGTATATCTTATGTGATTTCATAAAAAGGAAAAGAGAAAGTTCATAAAATAGTAATATTACATTTAAAAATATTTTAAATAACATAAAATATACGTTTGAAGTAATAAAATTATTTCTTTATATCTATATTTTCTTAGATAAAAAATATAAATTTGTATATATCTTTCTTAACCCATAAGGAGGAAAAAAATT
Source organism: Brassica oleracea var. oleracea (assembly GCF_000695525.1). Taxonomy (NCBI): domain Eukaryota; kingdom Viridiplantae; phylum Streptophyta; class Magnoliopsida; order Brassicales; family Brassicaceae; genus Brassica; species Brassica oleracea. The sequence goes on along the minus strand of NC_027751.1, from coordinate 46,242,895 downwards.
GGGTCAAAAGAAAATGCTATTTTGGAGTTAGTTACTTTTTTGTAGTTTTATTTATTTTTATTTCAAGTTTGATGAAAAGCTTAATACAAAGGCAGAAAAAGAAATCATAATAATTTGGTTCCAGCCATCCCTTTTTCAGTTGAAACCACAGAACATAAGGTTTCCCAGGAAGCGTCACAGCCTAGGTTTGGGCCTGTCCAAGATTCCCCACTGCTGCCCCCGTGTCAGAAGAAATGGTTCGATCTTCTTATTTTTCTTTCTCGAACCGATAGATCCATAAATCGGGATCCTAATGCATATAGATACAAATGGTCAAATAGAACATGAAACCGTAAGCTCCCACGCAGTGGGAGGAGCCCTGGGCTCTGACCGCATGCCTGTTGAAGAATGAGCCGGCAACTCATCACCTACTTTGATTTCACGTTTCTGTGAAATATTTACACGAATTATTTCTGGGTTATAACTTGAACCCCCCTTTTTCTGAACCCATCTCACATCAATAACTCGACCTCTACCACCTATAGGCAATTTTAAACAAGTTTCTTTTGAAGTTGATACTTGAATGCCAAGTATGACCCGTAATAATCTATCTTCCGGAGCTGAAAGGATAGCAGTTTTAGAAGAAGGATGGAGCAGAAAGATAGAAGATAAGTTGCTGGAAATCAAATATGTAAATAGTCGAGTTATTGCATTCCTCTCACAAACTATCAATTTCATAAGAGAAGAAATATTGTTTTTAGAAGCTGATGGCTATCATAAGTGATTCCTAACATATCATAAGATTCCCGTTCTTGAAATTCCGTACTTTTCCAAACCCAGAAAAGGCCTTAGTATTCTATCTTCAAAGGCGTTCCCTGGGTACGAAATAAATTCAATCATTCAATTTTGAATCCAAGATTTTTATTTTTCTTATATAATTATCATGTATGTGAGGAATAATTACTAGCTGTTGGGGTCAAAATCGGTCACGACGGAATCAATGTCTGAAAGTCCGTAAAAATCGGCATGAACGTTTTTAAGAAAAAATAAATCTTCAGAAAAGATTTATTCTTACGAAGAGCCCTACGGAAGAAACACGAGACATCGGGGAAAAGCCCGAAAAAGGTCGCACGGTCGCTACATAGCGACCGAGCTCTTCCGAAACGTCGATACGACACGAATCTATGCATTCTCGTCTACCCTTCGTTGCTGTCTCCCGAAGACCGTAGCGAACCCATTTCATGTTTTCCGCCATTCGAAGTCATCAATCAAACTTTACGATAAAAACCGCGGAAAGTTCGTTTTTATCGAAAGAAGTCGTAATAAACGCTTCAAGTCGAAAGACGGCCCAAAGGGACCTAAGGCATGACTCGAAGCCCACCTTACGATTTCTTAACCAGCAGCCC
>NC_027751.1:46239784-46240194 GCF_000695525.1 Brassica oleracea var. oleracea | reverse complement strand
CAACAACGCTGGTAAGAAAACTCCAGCCACCACTGCATCTATTGCCAACGCCTATGCAAACGCCACAGTTCTTGAGAAAATCGAAAACCTTGCTGCGACTTTTCGCCACAGGAAGTGCAATGAAACGAGCTCGCGATTTCTCCTTTTTAACATAAAGGGAAACGATAAATCTTATCAAATCCCGTAAGTTTGGCTCATTACCGAACAAAAAAATCTCAATGCGTAAGGGTTTTACCAAAAAAACATTTTCCAAAAACATTTCAGAAGGGTAAAACTTATTCTCACAAAAACCGCAGAAAACCCCTAGGTTAATCGCGGAAAAAGTAAGCACAACAAATCGATTACACAGCTCGGTTGCTACGTAGCGACCGAGCAAGCACACGGCTCGGTTGCTACGTAGCGACCAAGCT
>NC_027751.1:46239168-46239742 GCF_000695525.1 Brassica oleracea var. oleracea | reverse complement strand
CTTGTTCTCCCAAAAACCGCAGAAAACCCCTAGGTTAATCGCGGAAAAAGGAAGCGCAGCAAATCGATTACACAGCTTGGTCGCTACATAGCGACCTAGCACGCACACAGCTCGGTCGCTACGTAGCGACCGAGCATCACTCGCTACGTAGCGACCTGTCAGTCCTCCTCACTACATAGCGACCTGTCAGGCCTCAGAAAAGTCCTCCTTTGCGTTCTCTTTTGATTCCTCATCAAAACGCTTTTCGTTTCATCTCAATCGGAGTTTCCGTTGAGATTTTACGTCGAGAACATGTAGGAATCTTCTTGGTTTACTTCTACTCGCTACATAGCGACCTGTCATACCTCCAGCTCACTACATAGAGACCTGTCAGGCCTCAAAAAGCTCCTCCTTTGTGTTCTCTTTTGAATCCCGATCGAAACGCTTTTCGTTTCGTCTCAATCGGAGTTTCCGTTGAGATTTTACGACGAAAACAAGTAGGACTCTTCTTGGCTTCCTTTCACTCGCTACGTAGCGACCTGTCAGGCCTAAAAAGGGTCCTCATTTGCGTTCTCTTTTGAATCCTCATCGTAAC
>NC_027751.1:46233364-46237435 GCF_000695525.1 Brassica oleracea var. oleracea | reverse complement strand
GCGACTCACTGGCATCCGCTCTCATTCCGCTTGGTCACGTCCGAGCAGGAAATCACCCCGCAACTGACTCCGCACGGGCTCCGTATCGAGCTTCTGAGGCTTTATCTCCCTCGGAAAAAAAAGGAAACAACTTCCGTACGAATAAAGGAAACATTATACGAAACTTTCCTCGTATAAATTAACCCTAAAGTGGAAAAATGTTTTCTACCACTATGGGCATACTCGGCCTATCAATCTCGATAAACGCCATTCGTCATTCGCCCAATTACGCCTTTCCTTCGAAACCGAGCTAGGTTACAGCATCCCCTATAAGGACGATTCTAACCGACTTGACCTTATTGACAGCACGAAAGTGTCATGGTCTAATCCTTTGGCAACAACGTCCTTGGCTATAAAGCTGAGCACAACCTTCATGCAAAGCCAAAACAATTGAGCGACCACCGCTCCAATAACTTGACGGCTAAACGGTAATCCGGAATTTGTCTTGAAACGCCAAGTAACGATTACACAAACAATTATCGTACCACCCAAAAACGGAAATCATACGGTAAATTCGTCATAACAAACTCAGTCTTAACAACCAAACAGTTAACGGAAAGGTTCCACTTGTCAAAAATCGACCAAGTTCCATATACTACGATTCACTTTAAGCCCGCTGTGTTTTACTCGTAAAATGCGGCATCTAAGGAAAACTCGTAACAGAGCTCCTATAGCCATACAGAACATCCTCAAATGGACACGAAAGAAATCTCGGAAGGCCAACACCACACAAAACACGGAATAGGAGGATGCCTCTTTCCGGGTACAAATTTACGCGACTCCTTGGTCCTAACTCCTCGATCGCAAATCAAATCCAAACAGGAACAACAATTTGCGAACATCCGTAGTCAAACCAGAATGTTTCCAAATCGCAGGGCTAAGACTAATCCCTTGCAACATCGCGAAACATCTTCAAGCCCGTGAACATTTCAAGCACGAAACGCGGCATACGAAAGAATAACAAATCTTCAGCATCGCGAGACGTCGTAGGCGCCTGAAGATTCGTTCTTCGACGCACTAACATCTTCTCAAAAACACTTTCTTGGAAGACCAGACAGTCATACGCACTAACATCTTCGTAGCGACCGAACTAGAGCCAAGCTCGGTCGCCACGTAGCAACCGAGCACACATCTCGGTCGCTACGTGGCGGCCGAGCTCGAGCCAAGCTCGATCGCTACATAGCGACTGAGCGTCCATCCCGCCCGGTCGCTACGTAGCGACCGAGCACACGTCCCGCTCGGTCGCTACGTAGCGACCGAGCGTCTGTCCCGCTCGGGCGCTACGTAGCGACCGAGCTCAAGCCAAGCTCGGTCGCTACGTAGCAACCGAGCGTCCGTCTCGCTCGGTCTCTACGTAGCGACCGAGCGTCCGTCTTGCTCGGTCTCTACGTAGCGACCGAGCGTCCGTCTCGCTCGGTCACTATGTAGCGACCGAGCGTCCGTCCCGCTCGGTCGCTACGTAGCGAACGAGCATGCGTTCCGTTCGGTTGCTACGTAGCGACCGAGCTCTTCCAAAACATCGATACGACACGAATCCATGCATTCTCGTCTACCCTTCGATGCTGTCTCCCGAAGATCGTAGCGAACCCATTTCATTTTTTCCGCCATTCGAAGTCATCAATCAAACTTTACGATAAAAACCGCAGAAAGTTCGTTTTTATCGAAAGAAGTCGTAATAAACGCTTCAAGTCGAAAGGCGGCCCAAAGGGACCTAAGGCATGACTCGATGCCCACCTTACGATTTCTGAACCAGTAGCCTGTAAACCGTGGGACGGTTTACGCTTGGTTCGCAAAGAAAGATAAATGTCAAGTTTCCGCAGATAAATACGAAATTTTGAAGATAATTACGAAGATCGGTAAAAAATATTCCATTTTTAGGCTATGACGGCTTAAGGGCAGAAGGGGAAAAGCGTAAACCCAACCTAAGAGCGAGTATATAAGGAGTCCTAGGCGAGAGGCACGGGGGGACAATTTTTAGACTCAGAACTCTCGGCACTTAGAAACTCTGAGGCATTATTCTCGACATGCTCTGTTTCCATGACTGGCACCCGATTACCAGACGAACGTGCACAAGCAGTTCGATCTCTTGGTTCACTCTTGAACTACGTTCGGCTTGATCCTCGAAAGGGGTACGTAGGCAGCCTTTCATAAGGTTCAGTCCGAAATCCAAAGCTTTTATGATCTCTTGTAATGATCGTAACGCTCTCACGCGGACTCGAAATAAGATCTACTGTTTTCTCTAAACTCGTTTGTTATTTTTTCATGATTTTCGCATATATTTTCTCACTTGCCGTTGGCTCTCGCCGAGATCCGGGACCTCTGGGAAATTAGGGTTTTCCTAGTTTCCTAATTTAAACGTAAATCGACAGTGCAAATTTCGGTTCTTACAACAAACTAGAGGTGGGAAAAAAAATACTTTGTGACCTTCATAGATGACTACACAAAATATTGCTATGTATATTTATTACATAGCAAAGACGAAACCTTAGAAAAATTTAAAGAATTTAAACTCGAGGTCAAAAATCAACTTAAAACAACTATTAAAGTAGTTAGAAACGACAAAGTAGGCGAGTATGATGGTCCATTCAATGCACTCTGTAACGAACATGGAATAATCCATCAAACTACAGCTCCTTACTCACCATAATCTAATGGAGTTGCTGAACGCAAGAATCGAACTCTAAAAGAGGTGATGAATGCAATGTTGCAGGAATCTAGGTTACCCCAGAACATGTGGGGGGGGGGGAAGCGTTGCTTACCACTAATTATATCCTCAACAAATTTCCACACAAAGTAACTGGCAAAACTCCATATGAATTATGGAAAGGTAATTTACCTTCGTATAAATACCTCAAAGTGTGGGGGTGCTTGGCAAAAGTTGCGGTACCACCACCCAAAAAGGTCACTATTGGACCTAAGACAGGGGATTGCATCTTCATCGGATATGCACATAACAGTAATGCATATCGAGTTCTGGTACATAAATCTGCAATATCAGACATTCATGAAAATACAGTCATGGAATCAAGAAATGCATCTTTCTTCGAAAATATTTTTCCATATAAGGAAAAATCAAAACGAACTCGAGAAGAAATAGACAATGACAAGAACTCAGAAACTAAGACAAACGTCGAGATTTCTATAAATGACATTTCAGAAAATGAAGAAAAAGATGAACCTCGAAGAAGCAAAAAAGCTCGCAAGGAAAAATCTTTTGTTGAAGATTTCCTAATGACATTTTTAATAGAAAATATTCCAAAAACTTTGGCAGAAGCCATGGATTCACCAGAAGCTCCTTTTTGGAACGAAGCTGTCAGGAGTGAATTTGATTCTATCATGCAAAATTATACATGGTACATAACAGATTTCCACCTGGCTGCAAAGCATTAGGAAATAAATGGATAATGACACGAAAACCTGGTGGAAAATACAAATCTTGGCTTGTAGTTCAAGGATTCCGACAAAAGGAAGACTTTGACTATTTTGATACATATTCTCCAGTAACGAGAATAACATCAATAAGACTGATGATAGCAATCGTAGCCTTAAGAGACCTAGAAATCCATCAAATGGATGTAAAAACCGCTTTTCTAAATGGTGATTTAGAAGAGGAAATTTAAATGAAACAACCTGAAGGTTTTGTCATTCCCGGACAGGAAGACAAAGTATGCCGACTTGTAAAGTCACTTTATGGGCTTAAACAAGCTCCTAAACAATGGCACGGAAAATTTGACAATACAATGATGTCAAATGGTTTCAAGATAAATGAATGTGACAAATGCATATACTACAAGACTACCAAAAATGCGTATGTTTTTCTATGTCTATATGTAGATGATATGCTCATTATTGGAAGCAATAAAGACATTATCAATCAAACGAAAAACATGCTCAAAGGGACTTTTGAGATGAAAGACTTGGGATTAGTAGATGTAATTCTCGGGGTTAAAGTCACAAGAAATTCAAACGGAATTATCTTAACCCAATCTCATTACGTCAAGCAATATTAGAGAGATTTAAAAATTACTCTAA
>NC_027751.1:46230026-46232531 GCF_000695525.1 Brassica oleracea var. oleracea | reverse complement strand
AGAGTCATTTCTATTCATGTGGGGGATTGTTGGATCAATTAAATGCCTTTGGGCTTTAATTAAATTGTGAATGTAAATGACATGGGCTTTAGATATAATAAACCCAAGTTAATGTTAATTAAATGAAAGATGGATAAGGGGAAGAGTCCCACATCGGCCAAGAGGAGAGAATTGGAGTGATATAAATATGCCTTCTCACTATGAGAGCTTAAACAGCTTGGAGAGAGAGGAAGGCTCCCCACGGGCGCGCCGCCGCTGCCGTCCGGCCGGCTCGGCTCGGCTCGGCGTGGGCTTGGGCTTGGGCTTGGGCGTGGGCTTGGGCTTGGGCGTGGGCTTGGGCTTGGGCGTGGGCTTTGGCTTGGGCTTGGGCTTGAGTCTTGGGTCTTGGATCTTGGTGGAGGGCCTCCGGCCCAATAAGATTCTTTTTAGGCCAAGTTAAGCTCAACGTTTTTGCAATTTCATTTCTAAAAAACAAAAAACAGCATGACATTTGTGTATAAACAACATGTAGTTTGTCTAAAAACGACACGAAGTTTATCTGTTCGAAATGGATCAGAACCGAGTCAACAAGAGAGAAACTTGCGGAGAAAGTTGCTCAACGTTCCACTCCGAGATCCTTGAGAGATTTTCGGAAAACGTTGGCAACAGTTTCGAAAAACCGCTTCTCGTCTCCTCTTTATATATCGACTCTCTTCCTTCTTCATTTTTCAACGTTTTTTCACAACCAAAACCAGCAAATCCTTTAGCTTAAGTTTTAGAGAGTGTTTCGTAGAAATATTAGTTTGTAGAGGTTCTTCAACGAGTGCCGCGTGATAACCTATCATGGTTTTATCCTGGGACTCATATTCGTACAGATCCGTTGCACTAATGGAACGAATATTAACAGTTAAGGGAAGAGATTCGTCTCGGCTCCATGCTTTCATTTTCGTTACGGTTTCGAATCGTCTACATATTTTCCTTAACATCGTTTATATTATATCGTTTCTTTTCGTCTGGTTTTCCGGCTTCTACAAAAACTATACGCAGACCAGATTTGAATGTCATGGGAAGATGATCTTTGAGCTTTTTTCAGAAGCTTTAGCGCTTAATCCTTACCATTTGATAAGCTCAACTTTGAGTCAATCTTTACCATTTTGTCGAAGGCTTTTACCTCGGTAGCACGATCGTACTTCGTTTCCATCTTCTTTTTGTTTGTGTTTGTTCAGAAACAGGACGAAGAGACAAAACTGTTAAATAGACAAAAGATGATAAAAGACAAGAAAATTATTTGCCCAAAAAGTTTGGCGAATTTTGCAACAAGTAAATTTTATGTTTTTTCTTTCGGCAGATGATGGGGTTCGCATCGTGGTATTTTCTTATATTCCCGACTTTTCAAAAAAAAAAAAATTCGATTTGAATGATAAAAGTGTTATAAAAGTAATTGTAAAGTCTATATTTATTCATAACGAGATTCCTTATATAGGAGATTACACCGTCATTGATAAATGAAAAGATTACAAATCATAATCTCTTGGTTATGAGCCATTCACAATCTAGTTCATAACACTTCCTCCTCTTGGATGCCATAACCATTTAGAGTTTGTAATGTGCTTTAATGCTGCCTTATTAAAACCTTACAAGGAAAACCCAATTGAGACAAAACCATGGTGAAGGAAAAAAAGTACCACACACATTACTCCCCCTGATTTGGACATTACCGAAGGTCCCTTGGACCTCTCCAATTTTCTGCAATCCTTGGGTGATGAAGATCTTAGGCAGAATATGCTTCGTCCTCGAACATGATAGTTGGTTCTTTTTTACCATCGGCCATGCCATAATCTGATCGAACATATTGAGTCATCGACCTCAAATACACACACACGAAATCTTGGTTGATGTTGCTGTGATATGCGTGTACCACTATGTGTAAAACATAACCTGTCTGAAAACAAATCAACAAAACCAATCTTTGGGCTGGTTAGTATAAAATAAACCAAAATCAAAGGCTTCTTCATCGTCCTTCTTATGGACCAATCAGATCAGTGTCTAAAACAAGACTTATGCATCGTCCATCTCAGGACTAAATGGACTTCTTTATCGTCCACCTTTGGACTGAATGGATCAGTGTCCAAAATAAGTGATCTCACTCCCATGTACTAGATATTGTGTGAGACTGGTCCATATTAAATCTCTTGAGTACCATTTTCTGTATATACTATTTGATGCACAAGGATTTCATTGTTAATGTACTCAAGCTGTAATCCCAAACAAAACTTTTTTTTCCAAGATCTTTCATCTCAAACTCTTTCGTGAGATATTCAACTGTTTGGGAAATTGTATCCAGACGTTCCTAGGATATCCAGATCATATACTTTGATGATTATCAATATTGTTCTCGAGAACTTGCTGTACTTTCAGCTCAATACCCTCTAGTACTTTCATTATCCAGTGGACCATATAAATATGCAGTCACTACATCAACTTGCTGCAAGTCTAATTTTCTCTCTTATATAGCCAGACTTATGA
>NC_027751.1:46228435-46229697 GCF_000695525.1 Brassica oleracea var. oleracea | reverse complement strand
AAATGGAGATATTCCATTTTTTCCGATCTTCACAATTATCTTCAAAAATTCGTATTTATCCGCGGAAACTTGACATTTATCTTTCCTTGCGAACCAACCGTAAACCGTCATGTGGCTTACGGGCTGTTGGTTAAGAAATTGTAAAATGGGCCTCGAGTCATGTCTTAGGTCCCTTTGGGCCGTCTTCTGACTCTTTTCGACTCGAAGCGTTTATTACGGCTTCTTTCGATAAAGAACGAACTTTCCGCTGTTTTTACGGTAAAGTTTGATCGATGACTTAGAATGGCGGGAAACATGAAATGGGTTCGCTACGGTCTTCGGGAGATAGCATCGAAGGGTAGACGAGAATTCATGGACCAATGTCGTATCGACGTTTCGAAAGACCTCGGTCGCGACGTAGCGACCGAGCTTTGGCTCGAGCTTGGTCGTTGCGTAGCGACCTTTTTTGAGCTCTTGTCCGCTGTCTCGTGTTTCCTCCGCAAAGCTTTTCGTAAGAAAGAATCTATTTCGAGAAAGTATTCGTCGAAGAAAGTTCTCATTTTCTTCTTCGGACGCTTTGAATGTTAACTCCGTCGTAACCGTTTTTGACCCCAACAGTTAGCCCCCCAGCTCGTTAGAGTCGAGACTCTAGCGCGCGGTTTGACAAAGTTAGGCGTATTGGACGAAGTTTACTTTAAACTGAGCGGAAAAAAATTCTTGAGAAAGTATATATTAAAAATATAAAATTGCGAGCCCATACTTCTATAAGTATTGAGCTCTTGTCATTCATTTTCTTCACACCTTCCCTTCTTCAAACCTCCAAAACCTCTCTAGCTCCAAATCTTTTGCCTTCAACATGTCTTCTTCCCACGGCGACAAGAGAAGTTCCGATGTTGAGATGGGCGAGGCCACCTCTCCGGCTCCGATTCCGACTTATCCGGTCGAAGCGCCGGCTTGCGTTGCCGACCATCTCTCCTTTCGAGAGAGACTAGTTCATCGCCAAGACGAGAAGGAGCAGGTTTGAGCCGGCTCCAAGTTCCCATCCTCTTCTGCACTGGCCATTGCTCCGGGTAATGGCGCGGGCACTCTCGCAGGCTCGGGCGTTCTGGATGCTTCGGCGCTACCTGCCGGATCGTCCACGACTCTGATTCTCGTCGAGGATAAGGAGAGGGCTGCTGACTCTATGCCTCCTCCTCCGGTAAGGAAAGATATTGTTCTAGCGCTGCACGCTCCTAGTGTTGTTCCGGTTGCTCAGCCTAAGGGCCGGAAGAGGAAGTTTACCA
>NC_027751.1:46224954-46225952 GCF_000695525.1 Brassica oleracea var. oleracea | reverse complement strand
GGACTTTGCGGGCTGCCCATTTCTCGGTGGGCAGGTGTCCGTTGATAATGTAGTCTCGAATAGTCTGCAGCCATGGGGTATCGCAGCTGTAATCTGATTGCTCCGACTGCGGTTGTATCGTAACTTCTTCTTCTTCGTCATCTTGACCTTCTATGAAGTTGACGACGATTGGTGGACCGATGCTCGGATGTTCGATGAATTCGACCGGAATTACCCTTTTAAGTCGGGTCAGAACTTGATGCTAAGGCCGCGAGAGCATCTGCCTGGACGTTTTCGGAACAAGGAATTCGCGTAAGGGCAAAACAGTCAAACTTTTAAGCTAGTTTTTGGACCAGTTTGAGGTACGCGTCCATCCATTCGTCCCTGGCTTCATACTCTCCTCTGAACTGACTTGCCACTAACTGGGAGTCGCAGTAAGCGTGGATGTTTCGTATCTTCAAGCCGTGAGCCAAACGCAGCCCTGCGACGAGTGCTTCGTATTCGGCCTCGTTGTTTGAGGCGTGGAATTCCAGCCTGAATGACTGCTCTAAGATCTCGCTCGTCGGAGATGAGAGGCAAATTCCGATGCCTGATCCCTGCTTGGACGAGGATCCATCGACGTGGAGGAGCCAAGTGAAATTTGGTTCCTCGTTGGTTATGGTCTCTGTCGGTAGTTCGACCAAGAAGTCTGCAAGCACTTGTAATTTTGCGTTTGTTCTCGGTCAGTACTCGATATCGTAGTCGCTCAATTCGACCGCCCATTTGGCCAACCAGCCCGATTGACTCGGGCTATGCAGAATCTCCGTAGGGGAAAAGTCGTGAGGACGACGATCGTGTGGGATTGGGAATATGGTCTTAGTTTTCGGGCCGATGTTACGACCGCACATGCTAATTTTCCATTAACGGGTATCTAGATTCGACATCTACCAAGGTTTTTCTTATATAGAAAATAGGTTTATGTTCGCCGCGTTTTTCCCTGATCAGCACGCCGCTCACAGCTGTTGCCGATACAGCGATGT
>NC_027751.1:46223724-46224782 GCF_000695525.1 Brassica oleracea var. oleracea | reverse complement strand
CGCGACTCTACCGGTCAGCCTTTGGACTTCCCGCTTATTATTCGGTGAAGCCATCTCGATCAGTGCGTTGATCTGTTTTGGATTAGCTTCGATACCGCATAATGTGATTAGGTAGCCGAGGAATTCCTCTGATGCTACGACAAACCTGCATTTTGTCGGGTTGAGCTTCATGTTATGGGAATTTAGCTACGCGAAGCATTCCTCGAGATGTGAAACGTGATCCTTTGCTTGGAGGGATTTGATGAGCATGTCGTCGATATAAACCTCCATCGTTTTACCGAGTTGTTTGAAGAACATACGGTTCACGAGTCGTTGGTATGTTGCACCAGCGTTTTTGAGGCCGAAGGGCATTACCTTGTAGCAATAGGTTCCGCGGTCGGTAATGAACGCAGTCTTCTCGCGATCGTCAGGGTTCATCATAATTTGATTGTAACCTGAGAAAGCGTCCATGAAAGATAGAAGTTCGTTACCCGCCGTTGCTTCTACTAATCGATCGATATGTGGCAGAGAGAAACTATCTTTTGGACATGCCTTGTTTAGGTCGGTAAAATCCACGCAAACTCGCCATTTTCCGTTTTTCTTTTTGACTACTACAGGGTTAGCGAGCCAGTCTGGATACCTCACTTCCGTTATTGACCCGGCTTTCAGCAATTTTTCGACTTTGTCGTTTGCCGCGGAAGCCCGTTCAGGTCCTAGCTTCCGCCTTTTTTGTTTGACGGCTTTGAAGGTCGGATCGATATTTAATTCGTGACACGTTATGTTAATGTCGATCCCTGGCATATCTTTTGCGGCCCATGCGAAAGTATTGAGGTTCTTTTTTAGACAAGTTATGAGCTCTGTCCTCAAAGGCTCGCGGAGATTGGCTCCGATCTCGATGCATCGCTCCGGAGATGCTTCGTCGAGACAGACTGTGACCACAGGTTCGCAAGTTGGTTCGCGTTTTTCCTCTAGGGCCGTGATGTTACGAGACTGCCAGAAGAGTTCAGCCAAATCTTGACTTCGCGAATCCTGGTTGGAGATCTTTTTCTCCGTTTTTCTAGGAGTGGTCTCGAGGTCTG
>NC_027751.1:46221843-46223583 GCF_000695525.1 Brassica oleracea var. oleracea | reverse complement strand
TTGGTGTTCAACCATGGCGTAACGTTGTAAGATGCGGGACGGTCAACGACTAGAAACTCTGTGACTCTTGTCACAGTTCTGGCTTTGACTGCGAGATTAATCGACCCGTAGGCCATGGTCGTTACTCCCGAAAGTCCCAGTAGTGGTCTAGGGTATTTCACGATTTCGGATTGATCGATCCCCATTTTCTCGAGAGTATCTTTGAAGATGATATCGACCGAACTTCCGGTGTCGATTAGCACCCTAGCTACGTCGACATCTCGTATCGTCAGTTCGATAACAAGGAGATCGTTTCGAGGTTTGGCTTGATCGACCGTTGCTCCCCCCTTGAACGAGATGAAGTTCGCGCACGTCAAGTCTTACATATCGGTTCAGATCGTTGAGTGGCTTTTGCGGGTTAGATTGATCCGTAGATCCCCCTCCTTCTAGCGCCAAACTGTGGGAACCGAAATTCGCACTGTCGATTTCCGTTTAAATAAGGAAACTAGGAAAGCCCTAATTTCCCAGAGGTCCCGGATATCTGCTAATACCACACGCCAAGCAATCAGAACACAAGAATAACAACGATAAAGTATAAGAAATCGAAAAGAGAGCAAAGTAGATCTTATTCCGAATTCGTGTTTGAGCGTTACAACAAGGTAAGAGCCTGGGCTACGAGAGCTGTCGGCGAGATTCCTAGTTCTAAAACCTTAAGACGGCAATAACCTAGTTGAGTCGCAGCTCGAATAACAAAAACAGAAATATGCGTAATTGCTCTAAGTGCTAAGTTTGCTCTGAGAAAAGTCCTCCACCCATGCTTCTCACCTAGGACTCCATATATACTGGCTCCTAGGTCGGTTTGCGCTTTTCCTCTTCTGCCCTTAAGCCGTCATAGCGTAAATATGGAGATATTCCATTTTTTCCGATCTTCACAATTATCTTCAAAATTTCGTATTTATCCGCGGAAACTTGACATTTATCCGGACGCTCGGTCGCTATGCAGGGACCGAGCTTTGGCTCGAGCTCGGTCGTTGCGTAGCGACCTTTTTCGAGCTCTTGTCAGCTGTCTCGTGTTTCCTCCGCAAAGTTTTTCGTAAGAAAGAATCTATTTCGAGAAAGTATTCGTCGAAGAAAGTTCTCATTTTCTTCTTCGGACGTTTTGAATGTTAACTCCGTCGTAACCATTTTTGACCCCAACAATTATTTAACCCAACGTTTCCATTCAATCCAATCTGTTCTACGAGTGCGCACTTTTCTATTGACGTGAGTTCATGATCCTCGCTTATATTCATAAATTCAAGTGCTACCTTGTATGCAAATAAATCATTTTATGTCGACATTCCTTATTGGTTCCATTATGTTCCAGAAATGATATAATCGATTGAGATTCATTATTATCAGGACCTTTAATACTTTGCATTGTTTGGTACCTGTACCTTAGAGCCCGCCGGCCTTATCTCCATGTCTGGGATGGTTTCCTTAGTAACCTCGGATTTGGATTTTGATTATCATTCTCTGCACTTTTCTTTTGTTTCCGAGGATTCTTATCTTTTGGAACCTATTTGGTCTACCACGTTTCATACGTTGTCTAGACTCTGTAGCAACTTGACTGTGTCTCTTCTTGGACATCAAATTCGTTGGTGGTTTACAAGCTGGTTTATATATGACTTAGTCATTCTTTTTCGAGTCAGCAAATGTGCCTGGCATTTGATTGGCTAGCTTTGTAAATGTATAATATTTGGACGTCTATTTCACATTCTT
>NC_027751.1:46208527-46218478 GCF_000695525.1 Brassica oleracea var. oleracea | reverse complement strand
ATGAATAGATGCGGGAACAAGAGACGCGATCGGGGTTTAGGGTTCGTCGGATCGCCGGCTGGGGTTAAGGTTTTAGGGTTTTTCGATTTGGGTATTAGCTTAGGGATTTAGAGTTTTGTGCTGATAACGTGTTATAAAAGTAATAGAAAAGTCTATCTTTATTCATAACATAGAGGGTGCTTATATAGGAGATTACACCGTCATAGATAAATGGAAATATTACAAATCATAATCTCTTGGTTATGAGTCATCCACAGTCTGGTTCATAACAAAAAGACTTATTATTGGGTTCACCCCAATAGGATTGTGTTATTTCGTATTCGACATCTTTTAAAAAGGGAAATAAAATTGTCAAATTATATTATTTATTTAAATTAAAAGGTAAAAAGAAATAAATAAAAAATAATAGTAATTACAAAAAAATATTTTTAACGTCATCATCAAAAAATTAAACCCTAAATCCTAATCCCTAAACTCTAAATTCTTGGATAAACCCTAAACTCTACGATAAATCTTAAACTCTAAATCAAAATCACTAAATACTAAACAACTCAAGTGTTTAGGGTTTATGATTTAGGGTTTAGGGTTTAGAATTTTAGTGTTTAATGTTTTTATTTAGAGTTTAGGGTTTATGATTTAGGGTTTAGGGTTTAGAGTTTTAGTGTTTAGTGTTTTTATTTTGAGTTTAGGGTTTATGGTTTATGATTTAGGGTTTACCCAAGGGTTTAGGGTTTACCCAAGGGTTTATGGTTTACCCAAGGGGTTAGGGTTTAGGATTTAGGGTTTAGGGGTTAGGATTTAGGGTTTAGTGTTTTGCTGACGACGTTAAAAATATTTTTTTTTAATTTTTTTTTTGTGACTACTATTTTTTTTTTACTTTTTTATATTAAAAACATAATATAATTTGATAATATATTATTTTTTTGTTTAAAAGATATCGAATTTGAAATAATGAAATCTCGTTGGTCGAGGTTCACCAGCCAAGAATAACTCATGATAAAAAGTAAAAGAGGAGATGCGCGGGTATCATCCCTTCCTTTATTAGTAATATGCGTATAGTTTGGTTAGAAAAGTCATAAATGTATAGTAATGTAAGATGTCATCATCGCACTCGTTTAATCACCTTTACAAACAATATTCACTTTCGTCATCATCGCACTCGTTTAATCACCTTTACAAACAATGGTCAAATATTCAAATTTGATTTGTACAATACAATAAAGATATATAATTAATATTTGATAAAAAACAATATAATTGATATATAACTAATATTTCCTTTATGGCGAAACCGTTCCCACAAATGTAATAATCTTTCAAATATTTTGATTATATATGGCGAGAATCAGATATATTAGAAAATAAATATTCAGTTATAAACATTTTATCTATTAAAACATATAAGTCATGACCTATTTTATGTATAACTTTTCTTTGGATCATTTTTATTAAATGTATGTTTTTATTTATCTAATAATGTCTCAACAATAAGTTTTGACTATTATTACATTATATATAGTATCTATAGGTTATCAAGTGAATTGCTTTAAAGAATATCAAGTGAATTTAGTGGTAGATTTTAAAGAATATGTGAAAGTTCAGACAACTATTAAATGTAGGTTGGTTACTTTATTATTTACTGCGTGTAGTTTGGTTATCAGCGCACTCATGTAGAAGTCATAAATGTATAGTATAATAGTAATGTAAGATATTCAACAAATATTTTGGACATCTTTTGAAACTCATACAGTAAATTTACTATTTTCATTTAAGTCCATTATAAGATTCCATATTTGTTGAGGAATGTTACGAAGAAAAAAAGGCATAGCAAGTCTTGATGTAAGATTTGCATCAACTTTCCTTATGCTGAAAATTTAATTGCGAAAAAAGAAAATGTGCAGAGCATCCTAAAAGACTCGTAGCCTGTTATACAACTTGTAATATGAAGTTCCAGGGTGATGTGAAAATGTGCCTGGAAGTGTTTGCACCTTGTTAGATTACTCGATTAATTAGATGATGGAGATTAGAAGCCTACAATATACTTTTCCTGCCATTTAGAGTTAGAAGATGCAAAAAAGAATATAAAATGCAAAGCCTAAACAATATTAAAACAATGCAAAGCTCAGTATTGTTCTTCTTTTTTTTTTGTCAACTACCCATTTACTATACCAAGTTGTGGTCAGACGAGCTGGTTTTCCAAAGAACTCATACGCATGTCCATGTCTGATCTATACGGAAGAAAATATAACCTCTGGTCCTTTCTGCTTTCGCTAATGAGTCTGTACGACCATTTCTACTTTGAAAAATATGAATTATGATCACATCCTCAAAGTCTTCATGTATTTTTTTTAGAACATATCAAGTTTCGATGCGAATGATGGCCAGTCCATCGGATTCGTAGTCATGTCCAATAGGTCCAAGCAGTCCATCTCGAAACATATTGAGGTTATCCTCCTGTCTTTCATGCATGAAGCTACCCAAATTAAGCCTTTCATCTCAGCATGTAAGGCTGAGAGGCTTCTGTTGCATGCCCGCAATCCGAGAGATTCAATATCCATTTGATCCTTTAGACTCCACCATAGGCCACTAACACTACCATTACGGATCCATGAAGCATTAATTTGACCATAGGGATTCAAAGTATCCAAGGAGGCACTATTTCAACTTTTGTAGCAGGAGAGTCTTTATTATCCTCATTAGTTTCCTCCTTTTCATTAGTCTTTCTCCAACATTTTGATTCAAAGCACGCAAGTTGGAGAGTTCAATTGGGGATATGACTTTCCCATTAAAGAATTTTGTCATTCTTCGCCTTCCAAATATACCAGCAGAAAGTCTTCAATTTTAGCTAGGATGTGATTAATGTTACAGCGTATTGATGCTATTTATCTAAAAGATCTTGATAATCAAACATTTTTCATCAGCACTAAACTTGTAAAGTAGACAAAAAGAGAGGAAAATTAGCCATTAAAAATATATTATAAAAAAATTACGATGATCATGTTTGTTTTCTTATGATTTACCAATCAACTATTTTTTCATAGTTCACTAATTTGAGTCCATTGACTCTCTATCCAGATTGGAATCAATCTTCGTGTCCTTAATTACGCTTTTGCAAAGTATCCTTGATGGATAGAGGAATCAAGCTTCTCGATATTGTTTTGTTGATTTCGTGCAAGTTCACTAGAGTTGAAGCTTTCTCTATAAGAAAAAGACCGCAAGTAACTTAGTGACAAATTGATGAGAGTAAATCACACAAAGGTGTTTAGGAATAATATTATTAGACTCTCATGAAAAATATGTTACAAGATGCATAGTTAATATAGAGAATAAATCAACTTAATTTCCTAAACTAATATGGAATAATATATAATAGATAATGATAAGTTTCATATTTTAATATATTGATGTATATCCTAATATTGACCATTGGATTAGTTCGATCTTCTGGATCTCTTAATACCCTCCCTCAAGATCATATGTGGTAACACGTATGAGACTGGACAATCTTCAAAATATAGTTAGTAAAAATAACTCAAAGTCTTTTGAAACAACGATGGTTGTTAATGTTGCGGAAGCTTGATGAATGTCTCATAACTCTTTTGCGATTTCGCGAGTTGAGATAGATGATCTGATTGTTGGTTTGATTGTTTGTTTTATCCATCCTACAATGAGATGATTGCTTACTGTCCAATCTTCACGGTAGGGTAAATCGGCTGCCGGTAGACTGCCGTCAGAAAATCTGAATCTTTCCTGAGCTAATAGCGATACGAAAGTTGATGAATGAATGCTTGAATTGTAGATGAATTTTCTTTGCTTCAAATTGAGAAACAAAAGAATAGAAAATAAGTTTGCTGATTTGCGATTTTGCAAAGACAACAAGACTATGATTGAATGAAATTTTTTTTCTTCAAGCCGTAAGTGAAGAAGTTCTGAATGAAGCGTTGTTGTTTTGCAATTTTTGCAAAGCAACACGAGAATAAAGGTTTTAGAAGTATTTGATGTTTTTAGTTTGTTCTTGCTCTGATACCATGACAAATTGATGAGGATAAATCACACAAAGATGTTTAGGAAGAATATTATTAGACTCTCATGAAAATAATATTGAAAGATGTATAATTTATATAGAAGATAAATCAACTAAATTTTTTAAACTAATATGAAATAATATATAATAGATAATGATAAATTTTATATTCTAATATATTGATGTAATATTGACCTTTGGATTAGGTAGAACTTCTAAATCTCTCAATACTCAGCTCAATACTTAGGGAGTTGGTGTTGGTTCCGGAAATCGCAAGATCTTTTATTCCGGTCGGGTTATGATAGGTGATTTGACTTTAAATGGAGTTTTAGATGATTTCAATAAGTTGCAGATATTTAAGTGATTTATGTTAAAACACTTTAGAATATAACCTAAAACCATGAGATTTGAGTTTTAATTTTTTTAACTTAGAAACTCCATCCAAACACCTTAAAATCACCTGAAAACTTTAAAATTCCACAACTTAAAATATTTTCAATAACAGTGAATTTTAGAGTATTCTGCGAAATGTTATGTTCAATAACAGTGAATTTTAAATGAGTTTTTAAAATTCATGTTTGAATAACAGTGGATTTGTTATTTTAATACAAATCACCTAAAACTTTCGGTTGAATACACCCCGCTGCGTCTCCGGCTACCTCCAAGCTTTTCACCTGTTACGCTACACATCGAGAGCCCTCTGTATTCTTGGACCAGTTTTGGGTATAATGTAATTTTGTAATGGGTTTTGTATATCCACTTGTAACCAATATTGGCGTTGGGCTTTTAATAACATGTTACCTTGATTAATAACATGTCAATTTCATCGACCATTTGATTAAATGATTTAGTAATCTTGTAACTTTTGTTATATATGTGTAAACTAGTAATTTAAACCCGTTTAGAACTGTCTAGGTTAAAATTTTTAAAATGCTAGATGGAATATGATTCCCATCTTATTCCCAAAAGCCCTTTTAGGTATTGACTATTGACTGGTGCACTAGTATAGTGGAGACTTAAAAAATAGTATTGAAAATCGCATTTTTCACCACTCACACATTCTATTAAAAAGTTAGTTTTTACAAAAAAAAAATTAAAAAATAAAACCGAACACGTTTATCAAAACCGGTCAAATGCATATGAATTTTATATGGGCGAGGAAAAAAAAAACAATGCATACAGTAAAAAGAGAAATTTCCTAAGATATTATTTTTAATTTATTTTCACAAAAATAGTCTTTAACTAAGAAAATAACCAAAACAAATTTTATTAAATGGTAAATGTATATTTATACCCTCGAGTTAACTAATATAGACTTAGGGGTTAGAGTTAAGTGGTGAGGTTTTGAGGGTGGAATTTTAAATTTTAAATTTTTAAAAATTAAAAAATTAAAATTAAAATTTTCAAAAAAATATTAATTATTTTGGTGACAAAAACTTAAAAAAACTATTTAAGAGAATTGTCCCAATATAAATTATATTTTAAAATAACAAAACTTATATATAATGAACTGCTCTAACTCAGATTCTCTATACCTTTGTTTTCTACAACTGACCACACAAAAATAAAAAGTTTTGTTTTCACTATTCTTTTCCTTTTAAGTGTACAATCAATTGAAATTAATATTTTTCTAATGATCTAATTTTATTATTTTATAATGTCTAATATTAAAGACTAACATTAAATTTTAAAAGTTTGATATGTAAATTAAGTATATATAAATAACTAAATCTTATGTGATTTGGTAAATCAGAAAATGTTATATTTATGTTACAAAGGTGTTGAATTTGTTTTAATTTTTTGTATAATTTTATAAGTATGTTCAAAACTTAATCATATCACCATTAACTTTTAACTAAGAAATAAGAAGTTAAAAATCAAAATATGGGTAAGACATTTAAAGTTTTTACTGATAAACAGATTCTATTCGTATCATATATTTAAATAAATAAATTTTAGTAAATATATGTTTAGCTAATTTCTAATAGTTTTTCATAGATAATTTATTTTACATTATTTTCCTATCAAAATCACACTATTTATTTCACACAATTGTATCATATTGCAAGTTTATTTTGCACTGTTTATTATACTTTCAAACCACGTTACCATTCGATTCTTATAGTAACGAGCCCGCCACGGAGAGAAATCACATGCTTTTCTATTAGATAATAGTTCTTCTATTCATCTTGAATCGAATCTCATTTTGTTAGCATTAAACCCTATTTGAACGACTTATGCATCATGGTTAACAAACATGACTGGTATTAATCGGTAAGAGTTTATAATTGAAAAATATATTTTATATATTGATAAATACTATATATAACTTATATAGGGAAATAATGTTAAAATTTTCAGCGTATGGCAGGCATCCATGTGGGTGGACAAAATGTTTCTAGCCAGCGACAAAAAGTTTTATTTTGTACACTACAAAAAGTATTATTTTGTACACTACAAAAGTATTATTTTTTATTAATAGAATCCAATGCTTTATTCTGTCCTAGTTGATCATGATTTGATATTAAAAGTAGATTTGGTCCTAGTTGATCCAGATTTAACATTTAAGTACAAAATTGAGAAATTTGCATATTGATGGTAAATCGAAGGCATTTCCCTTACACATAACTATGATGTTTTATATATTGCATTGTATGAAATTAATTTATGCATTTCGGATGTTTATTCATCAATTCAATTCATTTTCAAAAAATTTCAGATTGGTGATGAGGCAAATTCTTTTTTTTTATAAGTATATGAATTTCATTATGAAAATAAGATTGTTTGCTTAATACAAAAGGTTAGAACACTTCAACTATCCTTTGCCAAAAAAAATAAACCAGAGGATGGCCACCACGTGAATCTTCAGTCATACTTTAGCCAGTGTATCATGAGGTTACGAAATTTCTTACGCTCCCTTCGTGCTAAAATGGCATTGCAAACAAGTCTATCAATCTTCCTGAATGTTACTGCTGGCGGAACAGAGATTGAGTTGTGGAGCTTGTTATTACGCAACCAAGCGGCGAAGAGTTAAGGTGCTGATAGTGTCCCTCAGACCCAACCATTCCATAAAGGCTGTCCATGTATGAAAGAGAAAGGGTTTATAGCGAAGTCTCTTAGTAAAATCGACTCTTCAGTTTTAGTATCTCTTTTTGGTGTTCATCATGGAATCTTGCTCATATACCTTCTTTGATCCATATCATTTCTTGTTTGATCGATAGTCACCATTTCGATTTGATGAGTTAAGTTTGCAATGGATACATGAACTCTTTCATTTTAGTCGTCAGTGGCCATATCTTGTTCCTCAAGGAATTTAAACACCGATTAGGAATTTAAACACCGATTAGGAATTTGAAGATTAGGTAGACGTCTAAACACCACTCGACCTTTTTAATAATTTTTTCACTTTGGTAATGCAATTTCATCCCATAAACTTCTACTTATCCTCTTACTAACCTGAATTACTGAGTTAAAATTTATATCTCAACAATATAAAATTAATAAACAATTTTGACATGTGCCAATAATCAATTACTATTTAATAATTTAAATAAGCAAATCAATCCACTTTTATTTTTATATAATATAGATACAACGTACTCACATTCTTTTTTTTTAATGAGGTTTAATTAGGTACCATATAAGGTGCTAACAAAAAAACATAAATTAATATTATAATTTTTTTTTAGAGTTACCTTTAGTTTTTCAAAGAAATAAAAAATTATGCCATTGTTATTTATTTATAAACTAGATTGAATGGAAACTCCGTTCAAGGTTTATTTTCTATTTAAGAAATTTTTTGGACTCACAATCTTTTAAAAACTTGTAGAAACGCATTGTAATCGCGTTTTTTTTAAATCACATCTTAAAAGTACGATGAATTTTTCATTTCCATTTTAGAAGCTCGTGATTCAGATTTGAAAACGCGAAAAATGACTATTTATCGTTTGATGTTAATTACTGCCGTTTAATATCATTTTTATATATTTATCATAAAATGACTATTTGTTGATTTGTATTTTATTATCATTTTTCGATATTTGTTGTTATTTTTGTATAACGATTTGACCTGAAATAAAATTGACTCCATTGTTTTATCTAGGGGAAGTTTAATGTTTGTCACTTTCATGGTATCACTTTTCTTCTTTACCACCACTAAAGGGATATTTTCAAATATACATTCTTCATTAAATGGCAGAAGACTCTTATACTCTTGTTCTTTATATATATAATAAATCATTATTTAAATAAATAAAAAAAAAATATTTTATTAATGTTTTCGAATTATACTTTTTCAAATTCGAACTATTTTGTAAAATTTTTTTTCATTTTTTTTTCTTTTTGAAAATAAAAAATTATGTTTGACACTATTGTTTTTAAAAAAATTATATTTTTTAAGTATTTATTTATATATTTATTAGAATCCTAAATTTTACATTCTAAAAACCTTACCTCACCCCCAACTCTAAACTCTAACTCTAGATTAGTTAACCCTAGGGGGTATAAGTGTCTTTTACCCTTCATTAAAAGTAAGGGTAAAAATGATTAGTGTAAACATGAAAAGTAATACTATGAATATGGTATTTGTGACAATTTCTCTTTTATCTAAGGATAACATTTTAAACTTTTATTTTTTGATTAAAAAGTTTATAAAATGTACAAAAAACATTTCTTTTACTAAGTTTTTTCTCTTAAATAAATCAAACAAACAAAAACAAATTAAGCTTACATGTTAATTAATCACACACACACACACACATATATGTATATATATTTCTAAAACGTTTCTGTTTCTAACGTTAAAAAAAAATCACTTTCTATGTTTCGAGACGTTCGATTTTCGCGTATCCTTTTCGATTCATGCCAATACTATAAAAATAAATAAACTTTGACATGTGCCAATAGTCAATTACTATTTAATAATTTAAATAAACAAATCAATCCACTTTTTTTTTTGTCAACAAATCAATCCACTTTTACTTTCATATAATGTAGATACCACGTACTCATATTCTTTTTAAAGTGAGGTTTAATTAGGTACCATATAAGGGCAACTAAAAGAAAATAAATCAATACTATTAATTTTCTTTTCAGATTTACAAAGAAAACTAATGGTTTTCTATGCCATATGCAGAAATATAACTTTTTATTTTTTTTTAGTTTTAAGTTTATTAATTTTAAAATTAAATTTTTTTCATTTTTCATTTTTATTTAATTTATTTTCAAATCTGATTGCATTTAATTTTTTAATTTAATAAAAATAATTTTCATTTTTTAAATTTTTTTTACTATTTTATTTCTTCTTAAAATAAAATTTACTTTTGTTGGTTTTAATTTAATATATTTAACTTATAAATTTTTTTATTGAACGTAATTAGTCTAATGCTAATTACTCATTTGAATTATTTTACTGTAACTAAATTATAATACATTCAACAATTTAGAAATTTGATTAGGTTTACCAATTACACTACAAGAAAACACAAGCTTAACGACGAAAATTAACGAGGAAAAGTAATCCTCGTAAAATTACGTCAAGTTTACGAGGAAATTACGTGGAAAAATAAAATCAGCGTTATTTTTTCGTAAAGTAACGACGAAACCGTTTCGTCGTAAAGTCGGTGTAAAGTGACGTGGCTTTTACGAGGAAATACGCTTTCCTCGAAAATTCGACGTAAAACTATTTCATATTGTAATGGAACGACAGATCCGTTTCAACTGAAGAATGGTAGGAAGACAAGTTGGTTCAATTGTCACCGTCGATTTCTTCCCATTGGCCATCTGTACCAAAGAAACAAGAATTTGTTTAGGTAAAAAATTACGAGGAAATACGCTTTCCTCGAAAATTCGACGTAAAACTAGCGTATTCTTTACGATAACATAATTTACGTGTACTTAGCGAGGAAATTTTGAATCCACCAACTTTG
>NC_027751.1:46199537-46207723 GCF_000695525.1 Brassica oleracea var. oleracea | reverse complement strand
ACAAGATTTGTTTAGGCACAAAAGGGTTGTGAGAGACACTCCTCCTCCATATCTAACTGGAGAACAAATTGAAGCGCAAATCGACTACTACGAAGCTAACGAAATAGTTCGTTGGGGTGGTAATTGGCATGTCCCTCGTAATATGCCTGATTCTTACGGTGTTCATCACAATTGGCAAAAGAAGAGGATGGTAGACAGCGAGCGACCAGTAACTATGGAATATGTGTGAAAGGGGAAACAGATTTCTACGGGATCTTGACGGAGATTATTGAAGTCAAATTTCCAGGGATATTGAAGCTGAAATGCATCCTCTTCAAATGTGAATGGTTCGACCCCGTCGTCAACAGAGGTGTTCGGTTTAACAAATTCGGTGTAGTTGATGTCAATGGTGGACGAAAGTACAACAAATTCTTTTTTTGGCATACATGATCTGTATGATTAATTTCTATGTTGTCTTTGTTTTTGCAGGTTCAACAAATTCGAGCCTTCCATCTTAGCTTCACAAGCAGACCAAGTTAGCTTCCTTCCATACCCCCAGATGAGAGATTCGGGTATAAATTCTTTAGCCGTGATCAAAGTTACACCTCGAGGAAGAATCATCAGTGGAGAAGAACCACCATTGCAAGAAGAACAGACAAATGAAGTCGAGAAACCTGAACAAGAAATTGATAACATCCTTCTCATTGATCCGTATAATCACGTGTACGAAGATCTTACCGACGATGCCACGGACAAAGTTGTTGAAGACGAGTTTAATGAAAATGATGATGTTTCTAGTGATGACGACAATGTTGATGTATCCGATTGATGTATTTGATTTTCTGTAAGGTAATGAGAGTTTTTTTTATAAATAAGATATATGGAGATTATAAGTTAAGGAATTGTGGTTTTAGAATTTGGGGTTTGGAATGGAAAGAATAGATTGAGGTGAAAGAATAGATTGAGGTTAAAGGGAAGATGGGTTTGGGGTTTGGAATATATGAAGTAGAAGATAAGGAAGATGGGGTTGGGGGTTTTGGTTTTCGGATTTTAGGGATTTAAACATAATCCTCGTTATTTCCTCGTATACTAACGAGGAACTTACGACGAATCCTAAAAATAAAGAACACGAAACTCGTTAATTCCACGTAAGCAGAAATAACTAACTCGTAATCTAACGACGAAATAACGACGAAATAAAAAAATAAAGAACGCGAGGCTCGTTAATTCTACGTAAGAATAAATCGTCGTAAATACCTCGTAATCGGAAAACACGGGTCTTGCTAATTCCTCGTAGAATAGAAACTAGAAAAGAAAAGAAAGAAGAAAGATACTGGAATCACATGTGGCGAGACATACGTAAGTCTAGCCCACATGTGTTCCAATATCTTCTTCTCCTCTTTTTTTTTTTCAAATCTTTCTAATTTGAAAAGATAACTGGTGAGTAATTAGTGTGTGATTTGTGAGTTTGTGTGTGATTTGAGAAGGAAACTTGTGGGTATTTATATAAAAGCAGGCCTCGCTAATTCCTTGTAAAGGGAGGACTCGTTAATTCCACGTAAGGCAAAATCGTCGTAATGGCCTCGTAATTTGAAAACGTGGGCCTCGCTATTTCCTCGTATAATAAAACGCGGGCCTTTGTAATTCCTCGTAACTTTATGAGGAAATTACGAGGACATGTAATCTCTTATATATACTCCCGAGCGCTCACTCTTTATTTCGTCTCAAATTCTTCTCCACTTTCTCTCTATTTCGTAGCAATGGTAAGTCTCTCTAGTTCCTCACTAATTTGATTAGTTTAGGATATATTAGGTGGTTAGTGTATGGAATTTAGATAGGTTTACGGATTTTATGTTAATTAGTGTTGATTAGGTGGTTAGTGTAGGAATTTAGATAGGTTTATAGAATTTGTTAATTACTCTTGATGTTAATTTTTAAATTTAAATTTTTTTTCCAGACGGTTCGAAAGAACAGACTTACTCCCCATTACAGAGAGATGTTCGGTGAGCCCAGTAGTCGTTTAGACCCGTCTTCTTCAGCTCCCGGTTCTTCGGGTCCGGAGACTGTCCCCGAGACTTAGTCTTTTCAGAGAGTCTCTCGGTCGCCTTCTTCTAGTGCACCTCATGTGCCTCCTCCGATAGCTCCTCCAACGATGCCTCCTCATGTGCCTCCTCCGATGGCTCCTCCGATGCCCGCCGAGATTCATCCCGATTTGATGGTGCCTCCGAGTGCTCCTTACTCGCAGTACACTGTCGAGGACCTTCTCCGTCAGCTAGGCAGAGAAGGTTTACCACTCATAGACCCCGACCGACCGGACGGAACATTGTGGTATGTTACATTAATTTTTTTTCAATTCTTTTATAACATTAATAAATAATTTATACTTTAAATTTATTTTTTCAGGTTTGGGGTTGACAATTGTCTTGCATAGACGTAACCGACACGATCAAATGTTACTTCTCCATGCCACTTCCAAACTGGAAAAAGACGCCGATCTACGTCAGAAAGACGTGGTTCAAAATTTACACTGTAAGGTACTTTTAATTAATTATATGTACTTTTATTTTTTCATGATTTACATATATATATTTTTAAACTAATTATTAATTTATTTATTTTTTGCAGCAAAAATATCATTGGTCCATGGGGGTCACTTAGAGGGTGAAGAAAGAGTTTTACGTGAAGGCGAAAGTTCGCTTGTTGGACACGGTCTCCAACTGGAAGGGTGACTGGATCGTGAAGGGATATGAGCGTGGCAAACCCGCTGAGTTCACCACGGATGTGTGGGATGGCCTCATCCGTTATTGGCGGGATCCTTAGTCCATCAAAATCGTGCAGTCTTGCTATGCCTCCCGTAACACGGTAGATGAGAACGGCCACGGGCCGATGCTTCAGTCTACGGGCCAAAAACCCCACGCTGGTGTACGTTTGGAAATGGTAATTAAATATTTTATTTAATTAAATTTTTAATATATATATGTATATATATGTATGTATATTCTAACTTTCTTAAATGTTTTTAGGCCAAAGAGAACTCCCGTCTCTTATGCAACTTTACGAGAGGACCCACAAGAATAAGTCGGGCCAATATCTAGATGGCAAGTCCGAGCAAATCTTCAACGACTTGGTTGCTCAGGTTGACGACCGCCAGACCCAGCAGTCCACCGACGGATTACGCGTCACCTTATCCACACATGAAGTGGATAAGATTTACGAGGAGGTAAATTTTTTTAAATTTTTTTTTTATTATTCATTTAATTTAACTTTAAATTTTTATTAACAATATTTATTTTTTTGTTTTTAAGGTTGTCCCTAAAAAAAAGGGACGTACATTGGGGATTGGTTCCGTCAACGATGTTCCGAAAGCGACATCGTCTTATGCTCAGACACGGGAAGATGAAGTCACTGCCCTGCGTAGAGAGTCCGAGCAGCTGCGTAGAGAGTCCGCTCAGCTGCGTAATGAGATGGACTCGACGCGATCTGCGTTCACAGCTCGTGTGGGTGGACTCGAGGGCTTCTTGGACGTTGTAGAGGCCACAAATCCGGAATGGGAGTCCTTGTTGAGGAACATGCAACGACAAAATCTCATTCCAGGTGAGTCATCATCCGACACACATCCCGAGGCGGATGTAGAGAGGAAGAGTGATGAATTCTACCGGGCGATGAACGACTCTTAGTTTATTTTTTCGGTTGTTGAATTATAAATTCAAAACTTATTTATATATAAAATATTTTGGTATTGATTTTTTTTTTTAAATAATTTTATTAATAAATTAAATAATTTTAATTATTTTTTTAATTATATTTTTAAATTCTGTAAAATAAAAAAAAACGAAGTAAATTCGTAGCTAATTTACGACCTATTTACGTAGAAACTTTACGAGGAAATGACGAGAAAAAATAAATGAATATTTTACGAGGAAACGTAAACGAGGAAATGACGAAGAAAGATAAACGAGTATTTTACGAGCAAATACTTTCGTGGTAGTTGCGTATACTTTACGAGAAAACACTTTCGAGATATTTACGTGTAGTTTACGAGGAACATGTTTCGAGGTATTTACGAGAAAATATAGCGACCTCCTTACATGGAATGTTTGCGTGGTCTTTACGACGAAATGATGTACTTCGTCTTTACGACTAAATATTTTCCTCGCTAAGTTACGACGAATTGGCGAGAAAATATGTGTTACGATGAACGAGTAACGACGAAACGTGTTTCCTCGCTAATTCTTGTAGTGTTAAATGTAGCTTTATTTATTTAACTATCTACCAAAGGTATAAATATTTACATAATTTTTATTTTTTAAAATAATAATGTTTTACTATTTTATTTCTTCTTAAAATTAAATTTAAAAATTTTTACTTTTGTTGGTTTTAATTTAATATATTTAACTTATAAAACTTTTTATTAAACGTAAAGAGTCTAATGCTAATTACTCATTTGAATTATTTTACTGTAACTAAATTTTAATACATTTAACAATTTAGAAATTTGATTAGGTTTATCACTTAAATGTAGCTTTATTTATTTAACTATCTACAAAAGGTATAAATATTTACATAATTTTATCTTCGATATGTCATAACAATTATTAAAATGTCTATTTTTATGTTAAAATTTAAATATCAATAATAAATCGATCATGTTACAATAATTTTAACATCATGTTATGACCTTTGAAAATAACTTGATATTATTTATAAAAAAATATGATAATGACACAATTTTCTTAAAAAAATATGGTATTGTTTGAAATATGTTTTTGTAAAATAGATAAAATTTGCAAATAAGAAGCACATATTTTTTAGCAAAAAAATTATTTGCAGATTTTAAATACAATAAATGTTATAAAAAAAGAACTTTTTATTTAGATATGATAATTCATATTCTGGTATTTTATGTCTTAATTATAGTATCATGTATATACTTTTGTAAAACAAATTCAAAAATATAAAAAGTATATAAAACAATTTAATTAAGAAAATATAAGTATTAGTAATGAAATATATTCTTACAATTTTACCATATATATATATGGATGACTTCTCATTAGAAACATAGAAAATATATAAAATACAAATAAAATAAATGAATATTTTAATTAATTAATTTAATTTGTTTAGTGTGCAAGACTGCAAGTTTATAATATTATTAATAATAATTACGATACTATTTAATAGTTTCTGGGGAATATTATTTAATAGTTATACGCTGACGGCACCATTTTGAGATTTCCTCAATTAATATTTAAGAAATTGCAAAATGAACCATTTAACTTCTAAAAGTTTCTATATACATTGATTAATTACACGACAGTCCTTCTCTTTGGCCTGTATTTCATGCTTTCACCCGTATTCCCTCCTTATATATAGTGACAGAGTTAGGTGATAACTCAAAACACAACACAAGTTTCTCTCTTTCCTCTAATTCATCTTAACACTCAAGAAAGTAAAGCAGGAAGTATACAATGTCGGGAACATTTGACCGTGCCGATGAAGTAAAAGCATTCGACGAGATGAAAATCGGTGTGAAGGGTCTCGTCGATGCTGGAATCAAAAAAATCCCACTCATATTCCATAACCCGCAAGCCACGGTAACTAACCCTAAACCTCCTTCTACGTTGACTATCCCAACAATAGATATGGGAGGTGGCGTGTTCGAGTCCACGGTCACAAGAAAGGAAGTGACTGAGAAGGTGAAAGGCGCCATGGAGAAGTTTGGTTTCTTCCAGGCGATAAATCATGGGATTCCACTCGAGGTCTTGGAGAAGATGAAAGATGGGATCCGTGCGTTTCACGCGCAAGATCAAGAAGC
Organism: Brassica oleracea var. oleracea; assembly: GCF_000695525.1. Classification (NCBI taxonomy): domain Eukaryota; kingdom Viridiplantae; phylum Streptophyta; class Magnoliopsida; order Brassicales; family Brassicaceae; genus Brassica; species Brassica oleracea. The sequence goes on along the minus strand of NC_027751.1, from coordinate 46,201,926 downwards.
GAGGAAAAGGTTCTATAGCCGTGAAAAAACCAAGGCGATTAAGTATAACTCTAACTCTGATCTCTATGACTCTCCTGCTGCGAGCTGGAGAGATACCTTAAGTTGTTTTATGTTCCCTGATGTTCCCAAAACCGATGACTTACCAGACATTTGTAGGTACGAACACGGCTTCTCTTGTTTTAAATTAATCTATGTGCTAACTTAATGTTTTTCTTTGATGGGTTTTGAGAGTTTATTTATGTTTGAATGTTTTAGGGAGATCATGTTGGACTACTCAAAGAGAGTGATGATGTTTGGGGAGTTAATCTTTGAGCTCATATCAGAATCCTTAGGGCTGAAGCCTAACCACCTCAAAGAAATGGATTGTGCAAAGGGTTTGTTGATGCTTTGTCATTGCTACCCGCCGTGTCCTGAGCCAGACCGAACACTCGGTGCCACTCAGCATACAGACAGATCTTTCATCACTATTCTTCTTCAAGACCACATTGGAGGACTTCAAGTTCTCCATGATGGATATTGGATCGATGTTCCTCCTAATCCGAATGCTCTTATCCTTAATGTTGGTGATCTACTACAGGCAAGTTGTTTTACACATAATCAAACGGTCCATAAGTAAGAAAACACGGTCTCATATGTTCCAATTGATGACCATGTCGAAGTAAAAAAAGTATATTGAATTTTTTGTTCCTTAACATTTATACCAGTTATGTTGAATTTCTGGTGAAATTATTGATAGGCGGATTCCACTATTTTCCTCTAAGTTTTTCATGGAGAATGAATTTATAAAGAAAAGTTTTCCTCTTCAACTCTGATGAGGAACAAAATGAATAGAAAAAATGAACAAAATGAAAAATAATTTTTTTACTTGAGGAACTGAAAAAATAAAAAGTATGATTTTTCTATTCATTTTGTGTTTTTTTTCAGCTTATAACGAATGACAAGTTTGTGAGTGTGGAGCATAGAGTTTTGGCAAATGGAGGTGAAGAGCCGCGCACTTCGATTGCATCTTTCTTTGTGCATCCTCCTTCAACAAATCCGAGAGTATATGGACCGATTAAAGAGCTTTTGTCAGAAGAAAACCCTCCCAAGTACAGGGAAACCACTCCGGAAGCCTCCAACCACTATGTGGCTAGAAAACGTGATGGGAACAATTCGTTGAGCCATTTAAGGATCTGAACAAAATGGGTGAACCTGATCTGAATCTCTGTTGTTGTTTCCTTTGTGTTTCCAATAAAACGTTAGTGCACACACATGCACAATATGGTTTCTGAAGTTACTACATGTTTTGTTTTTACGTTTGAGAAAAGGAATAAACTACATGTTGTACTTCCAATAAAATGTTTGTTTCACGTTTGATCTAATAAGATATGACCGTCTATTTAATCCCCTCTATTACCATGTGAGAAGTTTTCAAAAAGAATATTGATATATATCACTCTCTTGTTGTTCCTGCTTACGATGTATGCCTAACATTTATTTTTGTTAGATATTAAATTGATTATCATATAATTCAATAGAAAACTTAGAGCAACAACATCGGTACATACTCTCTCTCTGAATTTTTTCCAATATAATAATAATTAGTTGATAACTCACGCGCATGTGCGGAGTCAATTTTAATTGCAAACGATTGCTGTATATTAACTTTGTTCTTTCTAAACAATTACATTGTTTCATAAGTCCAAAAGATGTTAGAGCAAGTGCAACGGAAGTCCGACGCTGATCCTTAGCGTGCCACCATATGCTGAGTTGAATAGATTTATATTATAAAAGGCAAATAGTGTAAGGATTTCATCGGATCAGTCCGTCCGTAAGAGGTTCAAGGACTTCATCCTTAAGACAGGTGGCAACGGGTTATTGGGCAGGTGATGTTTTGAGTTTGGTTTTGTCGGTAATTTACGGTTCGTTTTGTTTTTTTTTTCAATCGATTTGGAGATTTTCGTTTGAAATTAGGGTTTCATTTGATGATGTCTACAAATATCCATAATATTCTCAGCATTCGGGATGATGTTCACGATACCCATGCACATCATCGATTGAAATATGATTTAATAGAAAATATTTGGAACAAATTTGGTGATTCATAATCATGTTGTATTTTTAAATTTAATCATCTTAAATATTTATAAGCTCTCATGTTGTATCTTTATATTTAATCATCTTTTTATCTAATCATGTTATAAACTCTTATGTGTAATCTTTATATTTAATCATGTTTTTATTTAGGAATTTTTCTATCTTTATGTTAAATTATTGTTTTTATTTTTAATTGTTATATTTATATGTTTAATTTTTATTTTTTAAGTTTATTTCTAGTATTTTATGTTAAGTTATTCTATTTAATCATTCAATATATAAAAAATTAAATTTCACTAAACAAAAAAAAATT
>NC_027751.1:46154556-46198276 GCF_000695525.1 Brassica oleracea var. oleracea | reverse complement strand
TAACAACATATAAAAATCGAATGTGGACCTACTTATTTTTCAATTGAATGTAATTGACTACCTAATTGAGTGTCACCTATGCATTGGGCCTATTTTAATTAATACAAAATTGAGGTTAAATCTTTTCAAATGTTCATCAATTAATATATAGGGGATATGATGCTGCGTATCGGGCCAAGTGTTGATAAATTGTTTTCGTAAAAGCCCAATTAATTAAACGTTGGCGTTGAAACAATACATAAAAAAAATTCATTTTTGGTCCACTCTTTTATCAGATATAGAAATGACAAACATTGAAAATACTGATTGGCAATCGAAAAGGAAATTAGGGTTTTGGTTGATCTCATACTACTTTGACTCTCCACAGATGATTTCTTGTTTAAATCTGTAATATTTGTGCTTACAATAGCGTTTCTATTAACCCACATTTGTTTTGTCTTTGAATTTTATTTTCGCGCAAGCTTTCTCGGAAAACATTAGTTTCAATCAATTGAGAGAATATCCGACTTTAATACATCAACAAAGACATGTGCATTGCGCGGGATTATCATTATGTATACAAATTATTTTTATATATCATTATTTATTTTGTGTTCATTTATGTATTATGAAATAATAAATATATTGAATAATTGAGAAATGAGTAAATATTATGTACATAATTAAACTGTAGTAAGCACATAAATCAAAGTAAATAAATCAAAGCAATCATTTTATTTATTTTATATGGTAAAATTAAATTTAAATGTATTGACATATATATAGTACATTTAATATGAATATTTAATTGAACCTTCCTAGTTCATACTCATATGATTTTATTAACTTTTTTATATTTTCTGTAACAAAAAAATTAAACCATTAATCACAAAATTTTATGTGCGGGATTTTTTATAGTTTTAGTTATTTATAATCGTTTTAAAAAATTCAATGTAAATTTAAAAATTAAAATATTTAGGTCGCAATACCTTTCAATGAAATTAATGTATATGTACTTTTAGATGGTATATAGTTTAATTTATACGAGATTAAAGTATATATATATATATATATATTTAAGGGCAATTCTCTCAAATAGCCTTTTTTAAGTTTTTGTCACAAAAATAGCTCTCAAGAAAGAAAATAACCAAAATAGCCCCTTTTTATTTTGAAAATTTCAATATTTATTTAAAAAAAAAATGAAATCCTATCCCTAAAACCACACACCTTAACTCTAAACCTTAAGTCTAGATTAGTTAACCATAGGGTAAAAATGTAGTTTTACCCTTTGATAATGTAGGGTAAAAATGTAGTTTTACCCTTTGATAAAACTTATTTTGGTCATTTTGTTCATTGAGTGATATTTTTGTGATAAAAACTTAAAAAAGCTATTCTAGGGAATTTTTCAATATTTAATCTGAATATCTATTAAATGATACTTCAGTTTACATGATTGTATGATCATTTGTATTCTTTTATAACAAAAAGAGTAAAACCATTGTTCATAACATTCTCAGTGTAAGACTTTTAACAGTTTTATTAATTTATAATTATTTTAAAAAATTCAAATATAACATATAAGAAAAAAAATCTAGATTTTTTATTATATAGTTAATGTGATTGTTTATTTTTTAATAATATAAATTAAACAAAAATGATGGATGATACAAAAACTATTATCAAATCTTTATTATTCAAAATCATTAATTGTCATATATATATTAATCATATTAGGTAATTCTGTAGCTTTTATTTAAGGAAAGAATTGAGAATATTCTTTTATGCACTACTAATCAATTTGATAGTTAATCTCCTATAAATTATTTGAAGATCATTTAAAAAGATATAACCTCAATTTTGTATTAATTATATTTTAGACTTGCTGAAGTGTCATAACCTAACATCATTTTATTGCTTACGTGGCAGCCTCACAATAACTTGGACAAACTATTGACTAAAAAAATATTTTTTGGGAAATTAAATAACTTAACATTAAAAAAATCTGACTCTAAACATTGTTACGACCGATACTTATCATCCCATATATATTAATAGAAAATTATTTAAAAAGTTGTAACCTTAAGTTTGTATTAATTAAAAAAAATTATTGCTTAGGTGTCACTTAATTAAGATGTCAATTAGGCTTACATGGTAGCATAAGAATCAATTGAAAAATTAGTAAGTTCAAAATTCAATTGTTAAGAAAACTTATATTAACCCAAACATAAATGTATATGATAGACTTAATACTCGGCGATCTCATTAACTTACTACTCAGACTAATATATATATATATATATTGTATATGGAACACACTGAAACACATTTTTATGATTATGTCATTCGAATGTGATCATATCATACATTCTACAAATCATTTGAATATGGTTTCGTTTGGAAATTTGATCATATCATGCGTTCTTCAAACCACAGAATGAATTAGCAGTCCAATGTGTTTTTTTTGTATAGTAACATTATACATTGTCTACAATCAGTCTAAATTGATTATAAAGCCGAGGAGTAGGGTGTGATCTTCTTTAATATTCAAGCAGTGGTTGTATAAGAGTATATAGAACGATGGAATATATTTCAGACCAATATCAATGGAAAATATAATGGATATCCGCTTTATACTATTTCGATGTCGGTGAAGATTTATTTAAATTTCAATTTAACCGAACTGCAGTCAATAAATATCCGTATCAAATTTATGGACAGTGTAACACACTCATATACTTAAGGGAATTTAGGTAATTATATATTATGTCTTTAGTCAACAAGGAAATAAATAAATACACAAAGCTAGATCCACAAACTATTATATACATCAAAAATTTATGCTTGATCGTCACTCCACCTTGAGCAAAAAATGGTAATTTATATTTAATACTAATAAAACTTTGGCACCAAGTAATGTCATTACCCAAAACAATTCGGAAGCTAGGGAAAAAATATATATTCAATGTACGAAATAGTTAATGCTCTTATAATTTACACCTAACAAGCCTATATAAACTAGGGGTTGTTCTCAAACAAAACCATCATTCTTCGAGCTATCTATCCATCTTCAGATTTAAAGCAATAAAATATGTCGTCTCCGAATATTAATTTAATATGGCTCATAAGTATATTATTTACTAATTATAGGTTAACCCAATCTGTATTTTTTTATATAGGGGATTTTCCATTTTATGTTGTTAAATAAAAAATTAATGTTAACATTCCAAATTCTTACACTAATTTCGATTATATTCAAATCTTAATCATCAATAAGTTAATAAAAAAAATAGAAAATACTTTTATTAGTATGACTTTAAAATATCCAAATAAATTGGCCCCATAAGAAATTCTTATTTTTGATACACAATTCCAATTATAATTGTTCTCCCTCCAATGTATATCTATGATTACATAAACAACCCAAAGTTATATATATATATATATATATATATATATATAACTAATCATATATAAATCTTAAATTTGTCAAAACCATATGTTTTATATTTTAATTTTGTAAACTCACCTTGCGCAAGGCGCATATCTTATCATAGTTTAATAAAAAAATATAATTTATATTTAGATGGACCAACCTATTTTTCTAAAGATTTTGAAAGTCATCTTAGTAATGATACGTGGCTACACTTAAATGTCGTAATGCTCCAAGATTAATATATAAGGTATATATATATATATATTATTAAATTTTAAAAAGAAAAAAAGTTAAGCCAATTAAATTAGGAACTAGCAACATAGTTTCTCTACAATTTGGTGAATTTCTTTCTCGAGAGACGTCTTTCATCATTTTCTCACTTGCTCTTCTTTTTTCAATTATTTACATTATTACATTGTTAAGATACTGCATCAAAGACCATTAATGCGGATGCCTTTAGGCCATCAGCATTGGATCAATTCTGAAAAAGTTTTTCGTATATTAAAATAATAGAAAAATGAAAAAAAAAGAGTAGAGAAGCACAAGGATCGTCTCTTCGTGAAGAGGCTTTGCTAAAATCGTAACAAACTATGTGTCATTTGTAAGTTTACTATTTTAGTTACTGCTTTTTGCTCATAATTATTTCTGGTTGAGAGACTTTGGTGGGTCTCTAGCTACCACTGCTGGTGTCCTTAAAATCTGATGATAAAATCTCATTGTTAAATATAAAAATAACTTAAAATATGTTACATGTTTAGTCTGTTAAGATCATAAAATTATTACAGTTATTAAGTCTATTTGATTATTGTTCTGAATATGAGGTTTTTTAGTGTTAAAAATGAAAAGCATAAAAATAAGTTAATAACTTGATTGTTTTTATCTTTAAGTTAACTAGTTTTGAATAGTTACATAACTGAAAAATTATCATGTATGATTTTATCAAAAATCAAATATTTATAAATTTAATAATAATTTTTTTAGTTTATTGTAAGAAAATACACACAGCACTGTACCACACGAACAAGTAATAATGTGTGAAAGTCGCGTTATTCGGATGGAATAAACAAACAAAATATATTTTTGTGACCGCATCGCTTATATATTAATTGAGAAACATTACAACGTTGTTTTGTAGTCACGTATCAGCATGAGAATGAAATTCAGAATTTTTAGAGAAATAGGTTGGTCCTTTTTAACTTATATTAAATTTTTTATTAAACTAACTATTAAATTAATAAATAGTGTACAAAATAATATTCTCGCACTTTTCTTAAATAAATGATACGGAATTGCCTAATATGATTAACGTATATATGACAATCAATAATTATGAATAATAAATATTTGATAATAATTTTTGTATCTTAGCTCTTTTTTGTTTAATTTTATATTGTTAAAAGATATTAAACAACCACATTAAACATATAATAAAAAAATTAAATTTTTTCTTATATGTTATATTTTAAATTTTTAAAATGACTATAAATTACTAAAAAAGTTAAATATCTCACACTAAAATTTTGTGATCAATGGTTTAATTTTTTTTTGTAATAAGGAGATACAAATATTCATAAATCGTATGAATATGAAGTCTCATTTACTAGACATTCATATTATATATTAATATAGTTTAAAATTAAGAGCAATTTAGGTGAAAAAATAGAAAGATCGCTAAATTAAGAGAATTCCAACGAAGGAAAAGATGAGCATACGTGGCATGCAGTAACGAATCAAAAGGACGGCAATACCCTGGACGCTTGAAGACTCAACTTTCAGGTCTTAGATTCCTAGGATCTTTTTTTCTGACAGAAGATATCTAGGTGGATTTAGCAAGATAATATAAAGATTTCGTTTAGATTATATGAATTTGAATCAGTAACCAAAATACAACATACGGCGCAGCTGTAACCCAAATCCAACAAAAGATTTGTCAGAGATTTTTTTTTTTATTCTCTTTCTTCATACTCCTACTTCCTCCTCTGCTTATTTTTTTTTATTCTTCTAATGAATTCCAAAAAAACTGACCAAATGTGAGCGGTCTACACATGGTAAACCAATTTAATGTGTAATTCTCTGTTTTTATCAGAATTCTGCAGATTTAAAATATTCAGAAGTCGAACCAGATGTTATACAGATTTTGATTCATGGGATCGTTCACTTCATCAGCACTCGCATGATTCTCCCTAAGTTTGAAGAGTGCTGAGCAATTACAATAATCATTTGTAGCCACACAATTAATTATTTTTGTTATTTAGATATGTAAATATAATATTCGAAGTTCAAAATTTTTGTTGCCCCAGCAACAATATATATTAGCCGTGTATGTGATTGTTATGACAAGACCATAAAATATTAGCCGGCCAATATTTTATTTGCACCAGGTACAATATATATTAACCGTATACTATTTATCATTAATAACACTTCTAACTAGGATAAGACTAAACTCTATACATTACTATACTCTAAACCCAAACGCTAAACTCTGTACCCTTATTACTATATCCTAAATCTTATACCCTTATTCTCAACTTTACCACCTCCGCCCTAATGTAAGTGTAAACAAGGTATGTAGAAAAATAAATTCGTATACAGTTTACTATCGATTTAACCGGCTAACATATCCGTTCACCTAAAACGATAACGTTTAAAATATCTGCTTAGCCGGATATTTTCTGAGTGAATCGAGTGTTGTAACTATTGACCGGCCAATTTGATTGTTTCTATATTACGGAAACATAGGTTAGCAAAAAATCGAATGCCCTGAATACTAAACCCTAAACCCAAAATACCAAACCATAAACCCAGTAGGAAGCCCGAAACCCAAACCATAGTCACTAAACCCGAAACCCAATAGTAACCCCAGAACCTAAACTCTAGTCACTAAACCCCAAACCCTAAACCCTAAATACTAAACCTAAAACCAATAGGAACCCCTGAACCCAAACCTAATGTCTAATCCCTAAACCCTAAACCCAAAAGACTAAACCCTAAATACAATAGGGATTAGACATTTGGTTTTGGGTTCCCGGGATCCTATTTGGTTTAGGGTTTAGTATTTTGGATTTAGGGTTTAGTATTTTAGGTTTATTGTTTACGGTTTAGTCACTAGGATTGGGTTCCGGGGTTCCTATTGGGTTTAGGGTCTAGTATTTTGGGTTTAGGGTTTTGGGTTCAGGACATTGGATTTATCGTTTGGGTTAAGCGTTTATTATTAGGGGTTTCAGGTGTAGCATTTTTTGGTGTAGTTATCTAAATCCTTATACCAACACACTTATTCCCAACCCTACCCCTATACCTCCACGTAAGTGTAAGCAAATTATCTACAAAACTGATTTCTTATGCAGGTATGTATCTTGTTAACCGGATAACTTGTCCGTTCACCATAAGCGATAATGTATTGAAGTTCATCTTAGCCGGGTATTGTTAGAATTACTCGTCGGTTGGAAATATTGACCGGTCATAGAGGGTGACTCCATATTACAGGCACAGAAGTTTATAAGAATCAAGATCATAACTATGACATATGAAATGAATATACGAGTAATGTTTAGGCAATGTTTTCATTGATCGCGACAAATTGTTAGACAATTAATGTTATATATACTTCTTTAAAAAATGAGTTACTTGAGATTAAAATCCGATTTTTTAATGTCAAATTGTTATAGAGTCAATATAGTACTTACGCGGTTAACGAACAAGAAGATCTTATATGACACGTCAACCATACAACATATATAACATATATATGAAGTGGAGAAACATCGGTGAAGAACTTCGTCGGAGACGCAGCGGCGGAGGGCTTCACTGGAGACGCAGGGTGCAAGAGCTTGACCAGGGACACAAAGATCGAGAACTTCACCGGAGACGCAGCGGCGGAGAGTTACACCGGAGGCGCAGCGGCGGAGAGATTCACCAAAGACGCAGCAGCCGTCTGCATTCCATCTTTCTCCCCCATACTGACCGTCACGGTGACTGGTTTCGCTGAATAGTAGAACAAAATGGGAGAGAAATCCCAAAGCTTAAATTTTCGTTTTTTAAAATTCTATCCTAATGCAGTGATATGAAAGGCAACCTGACAAAAGATACATAAGAGAATAACGTGACAGAGTGATAGATCTTTGCGTATCCTAATAGAAGATTTGGTCTACGGTTTTAGCGGATAATGAGATGTTTGTGCTATAGGGGTAGCAGAGTAAAAAAACACTTCGAACAATGACAATTTTGATTCAATGGGTATATCGCTAAATACGTAAAAATCTTTTGGTATAGCTCCTAATTTCTCTAAAATTGAACTATATAACATAGAAAAATACTCAAATATGATAATTTCTAAATTTGTATTGAAAAAGTATTGAAACCTTAATATTTTAATTTTGAAATGTCCATTCAAAAAATCGCACATTAGAATATACTATATATCTATGTCCATGTCATTAAAATTTAGTTATATACCATATAAATAAATAAAATGATTGTTTTGATTTATTTACCAAAACAATATCATAAATAAATAAGATGTATTGTTTTGATTTATGTATTTACTCTAATTTAGTTATATACTTAATACGTAAATAAATAATAATAGATAAAAATTAGTTTTATATATAACATTTATCCCGCGCAATTGCACGAATCTTAAGCTAGTTACTTTGTAAAACACATTCTTGAGATTGCATTTTTACTTGTTACTGCTGACACTTATAAATTTAAAATCACATCAATTCCAAATATGCACCGCACTATGGTTGCTGACATTTATAAGATATACAAATCGCCCTAGCGTTTACTCTAAATCTCACTTTCTGAAGCTTAAATGACTCTTTTCTAAACCAATTTTTAGAGTATTACTTTTTATGTATTGGCACGCGCGCCGCTGAATGGATTGATTACACGACCCGTCCTTCTCTTTGGCCTCTATCTCATGCCTTCACCAGTTTTCCTTCCTTATATATAGAGACAGAGCTAGGTGACTCAAAACACAACACAAGTTTCTCTCTTTCCTTTCATAAAACACTCAAAAAAAAAGTTGGAGTCAAACTGCGTAATGGCGGGAAGATTCGACCGTGCGGGTGAGGTAAAAGCATTCGACGAGATGAAAATCGGCGTGAAGGGTCTAGTCGACAACGGAATCACAAAAATCCCACGCATATTCCATAACCCGCAAGCCACGGTAACTAACCCTAAACCTCCTTCTACCTTGACTATCCCAACGATAGATCTCGGAGGTGGCGTGTTCGAGTCCACGGTCACAAGAAAGGAAGTGACTGAGAAGGTGAAAGGCGCCATGGAGAAGTTTGGTTTCTTCCAGGCGATAAATCATGGGATTCCACTCGAGGTCTTGGAGAAGATGAAAGATGGGATCCGTGCGTTTCACGCGCAAGATCCAGAAGCGAGGAAAAGGTTCTATAGCCGTGAAAAAACCAAGGCGATTAAGTATAACTCTAACTCTGATCTCTATGACGCTCCTGCTGCGAGCTGGAGAGATGCCTTAAGTTGTTTTATGTTCCCTGATGTTCTCAAAACCGATGACTTACCAGACATTTGTAGGTACGAACACGGCTTCTCTTGTTTTAAATTAATCTTTGGACTAACTTAATATTTTTGTTTGATGGGTTTTAAGAGTTTATTTATGTTGAATGTTTTAGGGAGATAATGTTGGATTACTCAAAGAGAGTAAAGATGTTTGGGGAGTTAATCTTTGAGCTCATATCAGAATCGTTAGGGCTGAATCCTAACCACCTCAAAGAAATGGATTGTGCAAAAGGTTTGTTGATGCTTTGTCATTGCTACCCGCCGTGTCCTGAGCCAGACCGAACACTCGGCGCTACTCAGCATACAGACAGATCTTTCATCACTATACTTCTTCAAGACCATATTGGAGGACTTCAAGTTCTCCATGATGGATACTGGATCGATGTTCCTCCTAATCCTAATGCTCTTATCCTTAATGTTGGAGATCTCCTACAGGCAAGTTGTTGTTTACTCATAATCAAACGGTCCATAATTAGTAAGAATACACGGTCTTCATATATATATATATATATATATATATATATATTTTGCAGCTTATAACGAACGACAAGTTTGTGAGTGTGGAGCATAGAGTTTTGGCAAATGGAGGTAAAGAGCCACGCACTTCGGTTGCATCTTTCTTTGTGCATCCTCCTTCAACAAGTCCGAGAGTTTATGGACCCATTAAAGAGCTTTTGTCAGAAGAAAACCCTCCCAAGTACAGGGAAACCACTTCGAAAGCCTCCAACCACTATGTGGCTAGAACGTGATGGGAACAATTCGTTGAGCCATTTAAGGATCTGAACAAAATGGCTGAACCTGATCTGAATCTATATTGTTGTCTCCTTTGTGTTTCCAATAATATTTTAGTACACACACATACAAAATATGGTTTCTGAAGTTACTACATGTGTTTTTTTTTTAACGTTTGAGAAAAAGAATAAACTACATGTTGTAGTTCCGATAAAATGTTTATTTCACGTTTGATCTAATTTGATATTACCGTCTATTATCATGTTAGAAGTTTTCAAAAAGAATATTGATATTTCACTCTCTTTTTGTTCCGGCTTATGATGTATGCCTAAAACAACATTCATTTTTGGAAGATATTACAAAGATTTGATTACTAAAGGGAATTTGGGCTCTATAACCATCAAACATGTCTAAATACCCTAATACACCAATACACCGTGTATCTTTTATATTCCCTTTTACACAACCAGTAAAACCTGTAAACAAAAAAACTAAATTAATAATAATTCCCTAACACACGTATATCGTGGTCTTTGGAAAATCATATAGCTTGCAGAACGTGAGTGGTTTCTTCTCCATTATTGATCCATTGTGTAACCACCAAGACCATTTATGGAGTAGGTTTGCCTATGAGATGCCCATATGCAACGGCTCACTTGGCTACTGACGGAAAGCTTCGCACATCTGAAATCTATGGAATTGCCACAGCGTAAACAGCGCCGCCGCGAGGTTCATCAACTTTTTTTTCAATCGCCGTAATCTCTTCGGTTTAAAAGGTGGTTACATGTACTATTCCCATGGATTTCGCCAGTTACACTTATTTTTATCGCTGTGAATGATCTAAAATTGATCGGAGAAGATGGACAGTATTTGTAACATTGTGTTCTATTCTAAATATGTGTATAGAATAAAAATGAACAATATGTATTATGAATGTTCTATTCATGTTATGTGATGCGAAATAGTCTGTTACTATACTCTTTTATCATGTATCGTTCCATTTGACAATTAATAAAGAATGTATTAATTTGTTCACCAATATGTACTATACTATGTCTTTTTTTCTATTCTATTTAAGTTTAGAGTTTATACTTGGTTTTGGAATTTAGTGATTAAGATTTAGGGTTTAGTATTTGGAAGTTGGGGGTTGAGGTTTGGGTTTAGTGACCTATCATATATCTTTACATTTGACGATTAATAAAAAATATTCTATTTTGGTCACCAATATGTACTATACTATGTATTTTGTTCTATTCTATTTGGGTTTAGGGTCTATATTTGAGTTTAAGGTTTAGTGTTTAGAATTTAGGGTTTAGTATTTAGAAGGTGGGGGTTGAGGATTGGCTTTAGTTATAGTAGTTTAGGGTTTAGTATTCAAAAGTTAGGTTTGAGTTTATCATTTAGGAGTTGTGGGTTGGGTTAGAGCCCTATATTATTCAAAAGTTAGATATGAGTTTAGTTTAATATTACATAATATCTATTTTCAGATTTTAATAATTGGGTTTATATTTGGGTTTAAGGTTCAGTAATTAACATTTAGGGTTTAGTATATAGGGGTTGGGGTATGTTTAGTATTTAGAGATTGTATGTGAAATTATAGTCTTATACTACTTCGGCGATATGGAATAGAACAATTAATGTATATATATATGTGGTTAGTAAACTTATACGTGGATGGCTTTTCTTTTTAATGTGCAATAGTTTCCGGATGCTTTTGACCTTATGTTTTATCAACCACGTAGCTCACTCTCTCTTCTTTACCTGCTACCTATAAAGAGAACGGATATAACCGGATATTTTATGCCACAAATATTAGAAATTATATTATGTCAAAATCAATGACATTTACCTAATTTTCACTCTAGATTTGGTTATTTGGCAAATTCTCCCATTACTAAATCGATCATCATATAATAGTATACTAGAGCTTGATCCGCACGCCCGTACGGATATTTATTTTTATTTTATAAAAATGATAATATGTACATTAAAATTTATCCGTATTAAAATAATTGTTTTATATAACATTTTTAAACACAATAAATTTATAGTTCGTATTGAATTATTTTGGTTTGTTTTTTGAACCGTCAACTGTATTAGCCACATTTCTAAAGTATGCTCCATGCGCCTGCACAAATATATTTTTATTCTTTAATAGAATTTTAATGTATGATAAAAAAAATTATATATATATTACTTAAATTTTGCTATTGTATATTTTATACTATTCGATATTTATTATTGAATTTGCATTGAATTATTATTTATAGGAAGATATTGTAAAATAATATATTTACCGCTTAATTTATCTTTTACTTATATTGTATAAATTAACTATTTTATGTTGTTTTTACTTTTTAGGTATTACTAATAAATAATGAGAAATATCAGTACATAGTTTTAGAGTAATATTATGTTATAAATTTAGTAAATGGATATCTAAACTGATTTAGGTGATTTTTACTGGTTATTTTGCGTTTAGGTAAATTAATAAGTGATTTATGTCTAAATAAATTTTGGTGTAGTATATTTTATAAAGTTATTTTAGATAAATTTTATTTTTATTGGGTTTAGTAATGTTATGTAGACTTATTTATGATTGGTTTTACAATATCTAATTATATATCAAATGATTTTATTTTTAAATTATAAAAAATTTATAACAAAGGGAGTATATTTATAAATTAAAAAATCCACTAGTATTTTATGTATATTAATAAATCTATCTTTATAAAAAAAGTATTTTTATGTCAAAAATAAAGATAGTCAGTAGCATATAATCCTTCAAAGGAAAGAAATTGGATTCAGAAATAATTGATTGATTTGTTTTCTAATAAATATGGAATATTCTTAAAGATTTTTGTATTCAGATATGAATTAAATTGGTACAAAAGTACAAATAAAACACATAAGTCGGCCTTTAACAGGAATGACAAAATTCATAATAATAGGACTATAAATCCTCAAGAAATTTTGCGTAGAGCAGAAATTGAAGGATCACTTTGGGCTGAGGCCCAACTATTGGTACATGAGAAACATGGATTTACTCCGCCAGATATGAGTTGGCAGACACGGGGGTTCTCTCGAGTTTGCTATATTGATGGGGCGTGAAGAGAACAAGATGTTTTCACAGGCCAGGGCTGGTATTGCCGGAAGATGAATTCGGAGGACATAATGATGGGCGCAATGAACCTTCGACGTAGCCTATCACCTTTACATGCTGAATGTGAAGCACTGATTTGGGCGATGTAGTGCATGAAGACCCTGCAGTTCTCAGACGTAGTATTTGTGACGGATTATTCTCAACTGGTGAAGATAGTGTCCTCACCTGACGAATGGCCGGCGTTTGCTACACACATGGAAGAATTCTGCCGCAGTAAGACTTTCTTCCCCAACTTCATGATCAGCCATATCTCAAGGGCACAAAATACAATGACGGACAAGCTTGCACGTGGTGCGAGGAGTTCTCCTTCAGCTATGCTATATGTCGATTCTTTACCCCCGGTTTGACTATCTGAACCGGTGGTCTCATAGGCTTTAGCCTTTTATGTTGTCAAAAAAAAAAGTCGGCCTTTGACGTAATAAATTTAAGAATTCATTTATGTTGGTCCCGATTAAACTTATATCGGTTAGTTAGAAAAAAAAAAAAACTGTTGTGCTGTGCATTTTTTTGTCAAAAAAAACCTAGCAGGTTAAAGATCTAGCAGGTTAAAACATGCAACTTGGAGAGTTCTTTTGTGAAGATCTAAAAACATGCTACTTGAAAAACAGAAAGAAATCAACATATAAAATAATGATGAAGTGGATTTTCTCTAACTCTGTAAACTATATGTTACTTTAATTCAAATATAACATATAGCAAGTTCTCAACATATTAACCCCAAATTGACGATGGACAGGACTAATATTTGCGAGCAAAATATTCTATGAGTTTTTTAGAAGCCAGTAATAAATCAAATTTGAGATTAAAAATTATCCGTCTCTCTTTATGGGCGTTAGATTTTAAAACCTACGTGTCAATTTTTTTTTTTTTGTTATTATATTCTTGGCAATTAAGCATAACAGAATCTACTCCCTTAAATATCTACTTATTTTACATTCGATTTAGGAAACTATTAATTAACTTTTTTAAAAAAGATAATAAATAATTAAGTTAGACTTATTATCATTTCATTGGCATTTAGACGTAAATAAACTGTAGTTTTAAGGGTTAGTTCCTAGATGTAATTCAGTTTTAATAATATATATAGATATAGGGGTGGGCGTTCGGATATCCATTCGGGTTTGGTTCGGATCTATTAGGGTTTCGGGTTTTGGGTTTTCGGAGTCAAAAATTTCAGCCCCATTCGGGTATTTCTAAATTTTTGTACGGATTTGGTTCAGATCTTTGTGGGTAAGGTTCGGGTTTGGTTCGGGTTCGGATAATCCATTTAAATTATAGGTCCACGCATACATATGGCTTTTAATTGGAAAAGTACTATTTCAATTTAACCCAAGTTGCTGCTATATTATGCTACAGAGCTAAACTGTTCAAGTTAAAACAAATATTAAAAAAAAAAACAAAATTGATTATTGTTTGTGAGTGGCCAAAAATAAAACTTGAATATAACTAAAAACTAGAGAAATACTCCACTGAGATAAAATAAACCAATGTCTATGAGATTTTTATTAGTGATATGAAGAATAATTTATAAAATTTTATATTTTATTTATAATCAAAAACCCTGATTTTTCTATTTTAGGAAGTTTTCTTAAATCAAAATAAAATATAGTATTTTAAGAACGTGACATTCTACTGTTGTACCAAATTTAAATCACTTTTAATAAAAATTATAAATAAAAACCTAACAACAAAATACAGTAAATATATTGGAATTTAATTTACATTTTATTTAAGATATTTACAAAAGAATTTGCTAATAGATTATATATACCAAAGAGACAAAAATTGTTGTTAACCACACATAAAAAAAAAATAGTAGGCGAATTCCTGTGAGTTTAGCGTCTCAGATTCGAAACAACCACACGACACTAAATATGTGTGATCACACAGATATGTGGCCATGATTTAGATTTTATTTGAACATCCGACGAAAAGGTTTATCCGTGGACAACACCTTTCATTAGAGGATTAGTTTTGGCTCTTCCGTAGATTTGGGATGTCTCCAAATTAATCCAAAAAATAAATTCTTGTTCCAAAGTACTCTGAATAATGTGGAAATATAATTGATTTTTTATAGTTCATTTCTAGCTCTAATAGAATTAATTAAGACTACGCAAGATATTTGATTTAGTTCAGGACTTATTTTCTATATATAATTATTTTTGTCTTATGGTAATCTTCTATATATAAATTACTAATTATGAAGTTTACGTGTTTAATATTTCAGAGAGATCATGTTGGAGTACACAAAATGATAATCTTTGAAATTTTATCAGAAGTTCTTGGTTTAAAACCTAGCCACCTCAAAGAACTGGACACCGCAAAGCTTATCATTGCTCTCTTATTACTCCCCGCCTTGTCCTGAGCCTGACCTAACCTTTGGCATAAGTTCACACACATATATATCTTTTATCACTATTCTTCTTCAAGACCATAATGGATGTCTTCAAGTTCTCCATGATGGATGCTGGATCGATCGATGTTCCTCCTAATCCGAAAGCTCTTATCGTTAACCTCGGAGATCTCTTACAGGCAAATATATTCTTGATTTTTTTCTAAACACAATTTCTGAAAAATCCCAAATGAGCAAGTATATGCCACTCTTAAAGAGCTTGTTTCTAAACAAAACCTCCCAAGCACAGCGAGACCACGACGACCGACATGGTGAGGCATTACTTGGCTAGAGGACTCAATGGAGCCTCTCCTTAATTTGCTCCACTTAAGGATCTAAATAGTAAAAGATGGACCATAATGTGTTCACTAAGATTTATTGTGTAGAATAAATTCACAAGAATACATGTGGAATACTATGTCTATTTTTCACATTTGGTCTATAATCATATATATGTCGTGTATCTAATAATCTAGACTTAGAACGATCAGTATCTTCGGTTGAAATATATGACTAGGCATGGACTTTTTTCCAGAACCAAATTAAAACAACTAAACTTGTATCTAAATAATCTTAAAACAGTTCATGTATTTCTATGTTCAAATATTCCGAACTAAAGTATTTCTATATTAAAAAAAAGGTAATCAAATACATGAAATACTGTTTATATACCTAAAGTATTAGTTATATTTGTTTTTAAAACAATTAATATCTTAAAGCCAATTTCGTATCCTTGTTTACAAAATTTAATCATTTTATAGCTTTCTGTTGGATTTTGTAGTTTCTACCATGAATTGTGCATTTTAATTTTACCATATTTTCTTTAAATATGTCACTGTTTTTAATAATAAAAAAATAGAATTGTTACCCAAAAATACACGTACAACATACAACAAAATTTAATTTAGTGATGATTTAAAATAAATCTTCAACCCTTGTATATTCAAAGACTAACATATATACTTTTTGGTGTATAATTAGAATCTCACACATTTATATCGATATGTAATTATTACAAATTGTGATATGTAATTACCATAAATAAAGATTAGTTTTTATTTTAAATGATACTATTAAGAATAAAATTTCTTGACATGATTTTCCAGGAACTCTCAAAGAAACAAACAACGAAGCATAAACGGAGCATGGGACCGGCGCTTGAAACCAAGCAGGTCGAGCCCCAAGGATTCGTCACCGCTGAAGACGGGGAAATGGTCTATTTCAACCTGTAACTTGAATTTACGCGTTGTGTCTATTCGTTTTTGTATTTGTAGTAGTAAGTATTTCATAATAAACTAAACAAAAATTCAAAAATACTTTATGTACTTTACGCATCATGCTTTTTAATTCTCGAACTTTATAATAGTGTATATTTCATAGTGAACTAAACAAAAATTTAAAAATACTACATGAACTCTCAAAATCATGCTTATATATATGTATATATCCCCTATATATTAATTGAGAATCATTTAAAAAGTCGTAACCTTAAGTTTGTGTTAATTAAAAAAGAGCATTGCCTATGTGTCACTTAATTAAAATGTAGATTTGGCTTATGTGGCAGCATAAGCATAAAAATCAAGAGTAATTGCAGTGTACACATTAGACTTATTGCCAAATTAGCTCTATGCACATCGATGATTTTTTCTTTTTTTTATACACATGTCTATTTACCATTATATCCCTACACATGGCCAGATATATTTTCGTTATTTCTGTCGAAACCCAATATATATCCATGTCTTACTTATTACCAAAACTACACGAAACCTTTGTCAGACAAGTTGAATTATTTTATTATTTTAATTAAACCCCGTAACTAAAATAATCCCGTGATTTAATCTGCTATATATTCCGCCATTTGGGTGTTCAGTGTTCTATCAGAATCATAAGTCTAAAAGCTAAATATTCCCTTTTCTTCGAAGACTCCGATGGAATCCCCAGATGAAGCCGACTATTTCCCTCCACTACCTCCTAGAATGTTCGCTGCTGGTCAAGAACCAGTGGGAATAAGAGTAACCCCATACCACAAAGCCTCGTGTATTACAAAAATTCTTAACGCCCTCGATGAAGACGAAATTGAGGCTATTAGGATCTCTCCGTTCGGAAAACTCGTTGAGATTGCCGAGAAACCACCGTTCTCCGGCCGTTTATGTCGATTCCTTATCTCAAGACAACTGAAAGTCATGAAGAAGCACGAAGCGTGGTTTTTATTCGCCGGCAAACCCGTAAGATTCTCTATTAGAGAATTTGCTCTAGTAACGGGGCTCAACTGCCACAAATACCCACCACACGAGAAGAAGAAGAGCAAGAAGCCCCTATTGGAAAAGCCATATTGGGGTGAGCTTTTTGGAGCCATGGACGAAGTACCTGTCAGCTATGTAATTCGGATACTCCAGAAGAAAACAGTCACCGACCCGGAAACGAGGATGAAG
The DNA here is from genome assembly GCF_000695525.1 of Brassica oleracea var. oleracea. NCBI lineage: Eukaryota > Viridiplantae > Streptophyta > Magnoliopsida > Brassicales > Brassicaceae > Brassica > Brassica oleracea. Next base: position 46,180,607 of record NC_027751.1, on the reverse strand, counting down.
TACGCATTTCTAGCATTGCTTTCTTCTGTTTTGCTGCCTACATCACACAATCCCCGGATCTCACATCTACATGTCGAGATGATTAAAAATCTTGAGAATTTCTTATCGTATCCGTGGGGCCGTATTTCTTTTGAGCTGCTAATGAGCAGTATAAAAGAGAGAGATGAAGTTTCATTATCTCAGAATACTATCGCTCTCAAAGGGTTTGTTCTAGCGCTTCAGCTTGTTTTGATTGAAGCTGTTCCTTCAATCACAGAAGTGGTTCAGGATGGGGGCTCCTCTGGTTCCGAAGAGGACTCGATAGATGATGACAACCCCGGGGATGATGCGTCTAAGGCGAAGAAGAATATCAATCCAGGGCATGTCCGTGAGATTGATGCCGCTGCGAAGGTATGCATATGATTTTTTACTTGGAGTAATTGTTTTTCTATTGCTTTCATTATATTCTTATGTTTTAATGATCTTTATTTTGTAGGTTCCCGTCCGTTACCTCGTCTCAGTTGGAGCAGGACCAAATAATGCCCCTCCTGAGTTTGGTTCGTCCGACGATGAAGAAGACGTTTTGGTGGACAATCTTCTTAATCGTATTCATAACGGGTTTTCCTTCTCTAATTCAAATTTTACTGGAGGAATGTCCAAAACCGATGTTAATATAATGCGTGAAGAAGCCAAAAAAGTCAACAACCCCAGGAAAACCTCCAAAGTTAAGCCCAAGCAATCGGATGGACCCATTTTTGATGCTGAGTATGTTGCAAATGCTGTTAAAAATAATGTCGCTGAGCATTTGTCGCGCATTCAGCAACAAGTTCAAGATGTCGGTGTGACCTTTACGAAGTCGCAAACTCTTTTGCAAACCAACATACAAGTCTCCCTCGACAACTTTCTTAGGGAGATCCTCAAGGTGATTAAACCTTCCTGCACGGACCCCAGGCCAACTCCAGCTAACACCCCGCCACCTGCGATGCCACTTAACAGGACCACACCGGTTGTCTGCACCACTCATGTCGATGCGTGTAACATAATCAAGAATGCCATGCGGTTTGCTAACCAGGAAACATGACAAAGTAGCAAAGTAAGCAAATTGAACCTAACGTAAGTAACTTCCATCTTACATTTACTAACTATCAGAATGATCTATTCTTGGTAGGTACCCATGGGTGACGATCACGAGGCTGGAGAACAACACATTGCCGTTGGTAACCCAAATCTGTCTGTAGAAGACATAGTAAGATATATGTTTTTTTTACTTTATTCACCTTAGATGTTCCGAACCAAAGGTTTGTGGTGTAGAGAGTCTCACAGTCATGTAGCCGTTATTAATTTCTGATAGCGCGAAGATTTTGTGTAACTGTGTATTACTTGCATAAGCACAATACAAGTGTGCTTGGCCGGCTAAACACTTTTGTTGATTTCCCCGTTGTAGAAGACATTGTTAGCTTTGGTGATTTCCCTTACGTTTCCATGGCCGGATAAGCACTTTGTTGATTTCCCTTACGTTTTCATAGGTGGCACACACCGAAGGCTACGGCGCTGAAGAACCCCCTGTTGGCACTCATGATGCAACAGGCGTTGTAGATGACATGGTTAGCTTTTATTTTCTTTCAGGATAGTGTTGTCCCTTTTTTTCATTCAGCAGTTAGCTTTACACCGCTAACAGTAGCATTAAATGTTTATGAACTAGTCTAGCATTTTGTTGACTAAGTTAGATATTATAAACTTTGTTAACACGGAACATTGATTTATCATTGACATACAGATATTGTAGAATACATGGTTAGGTTTCTGTCCTTTTGAGGATAGTGTTGTTCCTTATTTTCATTTACCAATCAGGTGTAGAACGTTAACGGTAGCGTTAAATGTTTTTTTGTACGACTAGCATGTTATGATTCAAGTTAACTGCTACATTTTGTTTTAATACGAAGCATTGCTTTATTAACGCCACACCTATATTGGCCGTCGTCTAACTTTTTTTGTTCGCTGATTTTTGGTCAGGGTCTACTGACCGATGAACAACTGGCCGAAGGAGCTTCGGTGGCGACTGAGCAAAATCTCATGGTGATCTAACTTCCTGCGTAGGCTTTTTAAGTATAGCTAGGTTAATTTTACTTTTCCTGTGTTGTAATCCCAAAATATAGTCTACTAACACCTCTCTAACGTTTTCAGATGGAGGTTGATATCATAGCTGCAAACAAACGGAGTGAACACTCCACTTCTGCAGCTGTCATCAATATATCAACTTCACCATTGGCGGACTTTAATGCTAGTTCCAAAATGGTTACGTTTCGTCTTCTGTTCTCTTTTATTAAATCTCCCATCGCCAACCTGCGCCAACAACTTATTCTTCTATTTTGTTTTGCCTAGCAGAATGTTGAAACGGTTACAGAAATTCCGAATCCTACATTTTCTCTTGGACTTACACAGGAAGACCCTCATCCTATCAGAACATATCCTCCAGTTGGGGACAATTGTGACCTAGCTACCAATGACGATGTCCCATCTAACGCAGCAGAGCACGATGACGTGGCTCCGCCATATAGAAAGAGCAAGCGGGCTAAGGTGGTACCAAGGGCTCTAGTAGGCGACTACCAGTGCGATAAACGAGTATTAACGCGTGCATGGGAAGCACATGTTGCAGCAATTTCTAGCATTCCAAACAATGACTACGCAGCCAAACGTTACTCACTATCAGAAAAACTCAACGATTCATTGTAAGAATTCCATACTTAGCCGGCTAATTTTATAAATAGATTGTTGTGATCTCATCTTCAAAACAAAGCAATTTTCTTCTAACATGCCGTCACAACCTGTTGCAGCGTTATAAACGTTTTTGGACTATCACTTGAAAGCAGGGAGTTATCGTTAATTGTTGATAGGAGTACCCATCTTCCCGCCAAGGTACAGTTTCTGTAGATAGCAATCACCATCTTACTGATAACTTTGACAATAAACTACCTTGTTCATTGCATTTTTTCAGGTAGTTGATGTTCTCATACGTCACACTCGTTCGGTGCTCCTAACCCACCCTGATCAGTTACAATCCAAGAACTCTGTGTTCCTTGAAACAAAGTTCGTTTCCCTGCTTTCCAAGACGTTTACTAGGTTCTCCAAGGCTCCAAAGAAAGAGAACTTTCGTTTCCCTACTTCACTGTCTGACATTTTGGTTGGAGATTGTGAAATTCATGAAGCTTCTCGTTTCTACTTCCCTTTCAACTTCGACAAAAAACACTGGGTAGGAATATGCATTGACTGCTCTAATTGGCAAGTTATTGTGTTAGACTGCAATTATTCTCTCCGGACAGACGGGATGATTAGCAAAGAATTGCCCCCTATTGCACAAATGTTCCCTTTTCTACTTCGTCAAGCCGGGAAACAGATAGCTGCCAAAGATCTCAAGACTCTCACCGTAGAGAGACCCCGAAGTGTGCCCCAGAATTACAGCCAGTTCGACTCTGGTATAACCGCATCTCTTCTTATTCAAGCTCATGCTGTTGGAGGCGTCGATGTCTGCAAATGCATTACAGAGCATGTGCTCGACGCGGAGGTGGAAAGAACCGCAGTCATGATATACGAAGACAACGTCGGGCTACTCTGATTCCACTGCACTAAGCTTGTCTACTTTTTTCATTCCGTTGCTTATGCAATCCACACTTATGTAATAATGTTCACCGGTTTCTATTGTACTCTTTATTTATCGAAGTATTTCACCCTCTTGTATCTGGAAATTGTTACGTCATTCTGATATGATCATGCAACAGGCTTAATCGACCATTGTTTGCTAACTAACTCCTTAACTGTTCAAGTTAAACTTTCTAGTGTCTTGCTACCTTCCATTTGCTCTTTGTTATTTTCTAAATGATGCCACGGTTTATTTTGTAACCGGCTACATCATTGAGTACTTGCTAGTTAATATCAAAAAATCCTAAGTGGAACTATGATTTCTTCTACGAGTTATGTGGTGTTAGCGGTGCACCGTTTTTTAATCGCCCAAACACAACCTCTTATTTAGTTAAAAACGATAAGTTCTACATCTACAACTTAGTAATAAACGCAATCTGTACAGTATTAATTTATTGAGTTTGCATAATATTTGGTGTAGCATGCCACAGCGACCACAAAAACTCACACTTCTTATCGTATAAACCTATGAAAACACATTGTTTTTGACTCACACGTTATTGTGTTGTAAGCCCCTCGTCATTGGGCCTTGTCTAACCAGTCAACACCCATAAATGGCAAGCCACTAACTTACTGTGCATAAATCGCCTTTGGGCCTCGATGAGACTGGATCGGAACTATTGTGCTCAACCCCAACCGTACACGTGTCCCAAGCTTTTTATTAGTTATCCTTATCCATTAAGATGTCATCGACTTTTTAAGCCCCACACTCAGACAGTTCCAGATTCACAAACCCTAAATCTTTTACTACCCTCCATCTCTTCCGCTATAACCAGCAATGGACCAGGGTCAGAGCTCTGCTTCAGATGCTACATCCTCTCAGCTTTCCGAGCGTAGACACGGTGCTAACCCCCGATGTCACTGTACCGGCAAAGTTTCCAAATCATGGACTAATAAGAACCCTGGAATGAGATTTTACAGGTGTGTAGTTCACGGCTTCATCAGTTGGGTCGACACGGAGGAGCCCGCCGGCTGGATGAAGATAAGTTTGCTCGAGGCTCGTGACCAGATTCGCCGTCTAGAAAACGAAATCAAGATGTTGTTGGAAACTAACAACGATCTCAACTCCCAAATGGCGCGTATGGTCGACTCAACCAACTCAGTCGCAGAGCTTACAGAGTCCTTTGCGATAAAAGCCGAGGAAAGCAAAGCCCTTCAGCTTGAGCTGACGAAGACAGTCGAGCGAGAGAGACTCCTCCGGCAATTCATGGTTATTTCGTGGGTTGCGTTTGCTGCATTGACCGCAGTCATCGTCACCATGGTGAAGAAATAAAAAAAAAACGGCTCAGTCTGGGCCCTATATATATATATATATATATATCTACCACGCTTTCTACCTATCTGAATCCTTGTTGTTTCCAGTCTCAACTTTTTTTGTGTACTTTTGTTACCCCATTGTGTGTTTCATTAGGACTTATCATGCACTGGCTATGTTGTAAGATATCATACCATGCTATTAAGTTTCTGTATCGATTACTCTAGTGTTTTTTGTCTAACTACGTTCTTTGTTCACCGCATCGTTCACTATTTTCAGTTGTCTTACACCTTTTAGCCTATGTAATCGTACCTCAGTAACGATTATAACATGTTAAAGCCAATCACCGGGAATCAACTAGTTTACGTAATCAATACCATTTACTTGCTAGTGTTTCGACATTTTAACATTGTAAGAGCGCCAGCTCATTTTCATACGTTATGTGGTTCGCTGTATACATGAGTTGTGGCGTTAATTAAGGGAGACACACATAGTACTCATGTAAGGCATGTTCAACGCTCGGAAAATGCAATTATAGTTGTATTGTGAGAAATTTGGTTAGCAATATATCATAAACGAAAGCTTATAATTTGTTTTGTACCAGTATGTGTATCGTTATTTATAGACGGTCAGCATAATCAATAAATAAGCAAACGATTCGTAAAATGCTAACCATTAACTTAGCCATTTTGGTATGTTGTTCGTGAAAGGAGAAGCCACCACTTTTCACAACTTTCTTAGTTTGTTCATTATGAACTCATTATATTTGTCCATCGCCACTGGTCCATAACATGCCAAGCATTATATTAGTATTTTCGTATGTTGGTTCGTGCAAGGGTAAGTCTCCATTTTCACAACTTTCTAAGTTTGTTAACTAAGAAAGCAATATTTTCGTCCATCTCGATCGAAGGCTAGGAAGCAAAAACTAATGACCTACAGGGAACTGCGAGAGAAGACAAAGTCATCATCATATAAGGACGGAATTTTTATTTATCTTAACACCGCGATACATCTTAATTCCTAAACACTCCCAAGATGGTACAAGCACGACTGGTTTTTCACATAAGCCGTTATTATTGTCCAATCGTTAACCCACTGCCTTGCCATACAACTCGTCCTTCGCCTCAAATTCCCTCCAATAGGCTTCTCCAACTTATTATATGGGTTCTTTGCAGGTGGCCTTGTTGTGTCCCAAACCCTTGCACCTGCTGCAGACAGTTCTTCGACGGATACGTTTCATCTAAATGACAATATATCTTCACTGTCAGATCGAACCATCAATATATTACTGTATAAAAATAAGTCAAACAAGGCTCACAATTTTTTCCCCTCGAGAGAAGAAACGTTGCTTTTTTGGCCTCCCCGGAGGGCGTCTAGTTGTTGGAGGATACAGACGCACACCACTAAAATCTGATTCCAACTCCGCCAGACCATTGTAATCTGGCACAGGCGCCACACTCCCAGCATATGCGCCCCTGAGCTCACTCATTTTGTACGCTAGCAATACCAAAGATTCCACGCTGACCTTTGCTTCAATTGCAGCAGCAATTGCATGTGAACATGGTATGGAAAGCATCTGAAACTCGTAACAGCTACAAGTTTTGTTAGCTAGGTTAACATGAAAGCTTGCTCCATTTTTGTTTCGTACCTCGAACTCGCCCTCACCAATGCCAGTAATTCATACCCACCCGTCATTTCAAAATTTGCGGTTATAATACCCGAAACCTTTGGTGTGAGCCCAGCGTTGTTCCCCTTTGCTGCCGCTCTCCGAGTTGTAAACCATCCAGTTAACTTGCTACGAATGAAATCAATCAAAGGTATTACTGGATACTCCCTCGCCTCACGCAGAACAGAATTCCAGGACTCGGCTAAGTTGCTCGTCATGATGTTGTAACGATTTCCCGCAAAATGCGATCTAGCCCAATGCTCTACCCCAATCTCGAGAAGATACTCTGCACACGCAGGATCAATCGTCTTGATCTCATTGAAAGTGGTATAAAACTCTTGCAAGCGGAAAGTCCTAGCAGCCTTTGCTACAAGGTACTCTAAGTGACGTCCTTTGAAATTTGAACGTATGTTCCTCTTTAGATGAACAACGCAGACACAGTGACTGGCCATAGGATAAACCTGCACCCACATACACATTCACTATGTTGTTATCATGCCCGCTATCCCCATACAAAGCAATAACTGTCAATTTATTGAAGTATTACGTTTATGAAAATCATTACCTTGCTAAGATCTTTGTAGATAGAAGCGTGACGGTCCGATACAAACACCAAAGCCTCATTGCCCTCCACGAATGCTGATAGTTTTTGAAAAAACCACTCCCATGACAAGTCGTTTTCACTGTCAACAATAGCAAATGCTACCGGGAATATTTGGTAGTTGTCATCTTGTGCTGACGCAGTTAGCAAGCAGCCAGCATACTTGCCTTTTAGGTGGGTTCCATCAACTACCACAACTTTCCTCATAAACTCGTACCCCTGTATACTCGCTCCCAAAGCAACAAACATATACTTGAAACGCTCACCACCACCCTCTACTGCCTCCGTATATAGTTCAGTAAGCGTTCCGGGATTAGCAGCTACCAGTTTCTGTAGATACTCGGGGAGTTGAGTGTATGATGTCTGTGTAGTACCTTTCGCTTTATCAATGGCTACATCCCTGGAACGCCAAGCCTTACAATAAGAAATATTAACATCATGGTCACCACGCATCATCTGCCGGATCTCACGCGGTTTTGGTCCACCAGAAGCACCGCCAAACTTGCTCCTCATAAGCTCACCAAACCGATGTTGTTGCTTGACTTTGGTAGCCGCCACGCTCTTCTACCGAACACAAATGTTCAGACACAACTTTCCTGATTTCAAAAACTTCTGCATCCTTTAGTTTGACAGCATACACCCGCCAAGGACAAGATGGACTACAACATTTCAGAACCATCAATCCTGGTTCAGACTTAGGACATCGGTAGCGAAATTTTCTGTTCAGCGCATAGACTGCCATATGTTGTTTGAAAGCCTCTCTTGTCCTGAACATCATACCCTCTGCAACCTCGCCGCCGTAATCTCCAATTTCACCTAAAAGTAAATTCGTTAGTTTAATTTTTTCGGAAAGCACCAAGACTAAGTTGAATTGAATAGAAAGACTAATATGAACGACAACAAAGATAGCAAACAAATATTCTTAGCCTTCACAAACCAAAGATTACATGTTAAAACTTCGAAAATTCGGCCAATAAAAAACCACTACCCAAACACCCACTGGATACGAAACGGGAGCAAGTGAAACTAGCAAACCAAAACCTTCAGACACATTATTAACCAAACTCCCATGGGCTAAAGTTTGTTTGTTTTCAAGTAATCATTTCATTTTGTTTTGCTTTTATATTCAAGCATCATCACATAAATGCATCGGTCATATTTTATGTATAAACCTACTCAACGTCTCATCACGCAAACAAAGCCTTCGTAACACAAGAAATATTTTATATTACATCAACTGTTACAAGCGGAGGTTACATAACAAAACGACCAGACACATTGTAAACTCCCATATTTTAACAGTCACAAAAATAGTTAACAGACGTTGTCCCCACACATGATAGAGTACTACAATGCATAGGCTTTAGCCATTCAGACTAAGAGACCAAAACATCAAGTAACCCGAAAAGGAAAATGGATTCCGACCCCGTTAAAGTCAAATTACAGTCTTAAGTAATTTAGCAATCCAACAAAACACGACACATTGCTAAACTACCATGTTAACCGACCCGATAAAAAAGAAATACATAATGCAATTGATGAAGACTGGTCACAACACGATTTAGCCACGCTAGAACACATCGTCGCCGGTCAATGTCAACGCACTACCCGATAACAGACACTTCACTTACGACAAAATAAAACAAAAGCTAAGACACAACTCCATCAAACTCTTCAACATAATTTAGCACCCACCCTCTGTGCTGCTACCTTCAGATGACGTCTCTTCTACCCTCTTGCCCCCACCGTCTTCGCTTGTTCCCACTCCTCTCTGTTGACAGGTCAACGCTAGTTCCTTCATTTGTGTCAAACCGTTTGAATCGGAGCCTGGATCGACTTCTTCCGTGCTGTTCCTTTCAACTGATTCCAAGGGGACTGTGTCATGTGCTCCTACAGTTATCACATCTGCATACAGTTTTTTCATTAAATTCCAGTTAAAAAATATTACAACTATCCAATATTATCTGTAGCTTTATAATATAACCTTTGTTCAATTGTGGCGCCGCGTTTTTAGGATCTGCCCCCACCACACGTATGTCCTCCTCCATAACGTCGACACCAGTAGCCGTAAAATTATCATTCGTTGACCCTTATCCAACTGCAACATCTCCAAGTGCAACAGGTGTTTGCGCATTGTGGTGTGTGTTATCATTTTCGCGTCCGAGCCTTGAATTACCGACACCCACATCCACATTTCCCCAACTCTCTGGAACTGTAACATCAACTCCTCCTCCAGTAAGGGGCACTTCAAGTTCTGCCCAACACATCAATCTGGTGTCTAACACATTAGTCGTCGCTCCGATGTTGTTTGCATGTGCTTGGAAGTTCACCATGTCCATCCCAACATCCCACAATATGGGCGGGGCAGACTGTGGCGGAGTAAGCTCAGTGACACCGTTGTTAGCTCCTTTGAAGTTCCATGCAAAAATTTGTGTCAATTATTCAGTAATCCAAGATATAAAATTAATAATAACTATGCTACCATAAATATATACAACAGGGTCCTCAAAGATATGTTTTAAACTATCACTTGTTGTGATTATCATAATAAATCATCTAAACTTGTTCTAACTCTTTTCTAGCATAATACTGATTAACATAACAAAAGAGCAGTACGCAAGTAACCGGTTATTCTCTAACCTGTCACATTGGCAATCTGGTTTCCGTCAACCATTTCGTCCTCATCGTCATCGAGTTCAATTATCTCTCTAACCGGTTGGTTAACACGAGGCTCTTGAGCTATAATGCTGTCGCCATAAGCCATCTCCAAAGAAACTCTGTGGAAAATTACCATCTCTTCCTCAGTAAATATCTCATTCATGACACGCTCTGTTGTTGCTGCACGATCACCTAACACAAGATCTGCATATATACAACCGGTTAGCTTACCTCACTTACAAAACACACACAATCTTTCTGCTAAATAAATGCTTACTTTCATACGCCTTTCTAGAACCGGCGTCGGCGGTTTCATCAAACACGTAAGTTGTAGAACCAACGGCGAATCTAGTGCGACAAAGGAACTGGTACTCAGCTACGCTCTTAGAACCCACGCTTACAAGTATCGCAAGATCATCCAACCAGGTTCTCACATTCAACAGCATGCAGAGGTCAGATGTGTTTGAAATAGTCGTTGGAGGTGTCCTCACTCCTTGTGGTGTCAGCATCCAGCTCGGCGGCCGATATGTCACAACCAAAGGTGTGGTCACCCTCAGAGAGTAACGGCGCCTGATGATCATATCAAGTGTCTCAAACCTAGCGCTTCTATTAATTAGCATCCTAAAGCCAAAATCCGTAGGATCTGGAATGAAATCCCACCCCTGATCACCATTCTTCATCCAATCTCCTCGCCAAAGCCGTATAGATCGAACCATCCTGAAAAAATAAAAATAAAAACAAATCAACAACGACGATATTTAATGATATTGTTCATTGACTAACTAATGATTGCTCCTAACGATTTATATCATTGTTCAAAGTTCTTTAAATGACATCTTAGGTTTCTATCATAAATACCAGGTGCACACAATTATTAACTTTAAGACATCTAAAATCTGCGTAAATACAGGTTGAACAAAACAAATTCCCGAAAAAAAAAACATTCTATGCATTAACTGGGTTTTACAGTTGCTGAGAATTAATACCTTCTTTTCCTCCGTTGTGTAGGTTGTGGCGTTTGCTCGTCTGTTCGCTTCCATTTTATAGAGCGAAATCGACACCCACTTGATAAAAAATCTTTTTTGCGTCGATTTCGCTTGCCATGCACCGGCTGTGTCAGACACGCTCTCACTCTGAGTCGCCCAAACTGCCGTTTAGCTCTACGTAATAGTAGGGGGGGGGGGGGTCTTATGCCCTAAGTCAATCATTACAAAACCCACATAGCTTCTAACCTACGTATCGTTTCTTCTTTTCCTATGCACTGAAGGACACTGTGGTCATTTCACATCATCCACTTCCAATTCTAAGCCCACACAATTCTTCTATTGGGTATTTTCCTAATTTGCCAATCTTCTATAGATATTGGGCCAATTCACTCAAGAATCAATTGAAAAATTAGTAAGTCAAAAATCCAATTGCTAGAAAAACTTATATTAACTCAGATACAAATCTCTTTTTTATTATTTGAGGAACATTATTAACAATTAACCTTATCCCTATGTGTGATTAACCAAAATGTCATTACTTATGTGTCATCATGAGAATCATTCGCACAACCTTTATTAAATAATCATTCCTTGCCTAGACTAATTACATGTAATGCCATTATTTATTATTTGGATCCTTTCATACAATATACGATATGATTCTTTATTGCATTACTAAAAACCAATTGATAGTTGTAAATAATATATGAATTGTGATTACATTACTAAAATTATGGTGTACACTGACGGTTATTAACAATACACTTAGACAACTACGAAGGTTGTCTTTCCCAAATGTGGTGTGGCATAATATTAGTGTATTTTCCGATGTGTATACTGCATTATTTTACAAATTCATAGTATAATATTAGTGGATTCTTCGATATATATGTTGTATTATTTTATAGAAGTTAGCATACATTTAGTGTATTTGTCTTAGCTATTATATCATGGCTATATAACAAATTTCGATAGCTAAGACAAAAATCCATATTTTTATAATATATTGTTAATAATCATGTTCTTGAGTGATTGTAAAATACATTCAAGAACGAATTCCATATTAAATTGTTTGCAATCCCTTAACTTTTGCAACAAGTCATTTTTATTACAAAATTAACATAAATGCTGACAGACATCAATTTGGAAATTTATATAATTCTTTCCGGTTAAGTTTAAAGTCAAATATCATGTTCTTTACAATTCATAAATGATACATAACATTTTTTAGGGACACGATTCATAATTATGTTCTACTATAAACATTGATATGTGCCATTAATTTTGATTAATTTGTTTTGTATTTGATGGGATACGTGACATTTATTTTGGGATTGAGCAATAGAAACTCGATTATATTGTAAAATCAAAATATCGTATATAAAAATTTTAAACGCAATCTCGAGTGATTGTAAAATACATTCAAAAAGGAATGACATATTAAATTTCTTTCAATCCTTTAACTTTTGCAACAAGATTTTTTTTATTACGAAATTAACATAAATGACATATTAAAGGAATGACATATTAAATTAACATAAATGCTGACAGACATCAATTTGGAAATTTATATAATTCTTTCCGGTTAAGTAAAGATGAAATATATCTTTTGACTTAAAACAAAATATTAAATTAGTAAAATAAAAATTTTAAGTATGAAGACCATATCAATAAATAAATTATGTATATGTTACTAATTATATTATAGAATTTACATATAATTATACAACATATTTTCATTTTATTCGCTTTGATCAGTATAATTAGTTTATATGCCAAACCATATCCATATAGCGCATTTTAAAAAAAATAACATCCATTCGGTATATTCGGTATTACCAAATTCAAAACATTTTTTCTATTTCGGTTCGGTTTTACCGGATTGAACTCCTAAATCTAAACCATGTATAATATCTCACTATTGGTTTTACCTATTCAATATCTATTGATTAAATTTATAATTTTTTTTAGTCTACTCACCCCGCGCAGGGCGCGGATCATCACCTAGTATATATAATGTAAAGAATGTATAGAATGTATATGATAAATTTAATACTCGAGATCTCAAGTTAATATTCTTCGACCTCAAGGCTATTAAATTAATACTCTTTGAAAATATGGAAACCTGCAATTCGTTTTCACGTTATTATCATCATTATCAATAAAGTTAACCACAACCCTTTTGATAAGTGAAATACGTTTTCCAGTGATCATTATCACAAACAAAACATTAGCATAGACCCAAAAAACTATTGACAGCATATATTTTTGGTATATCTCCAAATCTTTGTTCAACACACATCTTTGTCCAATATCATTTTTTAATTATCTCGACATCTTTCTCCAACTTATGATATTGGTATAGTTCTTTACTCTCAGTTGATATATAATAAAAACTTACATGCTATTTATTATGTTCTTTATAACCTTTAGAAATCATAGAGTCGCCCGTCTCTATAGCATTGCCCTTTAGTTCTATATGTCTAGGGCCTGCACACATTAATAACTGAAAGTATAATTCTCTCACAAGCTGTAGTTTTTTTTCTTGGTAAAACACAAGCTATAGAGTTATGGATACATTATTTTGTTAAAATTACTAATTTTTATTTGTCATCATCCAATCTTCCCTTCGGTTTGTCATTTAAGTTGCGTAAAGGTTGACATTCGATATAATGTCATTTCAGTTCTGTTATGTCATAAGTTCCATGTTCATTCGTAACACAAGCAAAAACGTTTCTCAAGCCTTACTTTTGAATGGGTTCAAACTTGGCTAGAAAGAGTTATTTATAACCAATATTAATCGCTCTACACTGAGTTAAATGTGTCATGAGAAACCAACATTATTCTCTGGGAAGAGATAAACTTGGCTGACTCTTTTATACACACAAGACGGAGTCAAGAAAGCATCTAAACACATTTTTAAAATGTGTAATATGACTTGATGATACCAAATATGGTACAAAAGACGGAGTCTAGCCAATTTAATATGCACCAAAATTTGTTTGTTGAACCTTCGGTACGAGAATGCTATTATCACACATGGTAAAGACTATATTACAAATATGTTTTCGGTATCTTTGAGGTATATGATATCTTTTACATTTGATAACCATTAAATCATGCTAAAGATTTTGTGTGTTGAATAAACTTAAAGGGTAATTAATGACATTATTTTTACTTTATGAATTTACCCGAAGTTGTGTTCTTCGTTATCAAACTATTTTCTTTGTTATCAAGAAATACTTAATATGATGACAAATAAATTGGAAATAATACACTAAATATTACGGGATGCAAATTACTATATCTTGTCCCTCATAACCAATATTTATATTCTTACAAACTAGAAATAGACGCTTTTTATTAATCCCTTATATATTAATAGAGAAACAATTAAAAATTATAACTTGTAATTTGTACTAATTAGAAAGTGTCATGTTGAGTTGTTACATAATTGGAATGCTAGAATTTTGTTAGTCTAAAATTAAATTGGTACGAAATGTTATATTATATAGTATGTCCATTATGAATCATTCATTTATCAAATTGAAATTTATCTTCTATTCTTTCCTTAAATAAAACATACAAAATTAGCTAATGTGATTAAAAAATATATATGGCAATTAACGATTTTAAATAATAAAGTTTTGATAACCATATGTATACTTTCTATCATTTTTGTTTTGTTCTTTATTATTAAATTGCACAATTACATTAATCATATAATAAAAAATTAGGTTTTTTGTATATGTTGTATTTTAATTTTTTCAAAACGAATATAAAATACTAAAACTGTTAAAAGTCTTCCATAAGCTTTTGTGATTAAGCTTTAATTTTTTTTATATTAAGATACAATGATTATAAGACTATATAAATAAATAATTTTATTTTAATAGTTTTTTATGTATATATATATATATATTATATTGTTTAAATTAAACTATACTTCATATGAAAATACGTACTAATATTTTGATATTTGCATTGACCATATACTGAAAAATTAATATTTTAATTTTGAAATTTTCATGGTGTTTTTTTAATGATTATAAATTATTGAAGCTACTAAAAATCCTACATCAAAAAAATTTGTTACATAAATATGCAAATCATCATAAAATCATGAGTAGAAACCTCATTTAATAAAAATCCATATTAAAATTATACTATATATCTATGTTAATATCATTTATATTTAATTATATATCATATACTGATAGATAAGATTGATTGTTTTGATTTATTTATCCTAAAATGATTGCGAATAAACAAGATTTGGTCGTTTGATTTATATGAGCACGCCAATTTATTATATAATAGTAACTGATTTCTTTGTTATTTAATATATATAATTATTATTTTATTACTTCATAATATGCAGAAAAACATAAAATAAGTAATAAATATAAAATATTTTATTCTCCACAAGGCGCAGATCTTAGCCTAAATATGTATCTCTTTAATAATTTTAAATCTTAAATATTTTCTAAATCTCAAGCCAAAATAAACGAACAAATGAGAATAAATTCCTAAATCAATATTTGTATCGAACAATAACAAAAATGAAAAAGACACACAGACAAGAGAAAAATATCGAAGATAGATAGGATTGCTAAATCATGATATAAAACCGAACTAACACATTTTTATTGTAACCAAATAGTAGACTTGAGATTTTTCAGTCTAAACGTTAAGTTCTTATGCGATAATTGGTTTTTTGACCTAAAATATTTTTAAGAAATGGAAACAGGTCTTATCCTAGTTAATTTATTAAAACGACATCATTTTGGATAAATTATGTAAAATTAAAAATTTTAAAATACTAGATGAACTCTCAAAATCTTGCTCATATATTGACCCTCAAATATGTAAGTCATCCGTTAATTTATCAAAACAACGTTATTTAGGATAATTTTGTAAAAGTAAAAATTAATTTTTGAGAGGTTCGAACTCTCACACTGATGGACAAGTAAGATCATATTAACTGATAGACCAAAATAATTTTCTTGTATAAATTGTTTAAACATTAACTTATATAAGTTTTAGCTTAATAAAATAAATCTTATCAAATTTTTATTTTTTTTGTTTTATCAAATAAATCTATAATTATTTATTTATTAAAATTTAACTTTAAAATCATTATTTTATAAGTTTTAATTATTTATTATTAATTTAAATATTTACACTATACTTATCCACCAGTGTGAGAGTTTAAATCTTCCAAAAGTAATTTTTCATTTTATAGAATTTATCCAAAATGACTTGTTTTGATAAATTAAAGGATGACTAACACTTTTGACTGTCCATATATATATGTTTGAGAGTTCATGTAGTATTTTTAAAATTTTAATTTTATAGAGTATCCAAAATAATGTGTTTTTATAAATTAACGGATGACTAATACCTTTGATGATCAATATATATATATAAGCACGATTTTGAAAATTCATGTAATATTTTTGAATTTTTGTTTAGTCTAGTATGAAATATGTACTATTATAAAATTCAAGAATGAAAAAGCACAGTACATAAAGTTCATATAGTATTTTTAGATTTTTGTTCAGTTCAATATAAAATATATATTCAATACTACCAATTCGTAAAAGAATAGGCACCATGAATAAAGTTCATATTGAAATAGGTTTATTTTTCCGTTGAAGACAAGAGTAGATTTGAAGCAGAGACTAAGAACTGGACCAAAAGAATCGGCAATGATGAAGAGAGCGAAAGGCGGGGATGAACAGCGACGACGTCGACATCGAGGAATGATAGAAGGTACAACACCTCATGTTTTGTGTCATAGAGAAACTCAAAGTTAGGATGAACTGTACCTAATGAATTTTAATGAATGATATACATTCTAATATTTCTAATAATTTTAACTTGTTTTTATAGTGACTCTATAAATTATTATACTAATATCATATCAACAGGACTAATATATTAAAATGCGGATTTTTGTTTTCATTTATTTTTATATAAATATTTTGTTTTCAATTCTAAATTGATATATATTATAATATATATGTGTCTATCAATTTTTAAAACATAATAATTTTACGGTATATTTTTTTGGTTGAATAGATTGTTTCAAACTTTCACATGTATTTGCATATTTTTCTATATATATATTTTCGGATTATTATTTCATTATTAAAATCGTAACTATATATAAAGATTAGTAAAATATTGTTTTATTGTTATATTCAAAGATATTGTAACATTTCATACATTAGAAAGTTAAAAAAAATAAACTTTTCGCTTCATAAATTTATACTATCATTTAGTTTTTGTCTAATTTTTAAAATAAAAAATATAGTTTAAATTTTTTTTTCATTGGTTTAAGGTAATAAAGATTAATCATTGTTAGATAATATGATTTTTGTTATTTAAAATTTTTTTTATAATTTTAAAAGTTAACATCAACAAATATTTAAATATTTAACATATAGAGGTATAGTATTACAACATTAAATTATATCTATTTAATTTATATTATCTATAAATCTAATGGATTATCTATTGTTTAAATCCAATTATTGATATCCCAATAAAAATTTTTGGTAGACCCAAAATTTAAATGATAAGATTAGAGATTAAATGTAACATGATTTTCTAGAAATATGTTCATTATGTCTATTTTTAAAAAAGTTACACATAAATCAAAGTTGTGACCTCTGTTTTAATATATAAGATATTTTTTTGTCCACAGCCCTTTTATACTAACGAGTCAGCCCTAATAGAAAGTCACATGCTTTTCTATCTCGGACCAGATCTCATTTTGTTAGCATTACCTATTTAAACAATTTATGCATCATGGTTAACAAAATATAGATCAGTGAAAGTTTACAATTGAAAATCTATTATATAAGTCAGTTTTTCTATGTTGTTCTTATATTGGTTTTACAATTAATGATTATGATATATAACGAAAATGTTATATGTTGACAAAAAACTAAAATAATATATGTAATGCTATTATAAAAAAATATTTTCAATTTTACATAATAGTTTTTGAATTAAAATTTTAGGTTTAGTTTCATTTTTTAGTTTTCCCAAACCATATGTAATAAAAATGGAAATATTTATAGAAACATTCTTGAAATTGCATTTTTACTTATTATTGCTGACATTTATAACTTTTAAATCACATCAATTCCAAAGATGCACCGCGCTTTGGTTTCCATTCATAATATAAAAATGATTTATTAATATGATAAATTATTGATAATATGATATATTATTGATAATATGATAAAATAATTCTAATTAGGCCTAAAAGATACACATCTCGATGATAAGATAATTATTTTTAATAATAGGAGTATGATATAATATTGATGATCTCTTTTTGACATTAATAATACTGACGATATCTTAATACATCTCCTTGGTTCTCTGTCATCCACGTTCAACCCTTATTAATTAATGTTAACCTTTTTTAATCCAAT
The DNA here is from genome assembly GCF_000695525.1 of Brassica oleracea var. oleracea. Classification (NCBI taxonomy): domain Eukaryota; kingdom Viridiplantae; phylum Streptophyta; class Magnoliopsida; order Brassicales; family Brassicaceae; genus Brassica; species Brassica oleracea. Next base: position 46,162,315 of record NC_027751.1, on the reverse strand, counting down.
TAGTGGCTTCAGGTTAACTACTACGAAATGATATCAGCAAATTACTATACTTGGAATATCAGAACATCTTTCAAGTTTCCAGTATAATAAGTTAAGTAAGGTTAATACACTAATAAATGGAAGAAAATATAAACACGATTTGATAAACAAAGATACAAATTTCATCCAGAAGAATTTACCTAGCTCTCCAAACCAAAAAACAAAAAAAAATTACCTAGCTCTCCAAAGAAGAATAATAAACCTTAGTCATATGATTGTGCCACCCAAATATAATAAAATAAAGATAAATTGCTGAATTTGATGCACAACAACGACAATACTTCGGAAAATCATGTTCGAGTAATTAGATAGTCGATTGTGCATTGTTATTAATTTGACTTTTGTAAAGAAAAAAATTATCCTATTACAGCTTTGAGTGATATCCATTCTTTTAGCATAATATTTTTCTTGGGTAAGTATGATCTATTTATAAGATATACAAATCGCCCTAGCGTTTACTCTAAATCTCACTTTCTGAAGCTTAAATGACTCTTTTCTAAACCAATTTTTAGAGTATTACTTTTTATGTATTGGCACGCGCGCCGCTGAATGGATTGGTTACACGACCCGTCCTTCTCTTTGGCCTCTATCTCATGCCTTCACCAGTTTTCCTTCCTTATATATAGAGACAGAGCTAGGTGACTCAAAACACAACACAAGTTTCTCTCTTTCCTTTCATAAAACACTCAAAAAAAAAGTTGGAGTCAAACTGCGTAATGGCGGGAAGATTCGACCGTGCGGGTGAGGTAAAAGCATTCGACGAGATGAAAATCGGCGTGAAGGGTCTAGTCGACAACGGAATCACAAAAATCCCACGCATATTCCATAACCCGCAAGCCACGGTAACTAACCCTAAACCTCCTTCTACCTTGACTATCCCAACGATAGATCTCGGAGGTGGCGTGTTCGAGTCCACGGTCACAAGAAAGGAAGTGACTGAGAAGGTGAAAGGCGCCATGGAGAAGTTTGGTTTCTTCCAGGCGATAAATCATGGGATTCCACTCGAGGTCTTGGAGAAGATGAAAGATGGGATCCGTGCGTTTCACGCGCAAGATCCAGAAGCGAGGAAAAGGTTCTATAGCCGTGAAAAAACCAAAGCGATAAAGTATAACTCTAACTCTGATCTCTATAACTCTCCTGCTGCGAGCTGGAGAGATACCTTAAGTTGTTTTATGTTCCCTGATGTTCCCAAAACCGATGACTTACCAGACATTTGTAGGTACGAACACGGCTTCTCTTGTTTTAAATTAATCTTTGGACTTACTTAATATTTTTGTTTGATGGGTTATGAGAGTTTATTTATGTTGAATGTTTTAGGGAGATCATGTTGGACTACTCAAAGAGAGTGATGATGTTTGGGGAGTTAATCTTTGAGCTCATATCAGAATCCTTAGGGCTGAAGCCTAACCACCTCAAAGAAATGGATTGTGCAAAAGGCTTGTTGATGCTCTGTCATTGTTACCCGCGGTGTCCTGAGCCAGACCTAACGCTCGGCGCCACTCAGCATACAGACAGATCTTTCATCACTATACTTCTTCAAGACCATATTGGAGGACTTCAAGTTCTCCATGATGGATACTGGATCGATGTTCCTCCTAATCCTAATGCTCTTATCCTTAATGTTGGAGATCTCCTACAGGCAAGTTGTTGTTTACTCATAATCAAACGGTCCATAATTAGTAAGAAAACAAGGTCTTCATAGTGTTTTTTTTTTTTTTCAGCTTTTAACGAATGACAAGTTTGGGGGGGGGGGGGATAGAGTTTTGGCAAATGGAGGTAAAGAGCCACGCACTTCGGTTGCATCTTTCTTTGTGCATCCTCCTTCAATAAGTCCGAGAGTATATGGACCCATTAAAGAGCTTTTGTCTGAAGAAAACCCTCCCAAGTACAGGGAAACCACTCCGGAAGCCTCCAACCACTATGTGGCTAGAAAACGTGATGGGAACAATTCGTTGAGCCATTTAAGGATCTGAACAAAATTGGTGAACCTGATCTGAATCTATATTGTTGTTTACTTTGTGTTTCCAATAAAATTTTAGTGCACACAGATGCACAATATGGTTTCTGAAGTTACTACGTTATTTCGTAAGTTTGAGAAAAAAGAATAACTACATGTAGTCCCATTGAAATGTTTATTTCACGTTTGATCTAATAAGATATTGCCATCTATTATTAAATTCCCTGTATAATCATGTGGGAAGTTTTCAAAAAGAATATTGATAGATTACTCTCTTGTTGTTCCTGCTTACGCCTAAACAACGTTTATTTTTGTTAGATATTACAAAGATTTTTTTTTTTTTTGAAACTTATTACAAAGATTTTATTACTAAAATAATTATCCTATAGTTTGATAGAAAACTTAGAATCTGGTGATAAAATCTCATTGCTAAATGTAAAAAATGACATAAATCTGAACCTCCATGACAAATTTTCTTCATGGAAATCTTCTATTCCATGGAGTAGATCTATGGAGGTTCATATTAACTAACCTGATATTTTGTATTTTACCAGAAAAATGACATAAATTTAGCGGTGAAGGGTGCACATGGACCGAAGAGATTTGAAATAACTATGCTATAGTAAAGACGAAAGAAATATGATGTAGATCATGATCCATCATTTGTCGCTTCTTGATATTGTTATATGGGAAGTTGTGATGAGACCTACGTGCTCCTTTTATATTTAGGGCATGTGCTATGGTTAAACTAGTTGGCATGGAAAACGTCGATCAAGGTCATACTAATTTCTCCCCTAAACTTATCATAATTGCTTATTGATCATAACGTTTTTGGTATTGTTCGAATAGTCCTGATCCGTTACTTTTATAACTTATAACACAAATCTGTATGGATTGAACACGAAGCAATGTTAATAGAAAAATGTTTGATACCTACGTGTAGTATCGTCTGCCATATGATTATACATACCATGTATGTTCTACAACAACACATAACAAATGCATAGTGATATACAACAACAAATATATATGAAATATATAACACTATAATTGGTCAAAAATAAGTTAATCAAGATTTAAACTGAAACTAAAATAAAATTAAATGGAACCCAAATTAGTTTAAATACAATAATTCGGTCCAGTTATTTTCCGACTCAAAACAAGTTACTCAAAATTTACCAACGGAGCGTCTAACAACCGGGCAAATGAAGCTACACCCTTCGCAAAGAGAAAAAGATGACGGTTAACATAGATAGAAAGAGGTGAAGGAGAAAATAAATTGAGAACTGAAGCGATAATTCTGTTCAACAACAAAGTCTTTTCCCATAGTTCTCAGTATATAGTAAACAATATCAGTTTGCAAAATAAATAAACTTTAAATAAAAATATAAATTAACACTTACTACTACATCACAAATGGTGGAAGAGAGTTTGTTATTATTTTTGCAAAGTCTCTCAACAAAGAAATGGTTTTCACCTCTCACTTCCTTTGTTTTCTATTATTTTTCTTTTTAAATGTTGAAATACTGTGTGAGAGACTTCCCCCAAATCACCCAACCATGATATTATACAACAAACATGATTAGGTTTGTCTTTAATTCCCTTTCATTCGTTTACAGCTTTAAGCTTCTCTTTCTTCTGTAGGGAAAAAATATTTTGTTTTAGACGTTTTGCGTAAAATATTGTTTATTGTTGCTAAACTCTAAGTAAAGTAACTTTCTGAAATCAATTATGTAACATCTGAACACGCTAATTAAGAGGACACAGTTATTCTTTGGTACAAGGTACTCAATTTTTTAGGACCGCACTAGCTGAGTTCAAGGACTATATACCAATTCACATGGGCTATCACATAAACATCAACCAAAAAGTTGGACAAACAAGTGTAATTATTTCAACTTCTGTTCACACACCAAAAAAATTTGTGTTGCTATATATACGGAGAGTGTCACCGAGCTCTGATACAACAAGGTATACGTTTGGCCGAATGAGTTTATTATTCAGTATATGAACAGTATTTATACTAGAATACAAGTAGGGCTACTAGTACTAATAAGTATCTACAAAGAGATCCTTTAGTATAATCTATTTACTTAACATGCCCTTTCAAGATGATGGTGCTGTAGTAACACCAATCTTGGACCTTGATGATTGAAAAGGAGCTATTTGCAGTGGTTTCGTTAGACCATCCGCGAGTTGATCGTGCGTCGAAACGAGTGGTAAGTCCTTGGAAATAATCGTTGATTGACTTGTTTCCATTCTTCTAGTTCTGGATTTGTTGACGAATCTGCTTGACATGGGCCCTGCTTGGTTTTGCGTAGGTCATTGTAAGAGTTTGCCAAATTTCCGACGCAGTGGACAGGATGGGTTGAATCGTTGTGGTGATTGCTCTAAGCAATACACTGTAAATCAAGCGGTCTTGTCTTTTCCAGAGTGTGTAGGCCGGATTGGTTGTGATTCCATCATCAGTGGTGATCGTCGCTGGAGGCACAACGATAGATCCCTCAATATAGCCGCCCAAGTCATAGCCATCAAGCAGAGCATGGACATGTCTACTCCAGATCAGAAAATTGGAACCCGTAAGCTTTGTCACATTAGTCATATTGACATTGAGAATGGAGGTAGTTGCTGAGACAGCAATGGTTTCAGTTGTTGATGCCGGCGAGTTTGTTGCAGACATGGTGAGATGAAAGAAAAAAAAATTGAAAGGGGGAGATGGCGGCTTTTGATTAGGTTTAATCAAGCTCTGATACCATATAGTTTGGCTGAATGAGTTTATTATTCAGTATATGAAAAGTATTTATATTAGAATACAAGTAGGGCTACTAGTACTAATAAGTATTTACAAAGAGATCCTTTAGTATAATCTATTTACTTAACACAAGGAACACACAAATCACAAGTCTGCCTCTTTCTTCAGTTTCTTGTTCTTGTATTAAGAAAAACAATAGTAATTAAGAAAGACACTATGGCAGGCTTATACGACCGTGACAGTGAGGTGAAAGCATTCGACGAGATGAAAATCGGAGTTAAGGGTCTCGTCGACGCCGGAATCACACATATCCCTCGCATTTTCCATCATTCACCACATGTCACCGTAGCAAACCCTACCATACCCTCCTCGACGGTGGTGATTCCAACGATCGATCTTGGAGGTGGCATGTTCGAGTCCCCTGTAACAAGAGAGAATGTGGTTGCGGAAGTGAGAGACGCGGTTGAGAAGTTCGGGTTTTTCCAGGTGATAAAACATGGGATTCCACTTGATGTTATGGAGAAGATGAAGGAGGGGACTCGTGGGTTTCATGAGCACGACACGGAAGTGAAGAGAAGGTTTTATAGCCGAGACATCACCAAGTAGGTTAAGTATAACACTAATTTTGATCTCTATAGCTCTCAAGCTGCGAACTGGAGAGATACTTTAACCACGGTAATGGCTGCTGATGTTCCTAAAGCTGAGGACTTACCAAAGATTTGTAGGTACGTACTAATAACACCTATAGTTCCATGCGTACATATACAGCTTATAATTGGAAAATGTATTATTTCAGTTTAACTCAAGTTGCTAATATAATTATACTACAGTGCCAAACTGTTCAAGTTAAAAACATATCTTTAGAAAAACAAATTTGGTTATTGTGGTGAATGTGCCCACAAATAAATTTTGAACAAAACTAAAAACTGGAGAGAAACTTGATTGAGATTAAATACCAGTTTAGGTTTTTTATTAATAATCTGAAAAATAATTTATAAATTCTTATATCCGTATTTATAATTTTTTTAAACATGATTTTTTCTTTTATTTTAGAAGCTTTTCTTAAATCAAATAAAATATCGTACTAACGAACGTGACATTTTACCGTTGTACCAAAATTCAAGTCATCTTTAATAGCAATTACGAATAAAAAACGAACAACAAAATACAAAAACATCTTAAATTTTATCTACGGACATTTACAAAAGACCAAAGTGGCAAAAAGTTATTATCCCAAAGGACTTTGAATATTGGAAAATAATTTTTATTTTTTGAAAGTTCATTTTCTAGTTCTAATTGAATTAATTAATTAAGATTACACAAGATACTTGATTTAATTCAGGGCTTAGCTGATATATATATATATATATATATATATATATATATATGAGAAATACCCTTATATATATAGTCCTAAAAAAATTTGTCACAAAAATAGCCCCTAATGAATAAAATGACAAAAATATTTTATTAAAATAAATAAATATACACTTATATATTTATATCCCTAGGATTAGCTAGTCTAGACTTTAGGGTTTAGAGTTAAGGGTGGAGTTTTAAAAAAAAAATATAAAAAAAAATAAATAAATATTAAAAGTTTAAAAAAAAAATTTAAAATAACTTCAAAAACATTTTCTAATTTCAAAACGAAATTTTGAAAATAATTTTGAAAAAAAATTATAAAAAATTTCGAATTTGAAAACATATAATTCGAATCTATAAAAGAAAAAAATTATTTTTTTATTTATATTTATATATCTAGGGTATAAGAGTTTTTTGTATTTATTAAAACCTATTTTGGTCATTTTCTTTTTTGAGGAATTTTTTTGTTACAAAAACCTAAAAATAGTCTATTTGATATAACTAATAATGAAATGTACATGGTGGTTACTATTTCAGGGATATCATGTTGGAGTATTCAAAGCAAATGATGAAGTTAGGAGAACTAATGTTTGAACTTTTATCAGAAGCTCTTGGTTTAGAACCTAAGACCATCATTAACGCAGGGGTTAATGACGCCTCTTAAGGCAAAATTTTAAAAAAATTAATAAAAAAAAGAAGAAAAGCATAGACTCGCCTCTTCCGTAAGGCGTAGAAGGCCCGCCTCTTCGTTGACACGCGTCAAGCGTAGAGACGCTCTTTCTTCGGTTACGAACGCGTTCTCTCCCTCTCTCTCTCTCTCTCTCTCTCTCTCTCTCTCGAAAGCTCTCTCAAAATCTCTCTCTGCGAAAGGCGATTCGGTTCTCCTTCGGTGGCTCTCGTCGGCGCTGTCTCGGCGACGTCTCGTTCAGTGGCTCCCGTCGGCGACCTCTCTCTCGCTGGTTCTCCTCGAGGCGTCGGAGCTCTCTCTCGGTTCCTCTCCTCAAATCGAAAGGTAAGCGGTTGTTCTGTTATTGGTTTTGCATGTCTTAGATTAAGCATTTTCTTGGTCTGATCGGTTGTTTTTCTTTGTAGTTTGTTGGTTTTGTCTCTCGGTGGGTCTTTTCCTCCAAGATTTCACTCGGTGGCTCATCTCAAATTGAAAGGTTAAGCAGTTCTTCTATGGATTTTGCATGTGAATGATTTAGAATCTGCATGCTCTGTTGATTCGAAGATTTTAATTGTTGTTTCTGATGTTTTTGATTCGGTATGTTTCGTTTTAAGATTGATGGATGAAGAACATTTTGTTTGAATAAGTTTGTTTCAATTAAGAACAAACTGTTTTAAGACAGATGGATCAGGAATGGTTAATGCTATGTAATAGATTGCATTATAATAGATTGATTACGCTTGATTTGTTAGTTGTTTGGCTTCTTTGTATGAAATACTTTTTGTTTCTGTCTTTCTGTTTACATATAGCAAGATCAAGGTTCATCGACCAAAGGTTCAGAGCAAAATTAAGGTTAGTGTTACTCTGTTTTTTGGTTGTGGAAACTAATTGCTTTAAGTTCCGGTTTGAATTGAATCGAGTGTAATAAATGTGTTGGTTTGAGTTAGAAAATGGTTGTGTGATAAACAAAATTGATGGCTAG
>NC_027751.1:46153942-46154195 GCF_000695525.1 Brassica oleracea var. oleracea | reverse complement strand
CCTAGTCCAGCCAATGAAAACCCATCTCAGTTACTGAGTTTTTCACCTAGTCCAGCCAATGAAAACCCATCTCAGTTACCTAGTCCAGCCGTTGGAGGATATTCTTCACGTGCACAAACTGGTGAGGAGCGTAAGCAAAGGTGTAAGTGGTCAACAGCTGAAGATCTGGTCCTCATCAGTTCATGGCTTAACACCTCCAAGGATCCAGTAGTTGGGAATGAGCAAAAGGCAGGAACGTTTTGGAAGAGGATTG
>NC_027751.1:46150316-46153842 GCF_000695525.1 Brassica oleracea var. oleracea | reverse complement strand
AAAAGGGCAGTGGGAGAAGAAAAGAAGATTCTGCAAGGGTTTCAGCAAATGTGGGAGCTCAAGCAGAAGGACTTGCAAGAACAGACCCAGTTACTGAATATGAAGGATAAGGTTAACAAGTCCAAACTGCTTGACAGTTTGCTTGCGAGAACAGAGCCACTTACTGAATTAGAAGTGGCTCTTAAGAATAAACTGATTAGTGAAATGTTAATGTAATCCTTTAACCTCGAGTGTTTTTATGTAAGATATTTCTAGTCAATGCTATCAATGTTGCTGTGAAATTGATGTGTTATATATATGTATTGTCTTATATAAGTTGATGTGTTATCTAGATTGATGTGTTATTTATATTTATTGTCTTTTCTCATCTGTTTCTGTTTTTTGGCTTTTCAGGGGAACAAGTGACACACATACAGAAATGGAGGCAAGAAAATCAATTATTTGTGGCCTCTCAGCAGGAGGCATCATACCACCTCTCCCACGAGAAGATACAGACGATGATGTTGAGGATATCCCACCAACTGAAGCAGAAGTGGTGGAGATATCAGATGAAGAAGAAGACGATATCGTGGAGTTATCAAGCGATGAATACAGGAGAAGTATGGGCTACTTGATTAGGGTGGAGGAAGAAGAAGATGACATTGCACCTGAGTTCAGAAGGATGGTGCAAATGATGCATGAGGAAGAGAAGAGGCTGACAGAGGAGAGGTTCAAGGTGTTGAAGGCGGGAATCAAGCTAGAAGAAGGACAATCCTCTACGGGTGATGGTAAGAGGAAGAGAAGAGGCTGAGTCCGTGACCGTCTTTCTCTCACATGGATCAGCTTTGTTGTACTGAGTCCGTGACCGTGTCTGCATTGTCTTTGTCTTTGTGTCTGCATGTTTCACCAAGAAAATCCAAAGGAAAATGGTTTCATACAAGAAGCTTACCAAGATTAGCCTCAAGACTGTAAGAACTGTTGATCTCTGTTCCTCTGCCTCCTGTGACCTGTTGAATGAGGAGCTCAGCAGAAGAGCAAGTGATGAAGAGAAAAGCTAGAGATATGAAACCCAAACTCCATTTTTGTCCGTCCATATTTTTTAGAACTGATTGTTATTGGCTTTGGGAAGGCTTTGCATTTATATAGACATTGGTTCAAAAATTATCGATTTCTCAACACACTTTTTTTTTTATATATACTGATTTTTAGAAATTTAACATTATCAAATAAGTTTCTTAAATATATATACTCTTTTATATGAGAAACTCTCCTTTATTTTTTTATTTTTAAAATTTTTGAGATAATCATTGATGTTCATGCATGAGTGGGTTCACAAAGATAAAATTCTCAATGTGGTCTCATCTTGGAAAAAGGAATTATTCCGACATAATTATTTTTGGTTTAAAATTGGAATTTTTTTCCTTCAAATGATTAAACTTTACAAAGGGAATGATGCTCATAAGGATTTTTCATATTGTGAGGTAGAGAATTGAAGAAGACATTAAATTGAAAGGATCTCATGATTTTAGTTGAATATGGACCATTTAAAGATCACATGATTGAAACCAAGTCGTCTGGAGAGTTCTTTTTTCTTCTTTTTTGGAGTGTGCAAAGGATCAGATCCGATTTGTTTTGTAATTTATTATGCTTTTCCAAGTACGCCCATCCTGTTGTTGAACAACATATGTGAATTGTAGAAGATGTAGATCATGTAGTCGGTGGGCCGGTGGAAAAAGAAGATCTATATTTTTGGCAGGACGTTTTACGCATATTTACTTAAATAATGCATGACATCACTATCATGGAAGAATTCACAGATGTTTAATATTTTGCGTTCATATTAATCAAATTTTATGTAGAAAAATAAATACAACTCCCACGTTTAATCCGAACGCCTTTGGGTCCCACTGGGAAAATGTAAAGAGAATGCAGACTCCAATTAAAATTTCTTTAAAATCGTGCATGGTGTGATTACTATCAGAAGCGGACCTACGTGTCTAAATGGGGTGTCAGAACACCCTTTAAATAAAATAAATTTTGTTTGTTGAGCTGATATTAATGGTAATTACCCTTAATTCTGATGGTTAAATTTTCTACAGCTGAGAGCATCCTTATCCCTAAGAGGTGTTTAAGGACTCTTAAGCATATTTAAATATTTTAAGTTGGAAAAGTTAGGTTAAGAGTCTTAGTTAAGAGTCGGGACAATTTACATGGTCCATTGCAAGTATCTTATTTACGGGTTCTTAAAAAAAAATTATTTTGTTAAACTTAAATTTTATTAATACAATTATTAAACATAACATTTTACATATAGATAATGATAAATAAAAACAGAGAAATAAAGATTAGTTAAAAAAATGAGAATAACTTGAAAGAAGCATCCGAGCTCAGTTGTTGTCTTGACTAGATCCATATTTATGCCATATATTTTGAACCAAATCATCTTTCAGTTGTTGATGCATTTGTCTATCACGAATATCATTTCGAGCTTCCATCATTTCGGTGATATGTGTAGGCATATGTGAAGAAAAATTGAGATCGACATGTGAAGTTCCGGTGTCTTCTCGTTCATTGAACCCTGCAAGATCATATTGAGTGTATCCATCTCGCTCATCTTCGACTATCATATTATGGAGTATGATACATGCTCTCATAATGTTGCCAATTTTGACTTTATCCCAAAACAGCGCCGGATTTTTAACAATGGAAAAACGAGCTTGCAAAACTCCAAAAGCACGCTCCACATCTTTTCGGGCAGCTTCTTGTTTCTTAGCAAATAAAACTGCTTCCAGCTCTTGTGGTAAGGGAATAGATTGGATAAAAGTTGTCCATTTCGGATATTTACCATCCGTGAGATAGTAAGCCATATGATACTCTCTTCCATTGACAAAGAAAGTGACATTCGGAACTTGACCGTTTATTATGTCATCAAAAACAGGCGAACGATCAAGAACATTGATATCATTTAATGTACCTGGAGGTCCAAAAAACGCATGCCATATCCAGAGATCGAATGAAGCAACCGCCTCCAAAACGATCGTTGGTTTACCCGAACCACGAGAATATTGCCATTTCCAAGCGGTGGGACAATTCTTCCACTTCCAGTGCATACAGTCGATGCTTCCTATCATCCCGGGAAAGCCACGATACTCTCCAAAGTCAAGTAGACGTTGGAGATCAGCCGGTGTCGGTCTTCTTAAGTACTCATCGCCGAACAAATATATTATACCTTCCACAAAATATTCCACACATAACCGAGTTGTTGTTTCACCGAGCCGGAGGTATTCGTCGATAGTATCAGCTGCAGAACCATACGCCAATACACAAATTTCTGCGGTACACTTTTGAAGAGGTGTGAGACTATTCCTTCCGAGAGCAATGAACTTCATTGGAGAGTCGATAAACGATGTGCATGAACAATCGCTTGTTCATTCTGAAACGTCGTCGGAAGATATTTTCGGGATACGTTGGAGTTTCACTGAAATAATCATTCCAAAAACGAATATGCCCCTCTTCACGATGTCTTTCGATATAAGCTCGTTTTTTT
>NC_027751.1:46145205-46150282 GCF_000695525.1 Brassica oleracea var. oleracea | reverse complement strand
CTCAAAATGTTGCTCACAGAGCTCTTCAATTCTATCATCAACCGATTCATCAAATGTATTTTCAGAAGAAGAAGCCATATTTTGAAAATATGGCTTTGGTGTTTAAGGATAATATGAAAGAAGATGAGTTTGTTGATATATGGTTGGTGTTTAAAAAATAAAGAGAAGATGAGTTTGTTGATATGTTTGGTGTTTGGTCTTTTAAAGAGAAGAAGAGTTTGTTGTTCTTCTCATGGAGAGTAAATGAGTATGTTGAAGAATATAAATAGAGTTTGTGACATACAAAATGCATAAAAACGTTCATAACCCGTGACATAAAAAAATTCATAGTCCGTGATACATAAAAAGCTCATAGTCCGTGAGCTTCAAAGTCTACAGCGTGCATAGCAACAGACATAAACAAGTGACAAGACACAACAAAAACAACTTCATGACTCCCGTGACAGAAACAAACAAGACCAGACACAACATAAACAAACAAGACACGAGACAGTACAAACAAACAAGACAAGAGACAGTACAAGCTGTCTTCATGAAGTCCGTGAGGATTCTCCTTCCTCTAGCTTGATTCCAGACCTCAAAACCTTGAACTTCTCCTCTCTCAGCTTCTTCTCTTCCTTATGCATCATTTTCAACATCCTTCTGACCTCAGGTTCTATGTCATCTTCTGATTCCTCCACCCTAATCAAGTAACCCATACTCCTCATGTATTCTTCGCTTGATAACTCCACCACGTCGACTTCTTCTTCATCTAATATCTCCACTACTTTTACTCCAGCTAGTGTGACATCTGCAACATGAACTTCTTGTGGGAGAGGTGGTATGTTTCCTATTGCTGAGAGGCCACAGACAATCGTTTTTCTTACTTCCATTTGTGGATGTGTGTTACTTGAACCCCTGAAAAGCAAAAATAAACAGAGAAATTATTTAGACATTGACAGTTTAAAAGAAACAGAGAGATTATTAAACACTTTGAATTGCTTCACCGAGTTAAATAAAAACATTGGCAGTTAAATAAAAACAAGAGAAATGCACATAAACTTATATCACACATCAAGTTTGATAACATTGACAGTTTAAAAGATTACATAGATAACATTTCAGTAATGAGTTTATCCTTAAGCGCCACTTCTAATTCAGTAAGTGGCTTTGTCCTGGAGAGCAAACTATCAAGCAGTTTGGTCTTGTTAACTTCTTGCTTCAAAGCTAACACATGTTGCAGATTCTTCCCTTCGTCAACCAGTGACCTTTTACCCTTCGCCGTGGCTGCCTTGGCTGCCTTAACACCGACAGGCCTTGTTTCATTCTCTCCATTGACACTGGGCATAGATGATGATGAGTGAAAAGTTTGTTCTTCCCTGACCCTCTTTCGTTTTGAACCAGAGCTTTGCTGAGTACTTCCATAAGTCCCACACCATTTCTGATCATTCCTAAGCTCCCTCCAAACATGCTCCAATGCGAATTTCACCTTGTAATCGTTGAAGAAAATTTCATGTGCAGCCTTCAAAACATCATCTTCACTATGCCCACTAGTTCTCTGTTTTGTTGCAGCATCATAGCATCCCACAAACTTGCAGACACCTTCATTTATCTTCCCTCACCTTTGCTTGCACTTGTTTTGCGTGCACATGTTTTGCTCTCTCTTAGCCAAACCAACGACCTTGGGACTTGCATTATAGTAAGAGGTTATCCTCAACCAAAAGGTTCCAGCCCTCTGTTCATTCCCAACTACTGCGTCCTTGGAGGTGTTCAACCATGCACTGATGAGGACCAGGTCTTCAGCAGTTGACCACTTCGACCTTTGCTTAAGGTCCTCACCAATTTCTGCACGTGAACCAGATCCTCCAAGGTCTGGGGAGGGTTGAAAACTCATAAACTGAGTTGGGTTTTCATTGATAGGTGGTTTTTGACTGTTTAGTAAGTGTAAAAAGCTAGAGGATTGGCTTTGATGAGAATTCATAGAGAGAGCAGTTGAGAAGATATGAAGGAGATGATAAGAAAGAGAAGGAGGAATGTGAGTTTATAGAAGGCCGAGAAGGAAGAGAAGGAGGAATGTGCATTCAGATGCATTCATGACAACCAACAAACAAAGAGATTTGATATATATCTACTACATTAATCACAGTAAGCCTTAGCAATTCTAGCTAGCCATCACTTCAATTTATCACACAACCATATCCTTACTCTAATCAACACATTAATTACACTTGATTCAATTCTAACCACAAACTACATCAATTCGGTTCTTCAACGAGATGACAGAGTAACACTAACCTTATTTGTGCAGTGTGCTCCTGTCCTCGATGAACCTTGGAACCTTTAGTCGATCTTCAGCTTGATCCTTGTATCTGACAAGAGAATGAATTTATTACACTTCAACCATTAAACCTAGTTATTACTAACACAACCCTAATATTTTACTACCTAAAGCATAGCAAATCAACATTGATTGCAATAAGTCTTAGCAGAAACAAACGTACAAACAAATCATATTTGATCTATCCAATTTTTTAATTAACACAAACCGAATCAAACAGGTCAAAATTTTAAAACTGAGATCGTAACAAGTTATAGAAAAATCAATCACATGCGTAATGAAACAAGAGAAGATCCGGTTTACCTTTCGATTTGAGGTGAGCCACCGATGGAAATCTTCGAGGAGATGATCCACCGAGAGACTGATCCGAAGAGTTCCAACAAACTACATAGAAAACAACCGATCAGACCAATAATATACATGATTAAGACATGCATAATAAAGAGGAACACAACAACCGCTTACCTTTCGAGGAGAACCACCAGGAGAGAGAGAGAGAACCACAGAGAGAGAGAGAGATAGTGACAAAGAGATACGTCGCCGATAAGAGACACCGAAGGAGACGTCTCTGAGAAGAGCCACCGAAGGAGAGCTCCGTTGCCTCGAGGAGACCCATCGCGAGAGAGAGACAGAGAACCACCGAGAGAGAGAGAGAGACAGAGAACCACCGAGAGAGAGCCAGAGAGAACCACCGAGAGAGAGCGAGAGAGAGACAGGGACGTCGCCGATAAGAGATCACCGGTTGAGACGTCGCCGCCAAGATCCACCGAAGGAGACGGCGAATCGCCTTTCGTCGATAGAGAGACATTTCGAGAGAGAGAGAAAGAGAGAGAGAATGAGAGAGAGACTTCAACGCGTTTAACGCGTAACCGATCCGAGAGCCTATCCAGAGTTGACGCGTGGCACTAAGAGGCAACCCTTCACGGTCTATACGCAAGAGGCATGTCCAAGCTTTCCTACTTTTTTATCTTCTTTTATTTCATTTAGTGCTAAGAGGTGTCATTAAAGACACCGATAAGGATGCTCTAACCACCTCAAAGAACTGGACTGCGCAAAGAGCTTGTCATTGCTCTCTCATTACTACCCGCCTTGTCCAGAACCTGACCGAACCTTTGGGATAAGTTCGCACAAAGATATATCTTTCATCACTGTTCTTCTCCAAGACCACATTGGAGGACCTCAAGTTCTCCATGATGGATGCTGGATCGATGTCCCTACTAATCCCAAAGCTCTTATCGTTAACCTCGGAGATCTCTTACAGGCAAATATCTTAATTTCATTCTTGATTAGTTTTTGTAAACAGCAGTCCATGTTCTGATAAATCCCAATATATGCATGTGTTATGGTTTCTTGCAGCTTATAAGCAACGATAAGTTTGTTAGTGTGGAGCACAGGATTTTGGCGAACAGAAGTGAAGAACCGCGCATTTCGATAGCATCTTTCTTTATGCACACCATACCAAATGAGCAAGTATATGGCTCCATTAAAAAGCTTGTTTCTACACAAAACCCTCCCAAGTAAAGACACCACCACGACCGAAATGGCGAAGCATTACTTGGCTAAAGGACTTGATGGTCTCACAAGAATAAAATCACAAGAATACATGTGATATTGTATGCCTATTTTCATATTTGGTCTCATCATATTATCATGTATCCAATAATCTATAGACTTAAAAAACGATCAGTATCGTAAAACGTTTTATTATGTAGGTCCTTTTTTTTTTGCTAAAAAATGTTTATAAATTATAAAACATACGAAAATGCTTATCTCATCGTTTGAAAATATATGTAGTTCTTCAGTTGAGATACATGACTTGGCCAGGACATATTGCCCAGAACTAAAAGAACTAAAAGAACTAAACTGAACCGAACTAATAAGTATCTGAATAATCATAAATACTTGAACGGTTTGATGTATTTCTATATTCAAATTATCTGAACTAAACTTTTTTTTGGTCAAAATGTGAATATCATATAAAATGAGGCGAGTTTGTAACGGGTTACAAAAAGTTAGAACAGACTAGAATCTACCTTGGACAAAAAAATTAAAAACAAGACAGACCTAGGAGAAAGAAAGAAACAAAGTTTAAGTGTTTCTTAACCACGTTTGAAGGAGAAACCGGAAGTCCTTCCGTTTCCGCTTGCCAAGAATAACATCACGGATGAACTTGTCAATGAGCTTGAAGGTTGATATCTTGTGTATTTACATAGTTTTAGCAATCATTTTAGTTCTCAATTTGTCCATTTAGATGCATTTAGAGTAGATTTAGGTGCATTACATATTGTCTCTATTAGGTGATGGAGATGCTATTTGGTGACTTTGGAGCATCTAGAGATGGTTTGGAGGCAAGATTCATGGTTTTCGAGCATAAGACAAGATGATCAAGTGTCCCAGCGGCTTTGTGACGTCCCAACGGCTTTGTGACGTCCCAGCGGTCTTATGACCCCATCAAGAAGCCGCTGCAAGCGCTCAAGGAACGGAGACTAAGTATGGGAGCGGCCTTGTGCAGCGGTTTGCTGAAGCCGCTGGGAAAACACCCCACTCCCTGCCCGATATCTACTTATCGCAGCGGTCTGAGACGAAGACTGCAAGAAGCCGCTGTGGCCGCTGTGAGAGCCGCTGTGGCCGCTGTGAGAGCCTCAGCGGCCTGATGGAGCGGTCTGCCTTAGCCGCTGCGAGTCGAGAAAGTCAACATTTCCGAGTTTGACCAGATAATTACCTATTTGTATTTGGGTTAATCCAAGTTTGTTGGGTTAA
>NC_027751.1:46144765-46145109 GCF_000695525.1 Brassica oleracea var. oleracea | reverse complement strand
TAATCTTGATCAATTTCTCTTGTGTTTACTTGATTGCTTTGATCATTAATCATGTTTAGACTTAGATCAACCAATGATCTAGTGTTTATCACGATAATGAGTGAGTAGTCATCTTTGGATTAATGGGTCAGGATGATTAGGATGATTAAGTGATGATCTAGAATGTTTAGAGTAGATTAATATGTTTTCTTGCTTGATTGAGTGATCTTAATGCTAAGCAAGAGTTGGCCATTCTAGTTTAGAACTCTAGACATTTCATTGCCCGGAAGGTGTTCGATGAAATGTCTGAGCCAACTCAACATGCTCTTAGCTTACCCTACCAAAGGGATTTGATGTTAGGGGGA
>NC_027751.1:46143143-46144564 GCF_000695525.1 Brassica oleracea var. oleracea | reverse complement strand
CTTGTTAGTTGTTCTTGAAACTTGTTAGTTTGATTGAATCACCTCATCTTATTGATTGCATTTAGCTTAATTGAAAACCTGAATTCTCTTTGATTCAAAACTTTTAGAAATGGATTGACATCTCAATTACTATGATAATTTGATTATTGGACCCTTGAAAAGTCCATTTCAAATTTGGCGCCGTTGCCAATTCTAAGTTGATTTTGACATTGAGATTTGGTTCTTGCTTGAGACTAAATCTTATTTTCTTATATCCAGTTACTGATTCTCTTTCCTAGCTTTTTGTATCTCAGGTGCATGAACTTGCAGAGCAGAGGCCCAACAGACATAGTTCCAATAGTTGAAGACATTAGAGCACTTGAAAGGGATATTGCAAGGAAAAGAAGAGAAGAAGAGCAACATGCTCACCTAGACAGATTGGGGTTTGTGATGGATCAACATCAGAATCAGAGTCAAGATGGAGTGGGCATTGGCCAAGGAGCTGACAACCTTAGGCCACAACACCAACATCGCCAAGCTAGAGCTATTGGCACCTATGATGAACCTATCATCCATGGGCATAGAGCTGGCATCAGAGCACCAGCTGTGGAAAACAACAACTTTGAGATCAAGTCAAGCTTGATAAACATGATCCAGAGCAACAAGTACCATGGTCTTGCCTTGGAGGATTCACTAGACCACTTGAATAACTTTGATAAGCTGTGTGGAACTACAAATATCAATGGTGTCTTTGAAGATGCATTCAAGCTAAGGTTGTTTCCATTTTCTTTGGGCGACAAAGCTCACACATGGGAGAAGAGCCTTTCAAGAGATTCAATCACCACATGGGATGAGTGCAAGAAAGCTTTCCTCAACAAGTTCTTCTCTACTTCAAGAACTGCTAAGCTAAGGAACGAAATCTCTGGATTTCAACAAAGGAATCTTGAAGGCTTTGGGGAAGCATGGGAAAGGTTCAATAGCTACATCTCTCAATGTCCTCATCATGGCTTCAATATGGAGAGTTTGCTTAGTACTTTCTACAGAGGTGCTTTGCCCAAGTTTAGAAGCCAACTTGATACTGCTAGCGATGGATTCTTCTTGGGGAGAAGTGAGGTAGATGCTTTGGAGCTTGTATAGAATATGGCTAAGAGTGATTAAGTCTACAGTGATGACCACGACAGGAGCAATAGAGGCATTGGAAGAGATGATCAGAACACAAAGAGAGAGTTGAAAGCTCTACAAGAGAAGATGGATTTGCTTTTCTCCAACAAAGCCAAACAAGAGAAGGTCAACTTTGTTGGTGATCATACACAAGAAGAGCTGGTTATGGTTAGTGAAGTTGATGGTCTAGAAGGTCAGGAAGGGTTGTGCTTTGTGAATGCTAATGGGACATGGTACAAAAAAGAGCCTAATTTTCAGTACAACAACTACCAACAAAAGCC
>NC_027751.1:46133379-46141881 GCF_000695525.1 Brassica oleracea var. oleracea | reverse complement strand
CCACAAAGGCTGCTCATGACAAGAAGAAGATGATGAAAGAACCTTACCCTCCACCTTTTGATATGATGCCACACACTCTCACTATTCACCCAATGAAGTTCAAGGATGGAGCTATTGAGTACAAGATCAAATGCAAGGGAAAGTCTACACCATTCTCAAGTGCAAAAGCCATCATCACTCCGCAGCTCCAAGATGATCCAATCAAGCTTCAAGAGCTTCTCTCTCAAGTCCTCACCATCACTCTTGAAAGTGGGAAGGATCCTCCTTCTCCACTCTCCGCTTGAGGTACCACTCCAACCTTTCCATTGTATATACCAGTTTTTCTTTGCATTTATTCTTTCTTTTGGATATCTCTTTCAACTTACTAACACAGAGACTGTGTGAACTAAGTTTGGGGGAGGTATCAAGTATTTGATCTTGTTTGCTTTGATGATATTGCATTGAGTCTTGAATTGTACATACATATTTGCATAGAAAAACCAAAAAAATTTGAAAAATTTAAAAAATAACCATGTAATTGCATCACTTGCATTCTTAGGATTGAGTCTAGAGCATATAAGTTGCATTCATGAATAGGGAGAAACCTTGTAAAGAACACATATCTAGAACTCAATTTGACATCCTAGCTAAACATATCAAGTAGCTTAAGCATCTCTTGAAAAAGTTTGTAAGCTTCGAGCCTTGAAAACTCTTCTTGAAACATGTTACTTGCTTGATGATTGACATTGTTCTTGAAACCAACTCCAAATGAACTAGGCTTAATGAACTTAATTTTTCTTGCATATGGACATTTGCATACTTGATCATGGATATTATACACATTTGGGTTATCTTTCTCTCTTTGTTAACCCAAATGACACTCCATACCCATTAACCCTCAGCATTTTTTGAAGCCAACATTAATTTGCTTGAGTGAGGCTTTTTATTGATAGCATGTCATGTGCAAAATCTTGAGAGTATTAGGAGCGACAATGGGGGTTGTTCTCATCTTTGGCTAGCATTAGGATTTCATTTGAGCTAGCCTCAAGGATGGTTATTGGGTTTGTGAGCTTAAATTCTTTTGATCTTGGGAACGAGAGAGATTGAGCGAAAGAGATGAACCAAAAAGAGTGTTTAAAGTAAGAAACCCCTAGGGACAAAGAAATTTAGAAAGGAAAAGCTCTAAAGTATCAATAGAACCCCCTCTCAAATTAAATAAAAAAAAAAGAATCAAAGAAACAATAGTTGAGTGGGGGAAAAGAAAAGAAGAGAGCTAAGTCTAAAAGTTTAAATTCAAAAGAACAAGTCTCTAGTTGGTTAAATCAAAGGAAAGAAAGAAGAGTTCAATGGGTGAGAGATGAAAGTGGGAGTATTTTGGGTTTGAGAAAGAAAGAAAAGAAGGGTAGAACTTAAAGCTACTTAGGAAAGACGTAGAATGATGAGAACAAGCATTGTATGCATGAATTGCTCTTTTTCTTAGATAAATTTTGCATAATGATCTTGCTTCTTTTCTTGAGTGTGAGTCACTATAAATAATGCAATTGAAACCCATTTTTATTCTCATTAGACCATCTTCTCTCACCAAGCCAAATGATTGAGATCAAATATCCATTTGCAAGAATTCACCTTGTGTGTGTGTGTGTGTGAATGAATGTGAGAGTTGGCTATGGAACTTGTTGGTTGAATGACAATGTAACTTGTGTAGAGACAAAAAAATTATTAATAGGCCTTGAGAAGCTAGAGTGCATTAAGAAAGTTGATCATGCTATTTGCTATGTTTTCTTTGGGGTGTTACATTGAAGGTTAGAAACTGTGTCTTTTGGTTATGAGCTCCCATTTTCAAACTTTTCTTCTAATTAATCTTGAAAGTTTACTTGTGGACAAGTAAAGTTCTAGTTTGGGGGAGTTGATATCTTGTGTATTTACATAGTTTTAGCAATCATTTTAGTTCTCAATTTGTCCATTTAGATGCATTTAGAGTAGATTTAGGTGCATTGCATATATATTTGTCTCTATTAGGTGATGGAGATGCTATTTGGCGACTTTGGAGCATCAAGAGATGGTTTGGAGGCAAGATTGGTGGTTTTCGAGCATGAGACGAGATGATCAAGTGTCCCAGCGGCTTTGAGACGTCCCAGCGGTCTTATGACCCCATCGAGAAGCCGCTGCAAGCGCTCGAGGAACGGAGACTAAGTATGGGAGCGGCCTTGTGCAGTAGTTTGCTGAAGCCGCTGGGAAAACACCCCACTCCCTGCCCGATATCTACTTGTCGCAGCGGTCTTAGACGAAGACTGCAAGAATCCGCTGTGAGAGTCTCAGCGGCCTGGTGGAGCGGTCTGCCTTAGCCGCTGCGAGTCGAAAAAGTCAACATTTCCGAGTTTGACCAGATATTTACCCATTTGTATTTGGGTTAATCCAAGTTTGTTGGGTTAACCCGGTTCGATTTTAAGCTACTATAAATGTTTCTCAGACCTAATTTTAGAGGGGGATCTTGTTTTTCTATCTAATAAAAAAAAGCCACCTTAGGTGAAAGATCTAATCTTGATCAATTTTTCTTGTGTTTACTTGTTTGCTTTGATCATTAATCATGTTTAGACTTAGATCAACCAATGATCTAGTGTTTATCATGATAATGAGTGAGTAGTCATCTTTGGATTCATGGGTTAGGATGATTAGGATGATTAAGTGATGATCTAGAATGTTTAGAGTAGATTAATATGTTTCCTTGCTTGATTGAGTGATCTTAATGCTAAGCTAGAGTTGGTCATTCTGGTTTAGAACTCTAGACATTTCATTGCATGGAAGGTGTTCGATGAAATGTCTGAGCCAACTCAACATGCTCTTAGCTTACCCTACCAAAGGGATTTGATGTTAGGGGAGTTAGGAAAGTTGAATGATCTATTCTTAATGATTGTTTGATTGACACAAACCAAAGGAATTTGATGTTTGATCATGAGAGTAAATGAGCTTTTATCTTGGAAGAGAACTTGCTTAGAATTGATATCTAGACTTAAGGAAATGTGTTGATTGAAACCTTGCCATTTTAGATTAAATCTTAGTCATCTGAAATCAAAATTATATGCCCATGATTCCTCCTTTATCTAATTGATTGAAAGTTACTTGTTAGTTGTTCTTGAAACTTGTTAGTTTGATTGAATCACCTCATCTTATTGATTGCATTTAGCTTAATTGAAAACATGAATTCTCTTTGATTCAAAGCTCTTAGAAATGGATTGACATCTCAATTACTATGATGATTTGATTATTGGACCCTTGAAAAGTCCATTTCAAAGGTTCCAGCCGGAGACGTCACGGCACCGTCATGAAGCCGTTTGTTTCGCTCAGCCCATATATTGTAGACGGTGGTGTGAGCAGCAAGAAGTTTGAGAGTAGAAGGAGTGACATTGTCTTTAGTACAAAGCCAGTCCGTAAACGCATTCCAAGAGGTAAAACCACGCCATTGATAGCCAAGCTGGTGCATGACATGTTCCCAAATAGAGGCACTAACCTGACAGGCAAGAAAAAGGTGATCTCTTGTTTCATTTCCAGCTCCACAAAGGCAGCAAGTAGGTGAAATATTGGTGCTCCATCTAGCCAAGCGATCACGAGTAGGGAGACAGTTTAGGAAAACCAACCACATGGTGAAGGAGTGGCGTGGGATTGCACCGTTAAACCAAACAATCCGAGTCCATGCAGGAGTAGGAGCTCTGTTTCGAAGGATGTTCCGGGTTTTGTTAGCCGAAAAGCCATCAAGCTCTTCGCCATCGATCATCCAAAAATAGCTATCTTCTTCCACTGAGAGAGAGGGCAACAATACAGTGGTGAGATAGATCTGCAAGTTTTCAGCTTCTGGAGAGCGAGCACCCCGGAGAAGCCACCCACAGGAGTTACATGAGGCAGAGACTCTCGCATTGATAGGCACCAGGGTTTGTCTTGTCCTAGAGGGGCCAAAGTAATGATTAAGGGGGCCGAACGGAGTCCAGTTGTCCCACCAGAAACTAAGAATCCTGCCATTTCCCAGACACCCACGAATAAACAGCGCCGCAAGAGGACGCAATGACAGAATTTCCTTCCAGGTCGAAGAACCAGCACTATTGTTATCCAACGACCAGAAGCTCGAGTCACTCAGCTTGTATTGGTGCACCCAATCTGCCCATAGAGATGAATCGCTCTTGAAGAGGAGCCATATCAAACGAAGACACAAAGTGTAGTTCCATCTAGCAAAATCCTGAAGGCCTAATCCACCTTTAGACTTGGGTAGGCAAACAACACGCCAAGAGACTTTTGCAGAGACTCTCCGTGAAATTTGGTCACTCCAAAGGAATCGCAAATAAAGGCTCTCAAGCTTCTTGATGCAGCCTTTGGGCAGTATGAAGACTGAGATCCAAAAATTGATTTTTCCATGAATTACCGACGAGATCAACTGTCTCCTTCCTGCATAAGATAGAGCTTTCAAGGACCAAGAGGTGAAGGTTCCGATTAAGGAATCCAAGAGAGGCTGATAATCTGAGAGATGAAGCTTGCGATGCATAAGAGGCAGCCCTAGGTACCGGACTGGTAATGCTCCAAGGGTGAAGCCCAGACTTGAAAAGTCATTGGTTTCAGCCTGGTTCAGACCAGCAGCATATAGCTGTGTCTTGGTCATATTCATGCAAAGACCAGACCATTCGGCAAAAGAATCAAGCGTATCAGAAATACTCTCCAGAGATTGCTTTTGACCATCAAAAATATCATTATATCATCCGCAAAAGCTAAGTGAGAGAGAGATGAGGCTGCAGTGTTCGGGTGATATCCAATTAGACCTTGGGAGTACTTGGCTGGCAACATTTGAGAAAAGACTTCCAAGGCAATGACAAAGAGATATGGAGAGAGCGGGTCGCCTTGTCGAAGCCCTTTGGTGCCTTTAAAGTAGCCACATAATTCACCATTGATTACAACCAAAAATCTAGTGGTCGTGAGGCATTGACGGATCAGGAGCCTAAAACTTTGTGGGAAATTCAAAGCTTCGAAGGTGTTCAGGATGAAATCCCAATTGAGAGAATCGAAAGCTTTTTGGAGATCCACCTTCAGCATACACCGCTTAGAAATGTGCTTCCAATTGTACCCAGCTACAAGCTCAGTGGCCATAAGGACGTTTTCAGAGAGGAGACGCCCTGGGATAAAATCGGACTGAACTTTCGAAATAAGCTTGGGCAGGACAGCCTTCAACCGGTTCGCAAGGAGCTTAGAGGTAACTTTGTAAACAGAGTTGCAGCACGAAATGGGCCGAAAGTCTGTCATATGCATCGCATTCTTTTTCTTGGGGACAAGAGTGATGATTGTAGAGTTCAGCTGCTGGAGGATACCACCAGATGTAAGGAACTCCTGAACAGCAGCAATCATATCTCTTCCAACCACTTGCCAATTATCCGTAAAGAACTCAGCCGGGTAACTGTCAGGTCCCAGGGACTTGTTTTTTGGCAGAGAGAAGAAGGCATCACGGATGTCCAGGTCAGTGAAAGGGGCTGAGAGTAAGCTGATGGCCTCGTCAGAACATTTAGTTGGAACAGTTGCAGCAATGGCTTCCGGAGTTGAGGTCGATGGCACGACAGGGCCTCCAAGGAGAGATTCAAAGTAATGAACCGCATGACTCTTGATATCGTCAATAGATTCTAGGAGATTATCATCTTGGTCTAAAAGAAGAGAGATTTGTTTAAAACCTTGTCTTGTTTTTATGACACGATGGTAGAAATTTGTGTCTGCATCACCTTCAACAGCCCATTTGATTCTCGACCTCTGTCTCAGAAAAGAATCCTCTGCCTTCGCTAAAGTTGCCCATTTTTGGCGGGCAGAGCGCTCTGCTTGAGATGACAAATCAAAGGGCGCTGAGAGGGAAATCTGCTGGCACTGGAGCAGCAAAGAAAAAGCCTCTTGAACTCTTTTCTCTAGATTTGAAAAGTTTTCCCTGCTGAAATCTCTAATTAAATTCTTCATAGTCTTCAGCTTTTTGTCCATACAGAATTGCCGAGACCCTGAAAATGGCAATGCATTCCAACAGTCTCTCACAAGTGAGGCGAAATCCGGGCGAAGGTTAAGATGCGCAAAGAACTTGAAGGGACGTTTTTTACTCGGGCGCTGCTGATGGAGGAAGAGCCATCCAGGACTATGATCAGATATACCAGGCAAACCAAATACCTCAGTAGAATCCGGGAAGTGCTGTAGCCAGCTATCATTTATAAGCATGTGATCCAACTTCTTAGAGACATGACCGTTTGACTAGGTGAAGGGTTCACCACAGAAAGGCAGATCCGTTAGGGAGCTTCGTTGGAGGCATTCTTTGAAATCTCTCATTTCCCTGTGGCAGGAGAAAGGGTCAGCGTTTGAATGTTCGGTGGTGGATATAATCTCATTAAAGTCTACCAGAAGCATCCACGGAGCATTGACTAATAATGGGGAAGCGGAGAAACATTCAATTTCCTCCCAAAGAAGACGTCTTTGTTGCACACAATTTGAACCATAGATGAATGAGACAATCAGGTCCGCTGACATATGAGGCAGCTTTACACAACAGGACACCATTTGTAACGATTTTGACAAGATCTGGACTTTAACAGTAGGGTGCCAGATTAGCCAAATTTTACCAAGATCGGAGAACTCGTAGTTCCCTTCCAGGTTCCATCCGGTTGGAACAGAGCTAAGAAGCTTTGCCGCTTTATTAGGCTGTACATGGGTCTCAAGTAGACCCCCAAAAACTGGTTTATTTTTCCGTAACCATTTTCTAAAACCACGCCGCTTTACAAGATCATTTAAACCTCTAATATTCCAGCAAAAAAGATCCATAAAAAGAAAAGATTAGAGGGATAAAGGACCTCTAACCCTGGACCGCGATGAAGAGTTCCGCTTTGCTCTTCTAGATATAACTTCAATAAACTTATCAAAATCCTCATCAGGATTATCATCGCCCTCAGAGAGGGAATCATTTCCTGAGGAGAGATGATCAAAAGACGCCGAGGAGTGGGAGGGCGATAGAGAAGCCGATGTTAGATCAACACAGAGGCTACCTCCAGACTGATCCAAGTCAAACACTCTTTGGAAGGCCTGTCTTTGGGAAGATGAGTAGCTCCGGTTTACTACAGGGCGAAGGAGGGGAGGGGTGAGGCTCTCAATCATGCCCCCAAAAACTGTAGGAGGAACAGCAGCCGAGCCAACAATGTCTTTAAAAGAAGCCGGCGCAACAGCAACATTCCGAGGAGGAACATAGCTCTTATCTGAGCTAGATGGTCGAGATTGAGTATGAGCAATGTCATCAATCTTCCCTGAACTAGATGGTCGA
Source organism: Brassica oleracea var. oleracea (assembly GCF_000695525.1). Taxonomy (NCBI): domain Eukaryota; kingdom Viridiplantae; phylum Streptophyta; class Magnoliopsida; order Brassicales; family Brassicaceae; genus Brassica; species Brassica oleracea. The sequence continues at coordinate 46,134,590 of NC_027751.1, read as the reverse complement.
GATTGGGTATGGGCACTATCACCTTTCTTCTTTGATCTAGCGGGCAAGGATCGAGGTTGGGATTGGGACCTACCACCCTTCTTCTCCCGGTTGATCATAGAGTTCAGCGGTACAATGGGAAGAAGGCTTTTGATCGGCGCTTTACCCTTTCTCCTTTCCGGATTAGTACGCGGGCAATGAGAAGTTTCATGCTTGACGGAGTTGCACGTTGAACAAGTTCTAGGTTCTCTGAACAACGAGAGATAGTATGTCCCACTTGCTTAGAGAATGAACAAAGATAGGGAAGCCAAGGGCTAGTAACCGAGATATGCCTAGTGTCCCCGCTCTCAAACCGAGCATTGACAAACTGCGGAAGTGGCTTACGGGGATCAATGACCGTATAGACTTTAGCGACTTCAGTGTTTGTCAGTTTTTCCGTCGAAGGATGTAGGCATACTGGGTGACCAACAAGCCCAGCAATCTCTTGCAAGGCTTCCCAGTTGAAAAATTGTAGCGGGACTCCAGTGAACTCCAACCACACAGGAACCATTGAGAGCTGTGGCTTTTCCTGTTGAAGACCAGGCGACCTCTTTGCGACAAATATTGTTTGGCCATCTATTTGCCATAAATTTTGACTGAGGATACGACGCCTAGCATTTGGGCAAGCAACTAAAAAGTTATCAGATTCATGTACTGTTTATATATCTAAAATATTAGTTATATTTATTTTAAAATAATTAAATATCTAAATTCATGCAGTTTATAAATCAGTTCATAATCTTACTATATGAACCAATCCAAACACCAAAATGACCAAACTAAATCCGATCCAGAAGTAATAAGTACCCAAATGGTTCTTATATATCTTTATATCCAAAATATGTAAAATCCAAAAATGAAAACGAATCAAATACCCAAGTGTCCATGCTTAAATAATGAGTTGATGTCTTGCTATTTGGAGGCATAATTGGACCGCTATTTTCAGTCGTACTAGATATTGACCCGCCCTTTTAAGGGCGGGTATATTTTTTGTTTAAATTTTTTTAAAATTTTTAATTTCTATATTTTTGTTTTTTTTTGTAATTAATATTAATTTAATTTAATTTAATTGTTGGTAACTATACTAAGTATGTCAAGTTGCATAACTATACACTTGTGCTTTATGCATTTCGGAAATTATTTTTTAATTTTATTCCTAAAATTTGTGACATATTATATTTTTTCGTAGTTAC
>NC_027751.1:46124719-46132737 GCF_000695525.1 Brassica oleracea var. oleracea | reverse complement strand
TGAGATGTAAATTATGTTATTGTGGTGTAAAAATGATTTTTTAAAATATATCAAAGTTAATTTTAATCTAAGATTATATAGGTTAACAATTCACATTTGATATAAATCCAAAAAAGAAGGATATTTGTTATTATATATATATATATATAACTGTAAGTAATATACAATTAACGTTTGATATAAACCAAAAAAGAAAGAATATTTGTTAATATATATATATAACTGTCAGACTGTCACTGATATATATATTTTTTCAAAAAACAAAATTGTCGGTGATATATATGTGGGTACCGAGAATTTTGGGATGGAAGTTACAAATTATGTGTTGTATAATTTGTTTATTTTGCTTTATTTAAAATGCAGTTATAAAATATTTAATTTATTTTTTAAGTAGGTTATATGGAGAAAATAATAATTGGATCAAACCTTTATTAATAGGTCATGTTCCTAATTTAATAGAATAGATTTTAAAAATATTTAAATATTTATATATTTTTGAACGTATTATATTAACTGATGTTAGGTCAAATATTAAACGTTTATATTAGGGATTATAAAGGGTATTACATTATGCATAATATATAAGATGGTTATATTTGAGGTAATATAAATAGGCATAACCACATTTGGAAACAACAAAAAAGTATAATTATTCACATCTTACACGTCGGTTAATCAATGTAGTTGAGAGAAATGGTCCCACCATTTTGGTTTGATTCTTATGAGTTATATAGGGAGTTACGGTAAGTTGTTTTAAATAAAAATGAATATTATTGATTCAGTTATAAAATAATCAGTTTCTTAAAATTAGTTAGACCCTACTTTTATCAATTGGTCATACTGCTGTTTTAATTGTTTTAATTGAATAGATAGATATTTTTTCCGTCCAAAAAACTTTTCTCCTATTTTTAGTCGTATATTTAAAATATCAAGCACTTGATAACCAATCATTCAGGACTTGCAACGAATAACACTGCATCTATTATCAGGTGATGTGATAGAAAGGATATACGAAATCATGAACCGTCGTGTAAAGTTTGCTATATAGATTCTTCTACGTATCATATTGCTCATGAGTCATGAACTCATGATAACCACTCAATACTCAACAGACTACACGATGTTCAAAAGGAAACGATTGATGTGGATTGCGCTGGATGATGCAGCTGTGATATAGCTGTGTCCCTTTCAGCCTCTTCCATTAATTCAAGTTTTCTGCACAGCAACAGGTTTATGAATCATCGGTTACTACTTACTACTAGCATTAAGAGAAGGAGAAGAATGTACCTTGATGGGATGAAACCTTGACCGCCTTCTTCTGAAAGTGCTTTCTCCAATCTCTCCTCGAAAGATGTTACGTGCCAACTCACTTTCTGATCCTGCATTAAGAAAAGTAACTCCCATGTGTATCATGAGTGAGAGGACTAGAGATTAAACAGGAGAGTAGGTACCTCTTTGTACTTGTTTGTAGAGTTTGGTATCCCATTACCATCCCACCATTTGGGTGAGATTTGAGATTGCTCTTTCTCGTTCCAGTGAGCAGCAGCCGTTCCAATGATGGGCCTGTCCCCATAAGTAACAGTGGATATAGTAGCCGTCACTTTTTGGTTACTCTTCTCTTCACTCTGCTTCACCCAAGGAGAAGGACTAGCTGAACTCTCTTCCAACTTTCCCTCACAAGTTACTGGTATTGGAGATTCAGGTTCTTTTTTCTCTTTGCAAGCATGCTCTTTAGTCTCATCTGAATCTTCAGGGAGCTTACATATGGAGGCGTTTTCAGTAAGACTGGAAGCTGAATGCAAACAGTGCGACCTGATTCTTGGTCTCCCCCTTACTGCTGATTCCATAACTGCAGGAGTTTGAATCTCATCAGATAGCTTCAATGAGGTCAGATTACGCGAGGTTGTTGAGAAATTACTTTTTCCAGCCTTCTCTGGTGTCTTTGAAGTGCTGTTCTTGGAAGAAGTAGAAGAGTAAGATTGATCAAAATCACATTTAGACCACACTGATTTCCTCTTTCCATCTGTGAATGGCACCTTGCTGGGTCTATACACCCCATCCCTGAACTCAGTACCAATGCCTTCTTGGCTTTCTTCACCAGCATCACTATATCCAGTGGAGATCCTCGTCACGCAACTGATGTTTGACAAAAGAGTAAAATTCTAGATCAAAAGAAACCTCTTGCGTGTTGTAAAATAATGTTAGGATATATGCTGCAGTCATGCCAGTCTTAGTTTTCAAATGCTCTGCTTAAAGAGATATTTGCTAAGAAAAGTAGCACCTGCTAGGAGTTTGCTCTGAAAACTCTTCGCACGGTTCATCCAAGTGAAAGACTGCATCAGAGATCCAGGAATGAACTTGGGAAGATGTAAGCTGTTTTCCACGTTGAGGAGTTTCCAGCTTTTGGGATGCTTTCCTAATTTCAATCGGTGTGGCTGTTGTTACACCGCAAGCTTTGAGAAGCTGAACCTGTAATTCCAGAGGTAAACAGGAGGATTATGTTTTCATTTTGTAAAAGCGAGCAAGAAATTCGATTGATACATGCAAAAAAAACAAAAGAATCTCGCAGGGTCTTCTATCAAGTTGCTTGAATATTTTCTATACAAAGAATTGTGTTCTAAACACCAACACGCCTAAAACGTAGTGGGTAGACAAGTACAGAATGTCGAGGAAAAAGGGGGCAAAGTCCTGTAAGAAGTACAACGCATTCCTCCTTTTAAAAACAAGACTAATTCAATAACATCACACATAGAACACTAGTTACTTATCAAGCAAGCAAAATAGACATGGAATGTCTCTAGCAAACGCAGTGATAGAAGCTAACAGTGATTAAAATCAGATAATTTCAAGGAAAGGTAATGATGTAAACATAAGAAAATAGAACCGTTGTGTTTTTTTTTTTTTTTAATCCATTCCACAGGCCAGAGCTTGACCTCCAATATCACAAAGCAAGCAAAGAACATAATCAATCATGAAGATACCTTATCCTCCAGAAAAGTGCTAATTGACAACACAATGGAAGCTAAGAGTAATTGGAATCACACGGTTCTTAGGGTTCGAAATTGATAGGAAGATATACCTCATCCTTGATGATGAGATCGTTGTGAATATGCAAACCAGATCCTTCTCTGTGATGACGTGGCGGAGAATCTGCTTTCTCTAGAGAAGGAAGAAACAAGTAAGACCTTCCTTCTTCTTCTTTCAAACCATACGAATTAGAAGAGATTTTAATACTACCTTGAGAGAGAAACAGAGCTGACAAACGATTCTTCGAGTCGTGGCCTCTCTGAAACCATATGTAAAAGAAGATATGTTAACGGCGCCGAGCTACCAAAATCCAGCTCAAGTAGACTAACAAACGAACATTTACAATCGATTTCAACTTTTGAGAACTGTAACTGCCAATTCGAGACTGAAATTGAATGACGATGTGAGAAAAAGCAAAGGAAGCGAGAGAGAGAGAGGGGATTACGATGGAGTTGACGCCGGGAGGTTGAGAGACGGAATCGCCGACGGTAGATTGCTCCTCGGCTTTGGCACGGAGGAAGCAACGGAAGAGACAACCCATGGCTCTCGCTCGATTGAATGAATCTGTGCGTTTCAGCTAGGAAGCGATATTCATATGAGATTAATTTGAATTTTAGTGGCAAGCGATGGAGGAGGAACCTACTGATATTCTTTTTTCCCGAGAGTGGTGGTGGGTCGGGTCAGAGTCGTTTTGTTTTTTCAAATTTGAAAATCTTACGAGGGGGAATTCACATTACTCATTTCTTTTTCACTCCGCAGGCGCGTGCGATCGATCTAACATGGTCTATCTTGTTCCTCCGTATAAATCGTTTGTTTCCTGTATATGAGTTGTGTAATGGAAATTTTGAACCAAAAAAAAAAAACTTTGTATTTGGCAGAAACAAAAAAAATTATTTCGATCGATTGATTTTTGGGCTTATTTGCCGTATAACACAAATTAGGTGAATGGCAATAATTTTAACGTATTTCAATGTCAAACATTTAAACTCCAAACTATTCGGTTTTGTCCATGCGCTTAACAAATTTCCAGTTGCAAATGAGAGAGTAGATAACGTCATGTTTTTTGTGGTATATTTAGAATCACCTATAAAAAAACAAAGCGTATGTCTCAGATTTATTTATCACCTAAATTTTTATGTATGCAGTAAAAATGAAAAAAAAATAGTAGACGTTTTAAAATAAAAAAAAGTATATTCAAAGTACGTAACATATGGGAACATTTACAAAGTTCACATTCCATATAACAATATAGGACAACCAGAGTAATGGAATAGTAACACTGTAATAGCATATTATATACTAGGGCTGGTCCGCGCTAAGCGCGGATTATACATTTCAATTGGTTATCTTTATTTTTTTAATTATTTTATATATATGTTATTTAATTTTGTTATAGTGTACTTTCTTGTGCTTATTATATATTTTGTTATAATCATAATAAGTATAGTTAATTTATATATTCATTGTTTTAAGTAAAATTAAATAGTATCTTTTATTTAATAAAAAAATTTCATACAAATAATTAAAACAATTTTTGTAAAAAATGTTGTATGAGTTAAATACACTAAAACTTCTACAAAAGTTTCATTATTTAATATATTATTTTTATTATAAACAGAATAATATTTGACAATCTAACTATAGTTAAAATATTATTCTTGATTAAAACTAGTGTAAAAAGATAATCTAGATATTCTCAATTTATTTTACTTTTACCATAAAATACTATTTAATTTTACAATTACTATCTTTTGTAATGTTTATATATGTTATAACTTAATGTTTTTTCTAATATTCTTGATTACAATATTAAGGATTAATGCATCTATTTAATTTTTTAGGGGAATTTAGAATATATTTTCGGTCCAAAATTATGATCCAAACCATTATTTTCATATTTTTCATTTTTTGTAAAAACATTTACTGTTTTGAGTTAATATCACATTCTAATTCGATATAGTTTCATTGATTTTTACATGAGTAAAATTTCAGTCATTTGAAGGATTAGTTTTTTTCTAACTTCTAATTAACTTTAATTTTAATTGTTTTTGTTAAACTTCACACATTATTTTGACTTTTAAAACTTTTAAAAAAAAAAAATTGTGAACATAAATGAAAAACGTTGTTGGCATGTTGTTGCTTAATGTGGTATAGTTTGTCTTCTCTTATGGTTTCTTCACATTTCTTACTCTTTTTGTGAGGACTCAACCTTGGACAACACTTGGTTCAAAACATATACTCCCTCCGTTCCTAAAAGATCCATGTTTTAGAATTTCACATTTTTTAATAAAACATATTAAAACTTAGCTATAAATGCATAGCTTTTTGTAAATTTATATTTCCTATATTTTTAAACCAAAAAGATTTTAAGAAATGCAATTAATATTCTTGAACTTCACAATTTCTCATTATTAGTTGACAAAAATTACATTGGAAATATAAAATATGTATCTTTTTGAAACAAAAGTTTTCTCTTGAATATTGATCTTTTAGGAACGGAGAGAGTAGTATTTACAGGGTAAATTGCGAGATATTTTTTTTAAAGACATTTAGTTACCAAATGAAGTTAATTAAGTAGATAACTAATGTCGCACAAAAAAAACATTTTCTTAGTTCATGATGCATGCTGCTCAACAGGATTACTTACGAAGGATGGGTTGTTTTGTTTCACGGATTGGAGGAACATTAGATTTCTGGTGGAGTGAGGCAGTCAATATTGTCCCGGTGATCCTACAAGATACATAATTGTTAAAATGTTAATGTCAGTGTTTATTATAGAACACTCGATTAGTCACACAAACAAAAAAAGAGAACAGTGGATGGTTAGAGGGCAGTCTTGCCGCCAAGTTTCTGTCTATGCCGATGAAATGGAAACCTCCTCGACGATGTGTGGTTTCAAGCTCCCCGGCGCCTATGGCTATGAGCTCTTCTGTTTCTACCGATTAAGATTTGTCTATGAGTGGAATCAGTCTGATTGATTTTCTTACTGGATTAATCATCATCATCTTCTCAATATCATGTATATGGAGTTTCTCATTCTGTTGAACCATAGAAGCTTGAAGATTATCAACCACAATGCCATCTTCAAATGGAGTTACAAAACAGAGACATATTCTCAGGTATTGATTGCTTAAACTTCTTCCTTCTTCATTAATTTCTGTTAGCTGGTGATTTTAATTATATTTGTGGGAAGTTCTGTTTTATTGGAACACTTAGTGTTCCAAGGATTTCCCACTACAAAGACCTTGACGTTAGTAGGGCCTCTAGGTTTTTCACCAATGAGAAGAGCTCACTTCACATCTTGGAACACTGCCTAAGAGCATGATTATTGGAGGTTTCTTAGCGTGGGGTTCTTAACGGAATATAAGAAACTGTCTCTTAACTTTTAACTAAAAAAGCTAAAAACCGGCTTTTAAATAACCCAACGTTAAGAAACTCCCAATAATCATGCTCTAAGGATATGTTATGATATCAACTTCTCTCAACCAAGGGAACAAGCAATCCTCGAGTTCCATTGCAATACCATCGCGAGCTTGGGTTGATCTCTCTATTCCAAGAATTTTCAAAACAATGGTTTGGTCTGGTCCAAATACTGCATCAGAAGCAAGCTACACCCGGGAAACCAAGTTCATAAGACCAAATTATTAGCAAGTAATCATATCCTATGTAACAGTATTGGAAAGGAGTAACTTACTTTGATGATTCATGAAAGCATCTATCTCACTATAATTTGAAAAGGACAAAGGTTCGTGACAGATTTGATAACTCTCTTCATTCTTTTCTTTACTGTAATAAATTCCCCACACTTGGATTTTTTTTTTCCATATAAGCCATAACATTTTAATATTTATTCTAATATTTTATTTTTCTACGTATTAAATAATTGAAATAAATCTACATTATAATAGAGCAGTTGCATCATTCCTGATGCGACACGTCAGCGATATATGGATCCCACTTTTAAAAAATGTGAAAAAAATGTCAAGTCTGTGACTCGAACTCGGGTTATTGAGATCTAAACAACAACATTTATACCACTGAGTTAAAGGATTCTTTGTACATTAATGGCTGAAACAAATATATATTTATGAAGGTCAGAAACCTTTGCTTCTTCGGTTTTCTCTGTGGGACTCACACTTATTTATTTTATCTAATAATTTAATAAATAATTTATAACTCACGTTTTGAAATGGGATTCGTTAAAAAAAAAACCCAATAAACCTCTTTGGTCTGTAAGCGTTCTCTTCAATGGAAGTTTAGGGCTTTCAATTTTTAATCATCGATTCATGACTCATCTAAGAAACACAGATTGACTCTTTGAGTTTCATGAATCAGTTCTTCTTTAGTCTCAACATCTCCCCATCTTTAATAAATTCATCGTCGGTTCTTTTATTTTACCTGATAAATCATGATTGTGTGGTTTTAATTGTCTGTGGTCATCCTTAGCTTGCACCCTTTGATCTAACCAAGAAGAAGAAGAAGATATTTGTCGTTCAAGATTCCATCGAGGACACAGCTGAGTCACACGGGAGACATCTTATATGTTGCCTGATTGTTCAAGAAGAGTTTATGTGCTGTGAAACATATTTATTTCTTTTCATCACTTGCTTTGTTTAATCTTTTTCCTGCAAATAATGATGGCTTTGACAGTTCATTCACGGGAGCCAAAAAGTAAAAGAAGAAGAAATCAGTGAATGTTTGTCATTTTCTGTCTTCCTGAGTTTTTTTTTACATTCATTAAACTTGGATTTTGAAGATTATGTGCCTCACATTCTTTTTATTTTGATGGTTGTTAGGTTGAATGAAGATCATTGAATAAAGAAAATGTCGATGCTCTTGAAGATTTGGAGGGTACTTTATATTTATTTTTCTGATAATTCTAGCGGCATAAATTTGAACCTTACAGAGGGTATATTGCAGAGCATCCTAATGATGAGGAAGAGGTGGAGGGAATTGATCTGCACCAGCAACGTTACCCGTGGGAGGGAAGG
>NC_027751.1:46122479-46123952 GCF_000695525.1 Brassica oleracea var. oleracea | reverse complement strand
CCTCATTCTCCATCTATCTTCTCGGTGCTACTATATAATGATCAAGTCATTTTCTGCACAAATAGGCAAGTGGGGATGTTACGTTGGGTGCTTGGTTTATTGGGTTTGGCTATACAAAGTCTGTTGTGACTCTAAAACTTTTACCTCATTTAACATTGATTCTGGTTCTTGGGAGAATTGCAAATTGTGAATGAAAAGCACAAGCAGGGAATATATGTGTAGCTGCGTTCGACTCGACATGTAGCGGTATCTGCAGATCCGATGATCCCATTGTGGAGGTTCACATGCAGTGTGTTGACCTGAAAATCATTATTTGGAAGCTACATTTCGAGACATTTTCTCAACATATAAATAGATCATAGACAGAGTTTGATATTTATAATACTCAGTGATCATGGAGTCTGCAGAAAACAGTCCTTTTGCATATTCTATATGGAACCAATAGATATGTCATTTGTTTGATGATTGTATTATGATAGCTACTAACATAGAAGATGACTAGAGAAAGAGAAATGAGTATGAAACTCTTATATGAGTAGTTTTTGTAAACACATTTGGGTTTATTAACAGTTGTGACAAGCAATTATGTTTATAGTAAAGGAAACCCGCAGCAGCGTCAATAACAAATGTGTCTATTTTTTTATTGTTTGGGATTGAAATAGTAATGATCATTTTTAAAAAAATTATTATATACTATTTAAAAAATCTGAGTCAAACAAACATCTATAATTTTTTTAATGGTAATGATCATTTTTGAATTTTTATGTAGTCTAAACTTCTCAATACTTATTAGTTATTACTTATAACTTCGCTAAACTCATCGACCAATTTTTAAAATTAATTTTAACTATTACAGTAGTTAAATTAAAAAAAATTAAAAACAAAATAATAATTTCAATAAAACTTTCATTAATTAATAAATTTACACTTTTAAAATAAATAGTCAAATAAATAGATAAAAAATTTTAATAAAGAAATTTAATAAAAAACGTTAAAATTAATTTTAATTTCAGTTAAAAAATAAATTAAGCATCTTAAGTAATTTATATTATTTTTTAACCCGTCTGCCCTAGTTCTTACAAAGAGGAATTGATGTGTATTATTCCATGAGTAATGAGTCATTTATATAGGATTACAATAGCTTGTGGACGAAGCCACTTGGAGAACAAGTAAAGCTTGGAGAACAAGTATATTTAAGACTTGCCATAATGGCATCACCATAATATTCATAATACTTCCTCTTGATGTCCATTATGCGCGTAAGATGCTGCCTCGTTAAAAACCTCACCAGGAAAACCCAATAGGATAAACCATAGTTAAAGGAAAAAGAGTGCAGCGTGCAATGACTTCCCCTCATGTGTACATACGTCGAGATCTATGAGACAAAATAGTTCGATCAAAAGAACTAATTTCTTGAAAATAGCAGCGGTTAACGCCTTGGTGAATAAGTCAGCAGAATTGTCACTTAAAAGA
>NC_027751.1:46121295-46121747 GCF_000695525.1 Brassica oleracea var. oleracea | reverse complement strand
AAATCAATGATTCTATTGATCTATAATCTCTTGATAAATATAAAGATATATTGATTAACTTCAAATATTTCATATATCCCATAAACATATTTCGATCGAATATAATTTTGATATCATCAATCCTTCAGGGATTCTATCTTTTAGGGATTCTATCTCTTCGGGACTATCAGTTTCCAGTGGGTTGTATAATTCAAGTTCTTCCTTTATTGTCAGACTAATAAGGAACATAAAAGTAGTTGCACCTACCACATAAGACTATGTCTCTTCACAACCAATTCCATATTGATCTTTCTTTGGTGCAATGACTCATTTCTATCCCACTTGTTTTACACCTTCTAGTGTATGGACTACTGGTAAAAAAACCTCACTCTTCACAAGAGTTTTTATCTTTGTCTATTGCTTCTTTTTGATTTGGCCAATCATCTCTTTGTGTACACTTTTCAATAGACTTT
>NC_027751.1:46120148-46121220 GCF_000695525.1 Brassica oleracea var. oleracea | reverse complement strand
CATGCATAAATATCATCGACGTCGATTTGTCTATTCGTTCCATTTTATTCTATACATGACATAACTTATTGAGATCTCTTCATTGTCTCATGTACCTGAATTTCTTTCAGTCATGTTTAATGTCTCTTCTGGAGATCATTCAGAAACTTTATTTTCTCGTGACCATTATTAATTTATGCTCATTTTCATTTGTGAGGATTCTTGTCTTTGGAACCACATGTCTACCACGCTTCAGGCGTGACTTGCAGTTTGATATTGTTCTTATAGAACATCTATTCTTATTGGAGCATTTACAGCTGGTATATGTGACTCGATCACTATATTTATTTGGGGTCAGCAAATTTGTCTGGCAACTGCTTTACTAAGCACTATAATTGAATTATCTTTTGGACTTGTATTTTACGTTTTCTTTAGTCTGAGGATCAACGATAACTCATATCAACTTATTTTCTTTTTCAGTTGTTTATTTTCTCTCCTTTATGTTGGAAATGCTAATTCACTTTTAGCATTCAAATCGAGTCTTACTTATATCCTTCAGGGATGGCTATGGATTCTTAAGTATCAATGAAGATTCATATCCAACATATAATTCCAACCTCATTTGAGAATCCATCTTAATTAAAGCTCTATGGTGGAGCAAATGGAATGTATATCGCACATCCAACATTCTTTGATGGAAAATGGTTGATTTCTAATCCAATACCAATGACGAGGAGAACCAATGATTACTTGTTGGCTTGAAGCGAATTAGTGTTGCTCAAAATGTTTAACACTTGTCCCAGTGATTTTTCTATAGTCATCCAAGGCTTTAAGAAGTGGATTCACCAGTATTATAAAGATGCATAGTGGGTGATCAGTCCACTAACATCTTCTTTATTCATGCCAATAACTTCATTTGGCTGGTGAAAACCGTATTACCATTTTATCATATGAGCAAACAACATATGTGAAATCATTCGCAAGAATCTTCTGGTTCTTCAATGAATATTCACATAAATATTTATGTATTTTTTCGCATCATTGCTGAACCAAAATGGTCTAACTGGTTCATGTCACATATTTTGTAAACTTT
>NC_027751.1:46089646-46119505 GCF_000695525.1 Brassica oleracea var. oleracea | reverse complement strand
CATAATCAACTAGACGTGATTTATCATCTAACATCGATAACTCATTAAATTTTATCAGTCTCAAGGAGACAAGATATAAGTATAATCTTCTTTAATTTTTTTTCTCAATCATGTGTCTGCTGGACAACATTACTTGTGAAAAATAATATTTTTCAATATAGATGCATCATTAAAAATTTCTTCGAGAAATTTTGCTTTTAAACTTAACATCCAACATAGTTGAACTTTATTTACAGACTTCATGTCTTGTAATCTTTAGATGCATAAATATAATGAGCTATAGATAATCACATTCTGGTGATAATATCTTTCTTTGGATTGTTTTCCAAAACTTATACATATTTTAAAATCAAGCCTTAAACTTAAAACCCCCATATATAAAATGGTAATGAAATATGATCTTCATACCAACTTTTATGCAAATTACTTTATCTAATCATACTTTACTCAACCTTGTATATAAAGCATGGAAAATAAGAAAATACTTATCTTTTATGGGTTCCAACTTTTCATGTTTCTCGACATCTCACATGGTATCTTCACTTTTACAAAGATTAAATAATCCTGAAATACTTAAAATTTGCTCATATAAATATGGCTATTATGTTAGTAACAATCAATTTGATTTCAAAATTGAGTCTATACCAAGACTACTAGTGATTCATAATTTACTAAAAAATATCTAAATCTATATATAATATCAAAGAACTATAGATAAATTGATATTTAACAATGACTCGATAACTCAATCATTTTTTTTTTGAGCAGTTTAAAAAAAAGAATAAACCAATTCAACCACGTACTACTCTTAGCAACCAGAATACATATACTAAATCATATGGCTTTTAAGAGCATAAAATATTCGATTCTCATCAAACAGAGAGGTGGGTTTAGCACACTCACGAGATATAGTCTCAACGAAAGCAAGACGAAACGCTTAGGGTTTAGCATACTCACAACTAGGGTTTTTAAGATTTTGCTATGTGGCTAAGGTTTTAAATAACAATACTAATAAAAGCTAATAACAATGTTGATAAAAATATGCAGCCGTATGGTTTCAAACGTAAAAAGTCTAATAATAATATGGGATGCAGCCATAAAATTAAACCATCAAACATATGACTCGATGACATACCACATGTTAAGCATTTAGAACATCGAACAATATGCTTTTTTTTCTTCTTAAATTATATGCAAAAGGTTGAGAAATAATCATGGTGTCAAGTAAAGACAAACGATATGAATATGCAGCTATATTCAATAAAAATATTTAAGATAGCTATTGGTTATGACTATACGCAACTATATAAAATAACAATAATATGAATCCATATGTAAGAACAATAGCGTATGATGACAAATTGCAGCCGTAATGAAGCAATTACTCAAGTGTATTCAAACATTATTATCGAGATTGAGTTTAGCTTATAACGTCGATATGATCTCATCAGATACAATGATTTTCATTCCTTGAAACAAGGTCGAATCAATCTGGTCGACTAAGAACTTATAAACTCAATCAATTAAGTATGCGTATGAACTATGAATCCACTCTTACAAACCATGAATTGATAATAAACTTGATTTGAAGAAAGATTCAACATAAACTAAAAATATATCAGAATAAAGGTTTATACCCTATTAACTCAAGATCGCTAGAGCTTCGTGCTGATAACGTGTTATAAGTAGAGAAGAGAGAAAGAGGAATTGATGTGTATTATTCCATGAGTAATGAGTCCTTTATATAGGATTACAATAGCTTGTGGACGATGCCACTTGGAGAACAAGTAAAGCTTGGAGAACAAGTATATTTAAGACTTGCCATAATGACATCACCATAATATTCATAACAGGTTGTATTAAAGCAAAAACATTAAACATCTACTTACAAAAATTTATAATTAGACCATTACATTTATTTGAATCTCAGTAATTTCTACTTAAATTAACTATATATTAAATATATGCCTTATCCTATCAAATTATTAAGCACAATAGTAAAATCGATTTTAGTCCTAATAGAGCCACCATTTTCTGATAACTAAATAACTGAATTTGGCATATACTATTTAATACACCTGTAAAGATTAGTTACTTAAATTTTAGTATTTAACATTCTAGTATATCATGCAAAACCCGTAAAGATTAGATACTTATATTTAGTGTTCATATAAATTGAATTAATTAGTTTCAAAAATAAATAATTGTTGATAAAAAAAAGTTTCAAAAATAATTGATTATTTAATTAATTCCTCAATTTTAGGCAATATGTATATTTAATAATAATTAAGTTAGATTTAATTTAAATAATAGGAAATGTAGTTAAATGTAATGGTTTAACCTAGGCTATTCGTTAGTAGATAAAAAAAAATTTGTTTTAATTGCATTGATAATTCATAAAATTGTAGATTCTTATACAATCTATAATAAAAGTTATCCTGTAAAGCTTTTTCTCTTATTCTTCTTACTAATTTTTTTAAAACAAAATTGAGGTTTGTCGATTGGAATCCACAAACATTTTTACAAATGGAAAATTTGGGGATTAATCAGAGATTAGGTTGAATATTTTAAAAAAAATCTAATAGTTTAGGTTATTTAATGTTTGAAGAAAATATTTCTAATAATTTCTGATGGTCCAGTGTAGGAATGTTAATAATGGGTAAAAATCCATAGGGTACCCTAAGTCCTATTAAAATCTAAAACCCAAAACCCGTATGTTCAGTTTCCAAATTTCGCGGGTTTATTTTGGGTGGTTCTTGGTTTATAAATTATCCGATCGGGTTTTACCTTCTTGGTTTCGGGAACCCTATGGCCTTTTTTAAAAAAATGTATTGTTAGTTTAAACGATTCACTTAATGTCTTATCTTTTGTTCGGACAAGTGGATTCGCCGAGAATCTTGGATTGGATATTCTGTTTACCACGTTTCTTGGAATTGAACCATATCTTTTCGCTCTATTTTTATTTTTCTTAATTTTTGTTTGATTTTTTTTTTTTGATTAATCTTAGTAAGTGCGTGGATGTTTGTTTACATGGTTTAGTTCAAATAACTCATATCAACAACAAACAAAAAGATTGTTAACAAACCCATTTTTTTTATATAAAGCTAACATGTTAAGTTTAATTGAATAAGCAGAAAAACTTTAGAAAAAAGATTATTGACAAAAAAATTCGAATACCCGCGGGTAAACCTAAAATTCTACCGGTTTTTCGTGGGTTACCCTAATGATACCGAATTTTTTTCGGGTTTTCTAGTTTAAGGTATTTTTGGGCGGGTTTGATTCGGGTTCGGGCCGGATAGAGTTATTTTACCCATGACAACATCCCTAGTCCAGTGGTACTGAAGCGTCACTCCACTTTACATGAGTTCAACCCGAGTGGAGCTCGTTTTTGTTCCATTTTAAGATTTTTTTTTCTTTTAATGTAGGGTAACATGGTAATTCGCTTCGTCATCCCTAATAATTTTCTCCAGATCTTACGATCTCTACTGCACTTCCATAGCGGTAATAAAGATATTTTCACGTAATTCATCGAAATTACATCTTTTTATGTTTTAACTCATAATATATATCATCTAATATAGAATTTTACCTGAAACCTGAAAGTAAAACTGAAAACTCAAACCCAAAACAAACAAAAAAAGAATATCTATAATACCAAAAATATATTCGAAATACTCAAATATACTAATATACTCAAAACATTTCATGTACTTTGGGTATCCGAGTCTTGAGTAGGATCCGTACTAAAGCAAGATATGTTGGTCCGAAAAATATCCAATATATACATTTTCTTGGACCTGGATCCGATCAATTTTTTTTATTTGAATAAATGCCTAGGCTTAAGAGAGAGAGTTATATAAAAATGTATATACAAAATCTCAAATAAAGTAATTCATAAGTCATATAATTTTAAACAGATTCTCTTCTCGATATAATACGATTTTGTAACATAGTAATGTACAACAATCCCAAAATACTAATTCATATCAAACTTTATCTATAATCCAAAGCCCGTGCTTTCTAAGGCGGGTCAAAAACTAGTTTATTTTATAGATGATGTATGAGCTATTATCATATTTTAAAAAAATTTACCGAAAAGAAATATTAATATTAAATGTAATATATGAATTATTACGATATTCTAACAAGTTTGCCAAAAATATAAATCAACATTAAATGAAATTATCCATGTCATATTTTTCCGGAAGCCATGTCATCAATTTCAGTAGTCATGTCATATTTGTTTTGTGAAACTAGTTGTAGAAATGATGGCAAAATCACTTCGCAAATATAGTATAGAGAATCGATGATATATTTTAATAATTAAAAAAAGCATAAAAGTTTTTTAAAAAAAAAGGAGTGACACGGTTCAGTAAATATTTTCAAAATAGAAGCAGTCATATTAGATTTAACGCTAGTGAGATTCGATTTAACCACAGTTAACCTAAAATACAGTTTAAAAAATCTATATATAACGGCCGACGATCTTCCTTCACTTTACTATTTATTTTCATTGGAACTATATGTTCTCTGTCTCTCGATAACTCCTCCCAGCCCCAGGAAACCTATAAAATTTCTTAGATCCAAACTCAGAGAATGGCCGGTGGATTTACCATCAACATAAACATTCCGGCTGGTGAAGGATTTACCATTAGCATTAACCCAAACTCTGCTCCAGCGGGATCCGGGGTAGGGGCTGCCTTTGGCCGAATTCAACCTCCGGCTGGTGAAGGACTTAACATTAGCATTAACCCAAACTCTGCTCCAGCGGGATCCGGGGTAGGGGCTGCCTTTGGCCGAATTCAACCTCCGGCTGGTGAAGGACTTAACATTAGCATTAACCCAAACTCTGCTCCAGCGGGATCCGGGGTAGGGGCTGCCTTTGGCCGAATTCAACCTCCGGCTGGTGAAGGACTTAACATTAGCATTAACCCAAACTCTGCTCCAGCTGGTAATCTATGTGCGAATCCGTCCTCTCAAAAGCCCCTAGAATGCTCTCCAGGAAAGGCTAACCCTAAGGTTTTCTTTGATATGGCGGTGCGCGGCAAAGCTGTTGGTCGGATCGTGATGGAGCTCTTTGCCGACACGACCCCACGGACGGCAGAGAATTTCCGCGCCCTCTGTACAGGCGAGAAAGGCATGGGGAAGAAGGGTAAGCCACTCCATTACAAAGGATCAATCATCCACCATATGTGCCCCGATTATATCATTGGCGGAGGAGATTTCACTGACGAAAGGAAAGGATGCGGAGGCGAATCAATCTACGCCGGAGGTTTTGTCGAGGATGAGAACTTCATCAAAAAGCACACCGGTCCGGGTATCCTCTCCATGAACAACGGTGGTCCTGACACCAACCAATCTCAGTTTTTGATCTCCTTGACCGAGAACTGGGAACTCGACGATGTACACGTCGTCTTCGGCCAAGTTGTTGAAGGATTGGATGTGGTCAGGATCATATCACACGAACCTCGTAGGGACAAGCTTTCCAAGCCCGTGGTGATCGACTGCGGTCAGATTAAATAGATCTGATAGAGATATTTTCCAACTACAATGGTTGCTTCCTTTTGATGTTTGGTGCGTTTTTAATTTTGTTACTCTTGTTTTTTTATCTTTTTTCTTGAATTTAGATTGGCTACCATTGAATAATGATTACAACCATCATCAGTTTATCATGTTTGCTATTGCAGAAACATATTAAAAAAAAAAAAAAATTCTGTGCAACCGTATTTTATCATGTATATTCTTATTAGAATTTGACATTAGTCATTGATTTCTAAGAGATTCTTGTTCTCATGTTCCGTTTGCCTAAAACAAAGTAACTAAGCCGGCTGCCATATGCAGATGATAGGATATTATAGTCCATAATAGGTCTAGGAAAAAAAAACAGAATCGAAGACCCAAACCCAAATAAATATGAAATACCCGAAACCCGAACTAAACCAAAATCTGAATGTTTATTATATTTCTATATCCAAAATAATCAAAGCTAAACCGAACAGAGAATCAAATGAATATCCAAATACATAAAAAAATTTGTTAATTTTATATACACATATATCTAAATATATCTACACCCTTCAAAACTCTATTAAAAGTATCCAAAAGTTTTTGAATTTTTTATATTAAAAAGCATTTGAACCACCCGAAATTGTCCGAAAATATCTGAATATTTATATCCAAAAACTCTAAAATAAGTTATCTAACTTTTTTTAATTGAATCATCTTTATTATTCAATAAATTTCCCAAATAGTTGATAATTTGCTTGCTTTGTGTCCTTTTGATGTTTGGTGCGTTTTTATTTTTTTGTTACTCTTGTTTTTATCTTTTTCTTGAATTTAAATTGGCTACCATTAAATAATGATAACCATCATCAGTTTATCATGTTGTTTCCTATTGGAGAAACATATTAAAAAAAAAATCTGCTTTAAGATATTCTTATTAGAATTTGGAAACATTAGCCATTGATTTCTAAGAGATTCTTGTTGTCATGTTCCGTTTGCCTAAAATAAAGTAACTAGAGCCGGCTGCTATATGCAGATGATAGATATTATAGTCCGTAAGACCATCTCCCTCTAAAATAGAGGAAAAAATAGAGATGGCGTTTTTGCTCAAATGTGTTCCTCTATAATCGAGAAATACCATTTTTGTCCCTAAATATAAAGGAAAAAATTGCATTCATCTATTTATAGAGCCAAATATAGCATTCCTCTATTATAGAGGAGCACATTGGAGCAAAAACACCATCTTTATTTTTTATTATATTTTAGAGATGTCTATTATAAAGATGGGTTGGAGATGCTCTAATAGGTCTAGGGAAAAAACAGAATCCAAGACCCAAACCCAAATGAATCTGAAATACACTAAACCGGAACTAAACTAAAATCTGAATGTTTATTATATTTCTATATCCAAAATAATCAGAATCATATGAATATCCAAATACATAAAATTTTTGTTAATTTTATATACAAATATATATATACACTTCAAAACTCTATTAAAAATATCCAAAAGTTTTTGAATTTTTTTTATTAAAAAGCATTTGAACCACCCGAAATTTTCCGAAAATATCTGAATATTTATATCCAAAAAAATATAAAATAAGTTATCTAACTTTTTTTAATTGAATCATCTTAATTATTCAATAAATTTCCCAAATAGTTGATAATTTACTTCTCTTAATCCAAGCGTCGTCTCCTTCTCTAACGATTTTTTCATTCAATGCATCTCTCATTACTTCTTTTGATCTTTTGAGTGAATCTATAACTATAAATAGGTAAGTCTCATCCCATGAAATTCATCAGTTCAATCCTCTCAATCTTTAGTTTTGTTAACTTAGTTTCATCAATAAGAATGGCTAACACACTTCTATTTTCAACGATTTTAAGGCTGTTGGTCGAGTACCGAGTATTTGCTGCCGTTAGAGACTGGACCACACTTGAGATCGGTTTTGGTTGAGTAAAGACGGGAACAGGAGATTGAACGGAAGAAAGCAGAATTGAGAACGTCGGAGACGGTGTCGAGAGGGTTGTAGAGTGCAGGATGGGGAGAGTCATGGTGGATCAGCTGGAGTGTTAGGTTTGGCAAGTGAGCCCGAGACATATTGTGCCAGGGCACTTGAAAGATTCTTCCATTGCTAACAAGAGTCTACCGAGAAGAGAGTCTGTGAGAAGCTAGGTTGCATGGAAACAGAAACGGATACGCGAAACGAAACGAAACGAAACGTGGAAACGTGATTTTCGATTTTTTTTTGCTTTGGAAACGTTTAGAAACGTCTATAAATACACACACACACACACATATATATACACATATGTAACTGATTAATATTTGCATTCATTTTTATTATGTTTAGTATATCTTAGAACACAAATAAACAAATAGCCATTTTGTTCAATCATACGAAAATAAAATAAGATGTCATTAAACATCAGAACCATATAAAATATTCAAAATAACAAAAATTCAATACTTAAATATTAAATATAGTTTAACTAAAATAAAAATCATAACAACAAGTAATAACCAATTGGAAAGTTCTGGCATTTCTAGAACAGAAACGCGAGTATCCAAAATAGAAACGCAAGTTTCCACTAAGTTTCCAAACTGAGATTTTTAAGAAACGAGCTTCCAATGCGTTTCCGCGAGTTTCCGAAAGATTTCGATTCCGAAACGTTTTCGAAACATGAAACGGACCTTCAACCGAGTTTTCATGTAACATAGGTGAGAAGGGTTGGCTTTGTGAGGACTTTGTTGATTGGTAATTACGATAGTTACACATTCAATATACATCAGGCACAGGCACTCAGTACTATCAATGGATGTACCTTATTATCCTTCTCTTTGTCACTCTCTATACATAGATTCTGTGTGTGTTTTTGGTAATATATTTTTCAAAAAATAAAAAACTGTATGTAATATATGTGTGGGTACTGGGTATCGAGAACATGGTTTTGATGGCGCGAGAAGAAATCAAAAACTCAGATCAGATTTGGTTTCTTGACTCCGGAGGCAACAACCACATGACAGGAGAAAGACAATGGTTCAGCGATCTAGATGAGAGTTACAAGTATTCAGTGAAGGTGGGAGACAACTTAAAGATGGCAGTAGTGGGGAAAGGAAATGTTAGGTTGGAGATTGAAGGCGTTTCACACATAATCACAAGTGTGTACTACAACCCTGAGCTCAAGAACAATCTTATCAGTGTGGGTCAGCTAGTGGAAAAGGGGATCGCAGTGCTCTTTCAAGATCAAGAGTGTGGGCTATACCATATAGAGAAGGGTCTGATCTTGAGTTCTGCCATGACAATCAATAGGATGTTTGTTATCAATGCAAGGATGATGGCTCAAGAACCTATGTGCTTCAAGACATCGTCAGAAGACACAACTCACCTGTGGCATTGTCGGAATGGGCACTTGATTTACAGTGGATTGAAAACACTGAAGCCTGGAAACATGGTCAGACGGTTACCACAGTTGACAGCACCTACCAAGCTGTGCAAGGATTGCATAACGGGGAAGCAGCAGAGAGAGATCATTCCAAAAAGGAGCAATTAGAGAGCTTCACAAATCCTCCAGCTTGTTCACTCGGACTTTTGTGGGCCAATAACTCCAAAATCCAGTAGTGAAATGAGGTACATCATCACTTTCATAGATGACTTCTCAAGAAAGTGTTGGGTTGATTTTCTTTCAGAAAAATCTCAAGCTCTCGATGCATTTAAGAAGTTCAAGGCGCTGGTGGAGAGAGAGACATGCCTTCTGATCAAGTGCTTGAGATCAGACAGAGGGGGAGAATACAACTCAAGTGAGTTCAAGGAGTTGTGTGATGGCTATGGAATTCAAAGACAGCTCACTGCAGCTTACACACCCCAATAAAATGGGATAGCAAAGAGGAAGAACAGAAGCATACTGAACATGGTTAGGAGTGTGCTGAGTGGAAAGAAAGTTCCAAAGATCTTCTGGCCAGAAGCAACTATGTGGTGTGTTCATGTTCTGAATCGAAGTCCCGCTGCAGCAGTGGAAGGAATGACGCTAGAAGAAGCATGGAGTAGGACTAGACCTCTTGTGTCTCACTTCAGACTGTTCGGGAGTATAGCACACACACACATACCTAAAGAGAAGCGAAAGAATCTAGATGACAAGAGCATCAAATGTGTGGTGTTTGGATTGAGTGAAGAATCTAAAGCGTACCAGCTATACGATCCAATGGGAGGCAAAATCATCATTAGTAGAGATGTGGTGTTTGAGGAAGATGAAGAATGGGAATGGAAGAATGAATCTGGAGGTGAGTCAAACAAACTTACATGGAATGAGGAAGCTGATACTGAAGAAGCAAAAGAAACCGAGACAGAACAAGAAAACAGAGGTGGTGACAATGAAGGAAGCAGTTCGAAATGGCTGATCCAACCAGTGGAGAGGGAAGACGCAGAAAGCCTCCCACATGGATGCAAGAATATGTCAGTGGAGAAAATCTGTCAGAAGAAGAAGAAGAAGGGCTGGAAAACTTTGTCATGTTCACTTTAATCAATGATCCATCCTGTTTTGAAGAAGCAATAGTGGAAAACAGGTGGAGGGAGGTAAAGGATCAAGAGATTGATTCTATAGAGAGGAACGAGACTTGGGAGTTATGTAGCTTACCTGCTGGAGCCAACACCATTGGAGTCAAATGGATCTTTAAGACCAAGCTAAATGAGAATGGGGAAATCGACAAGTGCAAAGCGAGACTGGTTTCCAAGGGCTATGCACAGAAGTATGGTGTGGACTACACATAGGTGTTAGCTCCAGTGGCAAGATGTGACACCATCAGAGCGATCCTTGCCTTGGCCGCACAACAAGGATTGAAGGTGTATCAGTTGGACGTAAAGAGTGTGTTTCTTCACGGCGAGCTCACTGAAACTGTATATGTCGATCAGCCTCAAGGTTATGAGAAGAAAGGTCATGAATCAGAAGTCTACAAGCTGAAGAAAACCTTGTATGGGCTCAAGCATGCTCCAAGGGCTTGGTACAGTTGAACTGAAGCATATTTTGTAGCTGAAGGGTTTGAGAAGTGTCCTCATGAACATACCTTGTTTGTGAAGACTGATAAAGAAGGTAACCTGCTCAATGTTCTCTTTATGTCGACGATATGATCATGACAGGAAATAAGGCAGAGATGGTGGAAAAGTTTAAAGCATCTATGAAGACTGAATTCGACATGACAGACTTGGGAGTGATGAGGTACTTTCTGGGAGTGGTGATCATCCAAGATGAAACCGAAATCTACATGAGTCAGAAGAAGTATGCATGTGAGATTTTAGAAAGGTTTAAGATGGAGGAGTGCAACTCAGTTCGTAATCCTATTGTTCCAGGAACGAAATTGGTGAAGGAAGATGGTTCAGGTAAGGCTGATGCCAGCTTGTACAAGCAGATGGTGGGATCTTTCATGTACTTGGCAGCTACAAGACCAGACTTAATGTTTGTTCTAGGGTTGATCAGTCATTTCATGGAGAGCCCGACGCAAACACACATGAATGCAGTGAAAAGATTTCTAAAGTAAGTGAAGGGAACAATGAGGTTGGGAGTTCGTTACAGAAGAGGTGGAAGCAACATTCTGGAAGCATACTCAGACATCGACTACGCTGGAGACTTGGATAGCAGGAGAAGCACTTCTGGTTATGTTCTGTTTCTAAGTGATGCAGTCATTTCGTGGTAATCAAAGAAACAACCAGTGGTTACACTGTCCACAAACGAAGCTGAGTTTGTGGCTGCAGCAGGATGTGTGTGTCAGGTGATATGGATGCGAAGAATTATTGCAGAGATTTGTCTACTGCAGAAAGAAGGTACTATCATTCATCGTGATAATATGTCAGCAATTAAGCTTTCAAAGAATCCAATTATGCACAAGAGGAGTAAGCACATCGATGTCAGGTTCCATTTTCTTAGAGATATTGCTAATTAAAGATTTGTGGAGTTGGTGCATTGTAAGACTCAAGTTCAGATTGCAAACATTATGATGAAACCTTTGAAGCTTGGAGTGTGTGTGGTAAACTAAAACAACATGTTTTAGTTTAAGGGAGGATTTGTTAGGATAACGTTTGCTTCAGTCAAAATAAGTTCCGATTTTTAGGAACACTAGAGTTTGTTTCTTGTTTGAACTAGTCTTTCGTCTGTCCTATTTCTTAGGAATCAGTTTCTCTAACGTTTTGTACTTTTGCTAAATATAAAGCCTTTCTCATTTTCAGATGAATAAGAGAACAAGTTTCTATTCTTTCTTTTATCTTATACTTTACAGTATGTCGGTCCTCGCGACGCTTAACCTCGACGGGAACAGAATCTCCAAGGAGATATCTCAGACGCTGATGATGTCATCGGTGATGAATCTGAATTTGAGCAGGAACTTGTTCTGATGGAGGATACCGGAAGGGTTCGGACCGAGGTCTTACTTCACTGTTCTTGATTTTTCTTATAACAATCTCAAGGGGGACCGATCCCGAGTTTGATATCTTGTGCGTTGTTTATCGGTCATTTGGATCTTAGTCATAACCTTCTCTGTGGGAAGATTCCGGTGGGGTCGCCGTTTGATCACCTTGAAGCGGCGTCGTTTATGTTTAACGACCGTCTTTGTGGCAAACCGTTGAGGGCTTGTTTAAAAACCTCATTTTGCAATTTTCTTTGATTAGACCTTACTATATTTTTATGATTATGCATTCAAAAAAACATTTTTGAGTGCTACGTTTTGTTGTGTATGCTTTAATTATTATCACAACCGGGCTCTACGTAAACTTTTATAAGTTTTTTTTTTGTCAACTGAAATTTTATTGATTAATCACATTAGGTATTATACATTTGATAGAGAAGCCTACTAAACATTAAAAGTCCAATAGAGAAACATCCGAAAGTTTTACCACCTGTTGACGAATGATCAATCGAGCCATGTTTCTAGAGTGTTGAGCGGCAATCTCGGCCGCACCACCAAACATAGCCACTACAAAATTCTCAAAAAAAAAACCTTTCA
This sequence comes from Brassica oleracea var. oleracea, assembly GCF_000695525.1. Taxonomy (NCBI): domain Eukaryota; kingdom Viridiplantae; phylum Streptophyta; class Magnoliopsida; order Brassicales; family Brassicaceae; genus Brassica; species Brassica oleracea. Next base: position 46,107,012 of record NC_027751.1, on the reverse strand, counting down.
AACTCTATATCTCCACTGCAAGGTTCCACCATAACATAGAAAAAAATGCTCTGATCTGTGAACTCCGATATCAAATATAGAACGCCTTCCACTTTAACCACATATAATTATATCGAAGGAAGCTTAAATCAAGATGAAAATAAATCTTTTGCCGGATCGTTTTGGAAAAGCCAACGCTTCTAAATCCCTTCATACAAGATTCAAAGCATTCTTTAAACTCAATTTTCTTCTTTCAAAGATGCTATGTAATACGCCATAATAACGACTGCAATAAAGAACGAAGACTCAAGAGAGTCATCCCAAGATTAATATCGGGGAGACGCAATTCACTTTTGTGGCAAAACGTTTGATTATTGATAATATTCTTCTAGTGCAAAACAATTTTCACGTCCTACGGACTAACACAAGATATATGACAGAATTTACGGCTATAACATACATGAGCAAAGCATATGATAGACTTTAATGGAGCTTCATTTTAACTTTGATGTTGAAGATGTGATTTGATAAGAGACTGGTTGACCTTATTATGTGATGTGGTACTTCAGTCTCATACCAAGTTTTAATAAATGGCCAACGAAGAGGGCGAATCATATCAAGGAGGAGCTTAAGGCAATGAGACCTTCTATCCCCTTTCCTTTTATTTTGTGCACTGAGGTACTTATCTCCTTCCTAAACAAATTGGAAGCCAAAAGGCGAATTGTGGGACTTCGCATTGCTAGGACGAGCCGAATGATTTTACCCATTTTATTTACGCTCTCTCAGCAGCTATGTCGTCCTTCTAGGGGACTCTTTAGTGTCAGATGATACTGGCAGATGATAGTCTTTTCCGCCTATTGGAAAGAACGGCTAAACGATCAGACCATACATGAAAACGAAGCTTTGTCACCTTGCTTGCATTCTACAAATGCTGACTTCCAAAAATAAGCCAATGCACAGAGATTATGAAAAATTTAAATATGTACGAACAAAGATTAAATACGGAAAAATCCTCTATCGTTTGTGGAAACCGAGTTGACCACTCCCTAAAACAAGAGATTAAAACTGTCCTTGTCATTTTCAATGAAAGTTTTATCCTATGTACATGATCGAATATGTGGGCGTGCCAGCACATGGTCATAATGACTTTTATTAAAATGAGGAAAAGAAGGCCAAGTAAAATATGTGGCTCAAGCGGTTCCAAATTTTGCGATGTTGTGTATTATGCTTCCACAAGGTATTACTGATAAACAAAGAAGCACGATCTGAAATTTTGGTGGAGCTCGAAATAAAATAGCAGATATTTGCACTGAATTACATGGGATGAGATCTGCATCCCTACGGATATGGGGGTTAGGTTTTCGATATCTCCATGGTTTCAATGTTGCGTTTCTTGCTAAAAAATTGTAGAGATTAACTCAATGCCTGTTGTTTCTACTGGAACAGGTAATGAACGGAAGATATTACAATCATGGCTCTCCCTTAGAAGATCGGCGAATGTACTCACAATCATTGGATGGCGTAGTATCATGGCACGAAAATAATCTACTCAAATCAGATTTACAGAAAATCATTGATGATGGTCGAGATACGAGGGTTTGGAGTGAACATTAGGTCCCATACTGAGTTGCTCAACCACCTAAACCCACATACCACATCGTTTATAGATTGCCCCAACTCCTTATTCATTATTTTATAAGGAATGATACCAAAGAGTGAGACATTAATCTTTTACGGGAGTTCTTCCTCTATAAAGATATACCTTTGATTTTAGGGTTGAAACCCTCTCGCTAGTTAGCTTTGGATGGATATGTTTGGAGTCACATAAAATCAGGAGTTTAGTCAGTCAAAACTGGATACACCTACTTAGATCGACCAAGTTGCAACTCACATAAGACCATGTTCTGGAGCCGAATATCACAAGCCCTCAGATCCACATGTGGAAAATAAGAGATTCGAGTAAGATGAAAAAATTTATGTGGCATGCCCCCTATGGTTGTGTGACAACGGCAGAGAGGATCACCTATTGACACCTGAATACCGATAGGAGCTATCTTAGATGTGGTGTCCCAGTGGAGTCAATTAACTATTTTTAAAGCCCCTAGCCCTGTAGGTTTGGTTTTATCGGACTCTCTGTTCCTTCCATGTTACCTCCCGAGTACATCTATATACCAAAACATGAAATTCTGTTATGGAAGAGAAACTAGATGGCTTCACTGGAGCTACAATTTTACACCTTCTCATGAATCTGTTGGTATATCTGGAAAGCAAGCAATGAAAATGTTTTAATGGGAAAGTCATCTCTTCGATTGGCACTCTCAAACTTGCCTCCCTAGAGGGAGACATAATGCAGGAGAAAGGCTAACCAAAAGGAGGAAGTAAAAGACGATCATGAGAAACCTCATATTACAGATATTGAGAGAGTGCCCCACTAGATACCAAGAATCTCTACCTGTCGAATTGATGCTTCTTGAATCGATAATGGTAGTGACAATGGTTCAAGATGGAGTCTTAAGGATCAAAAAAGTACTAAATCTTTCGGACTTCACGCATGTGATAGAAGTCTTGCAGCCCTACATGCTTTGATGGAAAGTTTACTTTGGGCAGTTTCATACATGAGAGATATGAGGATAATTTTGATTCGGTTCGAGACGGACTGGTTCGAGACGGACTGCTCGGACAAAATAGACATGATTGCGAATCTGATGGACTGGCTAGCATTTCTGTTGGAGATTGATGTGTTCCAGATTCTAGATGAAGTGTTTGAAAACGTGAGCCTGATTCACATTTCTAGGAGAAAAAATGATCGGGCAACTTTCTAAACGGAAGCAAAGACTAAAGAATTTATTTTCTTTCATATAGATCAGACATGGACATACAAAGATACTATCAAGTGAATATATTTGTTTGACCAGAACTTGGTATAAATAGATAGATAGTTGACAAAAAAAAGTGAGAAATGAAATTTTGACTAGAAAATTAGGATCAAATTTAAAAATGAAACTGCCAAAATTTGGTCGAACTTTCTAAAACTTTAGCCCCTATTTCCAAAACATGCAAATATTCCTAGTTATACTATTAAACGAGAAACATTCTAAAAAATATACTTAAACAAGGTTGTTACACCCTTTTATTTGACTAACAATATGTTGATCCTACCTAATATTTTTTCTAACTATACAACATTATTAATAATCTATACTATTAAAATAAGTCCTCCTAAAATTTTGTCTTTGATTTGCTTTGCCATTTTTATTTTTATGCCTAACAACATTTATTATCTTAAACTGTATTATTATAAATTTATCATGTGATAAATCTTCCAACAATATTTTCAAATCTCCAAACATATCTACAATTTTAACATGATTAATTAATTTTTGATAGACTTTCATAAACACTTTTCCACATATTTATTCTTGCCTGTGGAATGGTCAACGCTGCAAACTTATCTCAACTGTGAACTAATTATAGTGAAGGTATTTAAACTGAACCACTTGAATAGTAATTATCAATGATTCAAAGGAAATGTGCAAACACAATGTGTCTCTAACGTAGCACGTAGGTTAGAGTCCTTGAAAACTTAAAAACCAGAAGATTCAAATTTAATATGTTAAATTACCTATGATTTTACTGAAAAATACTGCAAAATAAAACCAGCAGAATTGAATACTAAAAAATCTCATATATATATATATATTTAAAAGGGATCTAATAAACATTACAACTTCTCATAAACCATAAACATTTGCTAAGATTATAGGTAGTACATGTTGTTGTCTGAACATGGTATAAATGTTTTCTAAAACCGCAGCCTTTAATATTTACAAATGTATAAAGTTATATTATTTTAATAGAATAGATGTAATTAAGTGAGCATTATTTAATTATAAGTTTCTATTCTGGTCTTTAAATTTTTTTAATACTCTGGTTAAATCTTTTTTTCAATATATTATTTACGGTTTATGTTGAAATTTACTCCAATTATAAAATTTTAGTATATTTGATATTCAAAATAGAGATTTAATTTTTGTTAGCAAACTTAAAACCACAAACCTAAGCATAATAGTTAATACAACTAAAAATGACACTTTGAATTAATTATTTCTCATTTTTAAATATTTTTGTACAGAATTCACATAGTAATGGGTTTTAACTTTATGTATCTCTTGTGTCTTTACAATCCGAAGATTAGAAACTCCTCAGATGAGTATAAATGATGATACCATGTAGTATCTGTTGGCTTAATTCAAATATCTGTAAAACAGTTGTAATTTTTTTTGATACATAGCAGGTTCGAATTGGTTTGGTATTTAGGACCAGGAAAATTCTGAAGTATCCAAAAATATGAAATTACCTAAACACTCAAACAAATATCCAACATATTTAAATCCCCAAAAATATTCTAGATTTTACTCGAAATCTGATTCAATAAAACAAAAAATACCCAAAAGTTCATCCAAATATTTGAAATATATTTTAAAATTTTTTAACTGAAACTCAAAAGTATAACTGAAAATCTGAATCTGAAGTTTAAATGAATATATGTAATACCAAAAATATATCTAAAATACTTAATAAACACACAATATTATAGGCATTTTGAGTATCCAATCAGACCTCAGCCTGAACCAAGATATACGGGTCAAAAAAATATCCAATAGATACTCTGCCATGGACCAGGATCCAAACCAAATCTATATTTTTATGTCGGTTTTTGTTAAATTTTTGGATCAAAAATAAAAAGTCTAGACCTAAGAAAACGTTACATAAAAATGTATATACAAAACCTCAAATGAATTAATTCATAAATTATATAATTTTAAATAATTTATTTGCTTCAAAATAATACAGAGACATAATACTGTACAATCTCAAAATATTAATTTATATCAATTTTTTAAAAAAATTCAAGAAACCCCGCATTTCAAAAGTGGGGCCAAAATATAGTTTATTTTATTTCTACTTGTTTTAAAAGAAAAAAAAGAAGCGGCCCTAACAGCGTTTTATGCGCGTACAGAGGAAAATAAAGCAATCTGCGTTTCACTTTCCCATTTCTAACTTTAGAACCCTAATTCCGAAGTCTCTCTCCCTAAAAATCCAAAATCATGGAAGTTAATATTCTTCCTGGAGCAGGCGTAGGACATGTGGTTTTGTTGGTCGGTGGAGGAGCCAGAGTAACGATTCCACCTGGCAATGGTTTTACCATTATTGTCAATCCGGTGGCCGGTGGTGCTATGGGAGCTGCCGGTGGTGCTATGGGAGCTGCCGGTGGTGCTATGGGAGCTGCCGTTGCAAACGAAAACATAGCCGCTATCACAGGTGTCTTTTTTTTTCTTTCAATTACTAAATCAACCATGTTTATTCACTAAATTGTTGTTTGGTATCACATCCCGAGTCTCATACTGTTATATTTGCAGCGGATATCGTGCAACATTCAGTTAACAACACCCTCTCTACAACTCAGATACTCCATATGCTAAGGGTTGACAACACCTTCGAAGTGCACGAAGATTTTGTACCCGAACCTACCGCTACAGGTCTTTTCCTTTACGCAATGGGGATTTCAAGAGGTTCAGACCACCACCACTACCTTAACCCCCCCTCGCTACTACATACAGCAAGTTCAGGTTTTTCTCTTCAAACTTTCTTTAACTTTAAACTTTGGAATTTAAGTTCTTAACTGTTGTGATACGAGACCCCATTTATAGAAGCAAAGAGATCAATGGATTGGGCTTAGTCAAATGTCTTTTTAACCTAGTCATGAGTAGTATATAAGATGGGTGAGAATTAGAGAGAGGGTTTATCAAGTTACTGATGTGATGTGGTGCTGCTGGGGTTAATTCGGATTTAGACAAGCCACCATGTGCGAGATGATGTTCTATCTAATAGAACTGAAGGAGCAATGGGTAAGCGTGATACAAAGGAAGTGGTGTATGTTAGCTCGGGTTGGTATAAGACGAACTTTCTGCTAGGAGCTCTAGGGAAGAGGAGATCGATCAACATGTTTGTAAATTGTTAAGTATAGTGATTTCTGGGCTGAAACGAGCAACAATGTGACACCAAACGAGATATGGATGAGAGTGAAACATCTTGGGGTATCGAGGTGTAGAACAGACTGGGAATTGAGATGACCTTGGTGTGGCAGCTACAGAACAGTGTGGAAGTATTTGCATCACTCTATCTTTGGTCTGAACCGGTTTCAACCATAAAAGCTGATGGTTCCTTGAAGAAAGTCAAACTACTTGATAAATTCATAATAGAGATCTCTGAGCATCCTTCAGTTAAACGTGAAGTAAAGAGATCACGAGTAGTATTTTATAAAGAGGGTTTATTAACACTTTTCTTATGAATATCATCCTATTTCTTTGTTCATCTCTGCGTAACATGTTGTCTTTTCTTTTGCTAGTTTGGAGCTGCAGTCGTGGTGATGAGGCACCGTCGCAGAGTGGCGGCTCATCCGGAACATGTTCCATTTGAAACCGTGGTCTGCAGGCGCTACTTGATAAACGGCGATCCACGGTTTTTGCTTCATTACCTCCAAGAGGATGAGGATAACGCATTTGAAGAGGAGCCAGCACCGGCCATCCCAATTCAACCGGTGGTGCAACTCCTCCTATAGCCAGGTTGGTTTCTGCTTGAAAATTCTCTTTAAAAAAAAATTGTAATAATGAATTACCTTTGTGTGATATTTTCAATAATATTTGTAACAAAAAGTAGCTGGATATTGTTCTTCACTTTTCATGTTTGAGATCCTTCTTGATTATTTTTTGTTTCTCTGAGGTTTGTGGAAAATTTAAATCGAAGGTTGCGAGAGGTCATCCAATGGTCACACCATTGGGACAACTATTTGAAATTAAAATATAAGTTTATTCTTAGTCAACATGATTTATTTTTACTCTCTCTCTCTCTTAATTAGTAAATGTAGACACATGATTCTTTTCCATAATTAGGAAAAAGATACTTTTGATAACTAAAACAAGCAAAGCAATGATTTCAATTATTACTATTGTCGGTATATAAATCTTTATGCCTAGGATAAATTAAATCTAGAAAAACTGGAAAACATCACTAAATTAGAGAATATAATTAGATACTATTAAACAGTCGATTAGATTATTCTGAGAAACAATTAAATAATGAAAAAAATTAAGCTTTAAAAATTAGATAATTTTTTTCTTTTTTTTTTTTGCGTTCTACCCCGCCGCTTCTGCTGCTTTCCCACAGGCCAGCCCTGATCACATAAAAGAAAAAGATACATTTTCTGTGACAAAACATCTACCAAACCTCTTCTTTTATGTTCTTTTGCTAACATTCTCGTCTTCTTTTAACAGAAAACAAACCAATATACTTTTAATTATCTTATTTTCTTAATGCTTCTTCTCTTTCCTATCTAATCTTGGAGCTCTGTCATCAAGTGGAGGATCTTCATGAGAGGGAGCTTATGTTGAATATGGAGTTTCTCAAGCTCAAACTACTCCAAGAATCTGTTACGTTATCCCGTTTCTATAATCTAACGGAGATCAGTGTGAAGAAAAATATTATCACCCAGCCTCGGCTCCTTAAGCTGCCGCTCGATGCATAAGCCTACTAAACTCTGCCTAAGGTCTCACTCTTTATATGAAATAATATAAACACAAAATCTCACTCTTGTTCAAGGCTATGATATAAACACAAAATCTCTTGTTCTATAATGTAAACACAAAATCTCTTTATACGATAAGACAATCAAAGTCTCACTCTTGTTCTAAACTATGATACAAGAAAAATAGAAAGAGCTTTATTGTTTATATGTTTCTTCAAAGATCTTTGATGATCTTTGAACAATGAAACTTTCTATCTCTCTGATTAACAACTAGTTTCTTGTTTTTCTATTTCATTTGCAAATTACTAAGCCTCCTCGCATAGAGAGTGAACAATTGCAACCAACGGTTGCAATGATTAATCCAAAAGTCGCAAAGGTTAATGAAAAGTTACAATGGTTAGTATGTTACAATTGTCAATATGGCTATTCACCAAGCAATCATCAATGGTGGCAATGTTATATTAATATGGTTGCAATTATTAATGGTTCACATGAAACATTACACATATTCATTTAAATATATAACAATCCTCCCACATTTAAGTGCCATAATAAATTCATTAAATGAATAATATATATATTAAACTAATGCATAAATGAAAATGTTCAAAAATTGAATTTTCAACTTAGTGTATTACACATTTCAAATGCCCAAAAATCACGATGTCCTATATATTGAATCCCTTAACCAATTTTGGGCACATGAAGATAACACACACGTGTTTCCATACTACTCTAAGTGTTACACTTACCGCTATTATAAGACATGTGTCCCTATCCATAATGAGCGCATACAAAGCCAAATCCTAGCTTACTGAAGCGGTATCACTTCACACTCATATAAGTAAATACTTTTAGTTATTCATCTGCAAATGCACTTTTTCAAAGTATTTATTAAGAACAAAATTTCAACATATCCCTTTCTTGCAGGTTCAAACACATTCCTTGGGATGATTAAAACAATGCTTCAATCTTTAAGTGTAGGCTTTCCACATTGAATTCAGCTTCTAACTTCGTATAGAGGGAAGTTGGATATCCCCAAATCAACATTTTCAAATTGACTTCAAACCCATCCCCTTAACCGAAATAATTACTAAGTTCATAGCTAATCCTTTCGTCAAATGATCAGCTATATTTTGTTGAGACTGAACAAACTCTATTGTAATCACCTCGTGAGTGATCAGCTCATGTAATTTTCTATGTCTAATGCCCATGTGTCTAGACTTACCATTATACACTTGGCTAGAGGCCTTAGCCAAGGTAGCTTGAATATCACAATGGATAGAAATTGGTGATACTGGTTTCAGGCATAGTGGAATCCCGTACACAAAGTTTCTTAGCCATTCTGCCTCTCTGCCAACAGGTACTAATGCTACGATTTCTGAGTCAATAGTCGAACTTGTAATGCAAGTTTGCTTCTTAGAATCCCATGAAATGGCACATCCCCCAAGAAAAAAAACACCTGACCGCTTGTAGAAGAATGATCTTCGGTGTTGGTAATCCAACTTGCGTCTGAATATCCTTCTAGCACCGAAGGAAATCCGACATATGACAAACCATAATTAATTGTTCCTTTCAAATACTTGAGCACCTTTTTTTAAAGCTTGCTAATGTTGAGTACTACGATTACTAGTGAATCTACCAACCTCCCTACATTATAAGCTACATATGGTCTAGTGCTCGCCATGACATACATTAAACAGTCAATCACTTGTGAATACTAGAGTTGTGATACTGCTTGTCATGTATTAGGCATACCCTTCACACTCGCATCTATGGGAGTGCTCATTGGAGAACAATTCTCAAAATTGAAATTTTTAAAAAAAATCTCAATGTAATGAGATTGTGTTAGAGATAGTTCTTTCTTTCCATGTTTGATTCTAATTCCAAGAATCACATCTGGCTCCCCTATGTCTTTCATTGAAAAAATTGATTACAAAAAATCTTTTGTATGCTCTACTTGTCTAATATAAGTACCAAAGATCAACATGTAACATATAAGCAAGTCATATAAGCAAGTGCTTACTCTATTACTGATTTCATCAAATTTTCTATATAAACACTTATCCGATTGGTTTGAATTGAAACCACTAGATAAGCAACCTCATAAAACTTTTGATGCCACTGCTTAGGTGCTGGCTTTAGCCCATACAATGACTTGATCAACTTACACACCTTATGCTCATTTCCAGACATAATAAAATCTCCAGGTTGCTTCATATCCACCTCTTCTTCCAGAATACCATTTAAGAATGATGTCTTAACATCCATTAGGTGAATCACAAGGTTAATAATTGCTGCCAAAGCTATAAATAATCTTATAGAATTGATCCTAGCACCTGGAGCATATGTATCGAAATAAGTAATACCTTCACTTTGTTTATAGCTTTGAATAACCAATCAAGATTTAAACTTGTCTATGGTTCCATCAACTTTCATCTTTCTTTTGAATATTCATTTGCAGCCTAAGGCTTGCAACTGAGTGGGAGATCTGACAAGATCCAAGTATTATTTCATATGACAAGGCATTTTACGCTCGTCAACCTTTGACCTCCGCGTAACAGCTTATTGTGATTCTGATTGGGGTGCTTGTCCAAGAACTCGACGCTCTCTCAGCAGCTATGTCGTCCTTCTAGGGGACTCTTTAGTGTCGTGGAAAACAAAGAAACAAGATCGCGTCTCTCTTTCCTCTGCAGAAGCTGAATATAGATCCATGACAGCTGCAGTTCAAGAACTTCTCTGGATAAAAGAGCTACTTGAATCGATTGGCATCAGTCATCACGATCCTATGAAACTTATTTGTGATAGCAAATCAGCTCTACACATAGCAGCAAATCTTGTGTTTCACGAACGTACCAAGCATATCGAAAATGATTGTCATTTTATTCGCGATGAGATAAAAAGAGGAACCGTTGCTACATCACATGTCAGGACAACTGAGCAGCTTGCCGATCTACTCACCAAAGCACTTGGAAGACAACAGTTTACATATCTACTAGGCAAGTTAGGCGTTTGTGACCTCCACGCTCCAACTTGAGGGGGAGTATTACGATATAGTCAACTATATTGGAAATATTCCATATCTTGTTATGAAAGTTATCTTGTATCCTTAGTCTTATCTCTTAGGTTTAGCCATTCAATAAACGAAACTCTTCTCTCTATTTTGGCAGTCATCATTTATTGCTTCTTTCCGAAAAGCAATATCTTGAGAGTTCATAACCACATTATAAATTATGGGATCATTATCAATATGATAACAATATGAGTGTCAGAAACAATCTCATTTCTTGATCCCTCAACTAAATATATTTGAAAATCAAGACCAAATGATTTTTTCTATCCTTCCTTGCTTGCTCCTACGAAGCACATGTGAATTTTAGGAGGAACAAATGTTTCGTCTCCTTTATTAGCTTCACTTGAATTTGGAACCAAATCCTTTGGTATAGGTATAGATAAAAAAAACAGTTTTCATCAAATATTACATCTCTTTATTCAATTACAGTATGAACAGATATTGAATTATTATGTTATATTACATAAAACCTATAAGCCTTGGAATTATCAGCATATATAATAAAAAAAGAAATCAATACTTCTTTCTCGCAAGGTTCTAATCTTGGGTTAGAGTAGCCTTATGACAGCCGTACATCCCCAAACTCGAAGATAGTTCAAGTTTGTTTTTTGTTCTTATACCAAAATTCATAAGGGGTAAGTTTGTTCCTTTTATTAGGAACTCTATTTTTTTTTCTCTTAGGAACTCTATTTAATAAATAGCAAGCTGTTAGCACAGCTTCTCACCAAAATTTAATTGAGTTGTAACCCGAAAAGTTGTGAATTATTTATTTGGATAATGAATGAATCACGCACGAGGTCACTTTCCTTAAAGAGTATTTCGACCATATTCCAAGTATTGTGTAAATACGAAATCCCTTTGTATGATAAGACAATCAAAGTCTCACTCTTGTTTTACGCTAATGTACAAGAGAAACATAAAAACTTTAGTGTTTATATGTGTTTCTTCAAAGATCTTTGACTATGACTTTTTGTATCTCTCTCTCTTACTAACAACTAGTTTCTTGTTTTTCTATCCTAATATAGAGAATGAAGTGTTGCAAATAATATTTGCAATGGATAAACCAAGAATTGTAAAGGTTAATGAAGAGTTGCAATGGTTAGTAAAGCGTTACAATAGTTAATCATCAAAACAATTATCAATATAGTTAATCACCATATATTACAATCATCAATAGTAGCAATGCAATATTGATATAGTTGCAATTTTTCATACAAACAATTACAATGGATCATATGAAACATTACACATATTCACTTAAATATATAGCAACTGCTAGATGATGAAGACAGTGGTTGAACATCGTCGACTGCAGACGGAGACAAAAAAATTGTGAAGCAGAGATCTGTTCTGCCACGTGCTCCATACCTTCCCATATTACATACAACCTTATTTGTAATTATGCTAGACGTAACTCGTGCGGTCGGTAGGGCCTAGCGCCAAATCAATTAATAGGAGATTATAAAAGGATTAATCGGACGTAAATTTAGGACTTTTATATAGTTTAAAGAATATATAAAATAGATCTTAAGAAGGGACAGTGAGATTCACTTTGGTGGCTGCTTAATCGGGCACACAGACCGCGTTTTTGAACAAAGGATAATACAAGTGTCAAGCATATTATGTTGTATTGATCTTTTGTGAACATCTGGGTTAATGTGGACCTCACTGTATTCTCTTGCACTTTGCTTTTATGGGATTTAATATCAATATATATTTTTAAGTCAGTAGTAAGGCGGGGAAGGAGGAACCCCAGGCAGCAATCCACAGACCCATAGGAGGGGCAGAGCAGAGGAGGGTCTGTGAATGTGTTGCTAGTCTGTCTGGTCATGTTCTCGAGGAACGCCTGTCTCTCAACTGAGAAGGATTGTGTATCTACAATTAAATGTTACAAATGATGCGTTATATTTAGTGTTTTGAAATCTAACCTGGAGCCTGACCAATGGTTAAACCGGCAGACCCGGTGATCCAATATGTAATTTGGTTAGGTCAAGAAAAACTAGTTATTTAAAAATCTAACAAAACCCGCAAAAACCGCTTCAACGCTGGAACCAGCTACCGGTTAAACCGAAATGTGGTCCAATATGTAATCCAATTTGACTTAAATTGCTATATTTAAATTATCCTAATATATTCATTAATGTTTAGATAGATGTGGATATATTATGAATATGATGTTCCAATTTTTCAAAAGTTAGCTATACAGATATTTTGTCAAACTGATTTTTTATCTTGTATTGATCAATATTTGAGAGGATGCATACTAAAAAGATAAATAGATTTGAGCATCAATGACTCGTATACGGGATCTTACATGAGATTATTGAAGTGGTATTTATGGGGTTATTTAAGCTAAAATGCGTCCTCTTCAAATGTGAATGGTTCGATCCTGTTGTGAACCGAGGGATTCGGTAAAACAAATTTGGTGTTGTGGATGTCAGTTTTGGGAGAAGATACAAAAAATTTGATCCTTTCATTTTAGCTTCACAAGGCGACCAAGTTAGCTTCCTTCCTTATCCTCGCCTTCGAACTTCCGGGATAAACTGGTTAACTGCTATCAAAATTACACCTCATGGACGCATTGTCGCTGGAGAAGAACCGCCTTTTCAAGAAGAAGACGCTATCACTGAAGTTTAGCTACTTGAACAACAAACTGATGAAATCCTATTGATCGACCTGGAAAACTTTCAATATGATGATCTTCCCGAAGATGCGACAGATGAAGCACGTGCAGACGAGTTCGAGGGAAGCGACGATGATGATTGTACTGATATTGATGAGAACGAAAACGATTTAGAGTGATGTAATATATGTAACAAATGTTGTATTTCTCTATTGTAATGTTTGTTGAAGGAAATATTGTTTTTATATCATTTTAATGTATGTGCAACAAATGTTGTTTTACATAATATGTATTTCTTTAGATTTTAAAAAATTATTTGGAGTTTTAGGGTTTAAGTTGGAGAAAGAGTATGAAAAAGTAAAGAAGAAGATGATGATGTAAGATGATATGTGACTTTGGGGTTTAGGGAATTCATTCTCGGGGTTTAGGGCTAAGCGTAGTAAAGTCCTTGTAAAAATAACACGGGACTGGTAACTTCGTCGTAAATGAAACAAGACAGGCCTGGTAACTTCGTCCTAAATCGATTCCTCGTAATTTTGTCGTAAATGAAAAAAGACACGCCTGGTAACTTCATCGTAAATGAAAAAAGACGGGCCTGATAACTTCGTCGTAACATTACGTGGAGTTTGCGACGAATGCCTTTCTCTATATATTGAGACGCCGCAGAACGAGGCCCCAAACTCCTTTGCTATCTCCCTCTAAGGTAAACCCCTCTCTCTTTTTTTTTAGTTAGTTAGTTTAGGTGGTTAGTTATGTAATTAGTTTAGGTGATTAGTTAGGTGATGGAATAATAGTTTAGGTGATTAGTTAGGTGACGAAATAATATTTTAATTATGTCGTAATTGATTAAATTTATTTTAATTTTTTTTTAGATGGCTCCTATGAGGAAACCAGCAGCACCTACTTATTCTCAGTTGCTTGGCGATGATTCCGGAGCATCTTCTTCCGGTCCATCATCTTCCGATGCAGTTCCAGACTCTCAGACTTCTCAGAGAGTTTCTTGGAGTCCTCCTCCTCCACCGCAGATGCCTCCACCTCCTCCTCCAGCGGCTGCACCTCAGCCTGCCCCAGCAAGTGCAGTTCATCCAGACTTGCGTGTGCCTTCATATGCACCATACGCGAGATATACGGAGGAGGATTTGCTTGTCCAGCCTGGACTGGAGGGTTTGGAAGTTCTAGACCCTGATAGACCGCCAGAAAATTTTTGGTAAGTTATTAATTTTTATTACATTAAAATTTAAATTATTTTTATTTTCTAACAATTAAATTATTTTTTGTTTCAGGTTTGGGGCTAACAACTGTGTTAGCCGGAGCGTTTCAGAGATGATGAAGGGTTACTACGATGGGGCATATCTGAACTGGAGCATGACACCAGATCACGTTAAGACCACTTGTTTTAAATGTTTTGCGGTAAGATTTTTAAATTTAATTAAATTTTTACTTTTAAATATTACTTTTTATTTTTAAATATTTATTATTAATTGTAATTTCTTCAAAAATTTTATGTTTCAGCAAAAGTGGCATTGGTCTTTGGGAATCACCGAGAGGGTGAAGAGGGAATTCATTGCAAAGGAAAAGACCCGCCTTTGCAACACTCTCTCCGATTGGAAGGACAAGTGGGAGATCTACAGGTATGAGGGAAAGCCCACTGAACTCACGACGGATGTGTGGGATGGCCACATCGCCTATTGGAAGCTACCCTCTTCGTTAAGGCCAATTCGTGCTCTGCTTCTCGAAGAACGAAGGATAAAGATGGTCATTTGCCCATGGTTCACAGAACCGTACGAAAACCTCATGCATGAATCCGTGTAGAAGCTGTAAGTTTTGTTTTTAATATTTATTTTAAAATTTTCAATTAATTTAGATTTTAATTTTTTTTTGTGTAGTTAGAGAAGACGGGAGTCTTACCATCTCTGTCTGAGCTATTTAAGATGACTCGCCACATCCAATGGAGTTTTTTTGGATTCTGCATCTGAGAAACTCTTCCATGCAGTGGCTGCTCAGATTGAAGAACAGAAGATGCAACTAACCCAGCAGTCTCCCGATGGATTATCCGTCACATTGACCACCGAAGAGGTCGACAGAATCTTCGAAGAGGTACAACTTAAATTTTTTGTTTACATTAATTTTAATATTTTAACATAATTAACTATATTAATATATGTTTTAATTTAATAGGTGGCTCCTAAAAAGAAGGGACGGACAGTCGGCATTGGCTCTGTTAACGAAGTTGCAAAGGCAATTTCGTTATACACTTCCAGACGGGATGAAGAGAATTCTCAGATGAAAGCTCGAATGGATATCCAGCAGGTTCATTTAGACTCTTTTGAGGATCTGCTAGATGTGATGGCGGTGGGAAACCCGACTATGCAGAGAATGTTGAGTGAGAGACGAGCCGCTCTTGGGTTGCCAGTACGGGATCCCGAAGAGTCCGATCCAAACCGTCAACAGCGAGCAACCCCACCGACTACTTCGAGAATATGTAGTTTTTTTTTATATTTCGGTTTGTATTATGAATTTAAATATTATTGTATGACTTTTAAATACTTTTTTAAAATATGTTTTTCATTTTCATATTTCGTTTTAAAATTTAAAATATTCTAAATTTCGAATATTAAATATAAATATAAATTTATTATATATAATATAATAAGAATCATTGTAAACTCCTCGTAAACATTACATGGAGTTTACATCGAAAGTTTACGAGTGATTAACATCGAAACTTTTACGAGGGTTTTACATGAAACGTTTATGTGGGCTTTACAACGAATTTGTTTACGTGTGCTTTACATCAAAAGCATTACGTGGGCTTTACCATGAAGCGTTACATGTCGTTTACGATGAAACCTTTCTTTCGCTTTACGAGGAATTTATTTCATCGTAAACGTAACAATTCCTTTACGACGAAACGTCCGTCGTGAAACCTCCGTCACGACGGACGTTTAACAACAAAACGTCTTTCGAGGTTAATTCGTCGTAACACCCCGTTTACGACGAATTAACCTCGAATACTGTCCTCGTAAAAAATATGTTTTCTTGTAGTGAAGTGTCAAGCATATTATATTGTATTGATCTTTTGTAAACATTTGGGTTAATGTGGACCTCACTGTATTCTCTTGCACTTTTCTTTTATGGGCTTTAATATCAATATATATTTTTAAGTCAGTAGTAAGGCTGGGAAGGAGGAATCCTAGGCAGCAATCCGCGGACCCATAGGAGGGGCTGAGCAGAGGAGGGTCTGTGAATGCGTTGCTAGTCTGTCTGGTTCTGTTCTCGAGGAACGCCAGTCTCTCGACTAAGAGGAATTGTGTATCTACATCTTATATATTAAAACAGAAGTCATGACTTCTTTTCATGTGTGTTTTTTTTAGTTTGGACCATTCCTAGGAAATATCATATTTTACATAAGTTCATTATTATATCTTTTAATATTTTTATCTTTTTATTTGAAATACAAATGAATATATTTAAAATGTTCTAACAAAATCTTTTTAAAATCTTCTTAGAATCTTTTTAAATTTACTTTCAAAAATTAGTTAGTTTTAATTTAAATTATCATAAAATATAATTAGAAATTAAAATTGAATATAGTTTTGGTTTATAAACGAAAATTTAAATAAAATGAAATTAATTAATTTCACAAATACATTTACTAATAATTTTTAAAGATTTTGTTAGAAATAAATATTTATTTTAATTTTAGTTTTTTCAAATTTGTTTTCTAATAAAATAAAAATCATGATTTTTGATGAGTGATATTTTTATTTGGACCATCATTTAAATTTTATTTTAAATGTATATCGCTAATGCTAATATACATAATATTTTTAACTACTTTAATCATATTATCTTTTAATTTTAAAAAACAAATTCTAACAAATCTCTTGAAATATATTATAATAAGATCTTAATTGTATTAAATTGAATATAAATATTTTCAACTAATTTCGTAATTAGTAATGAAATGTTACTAAAAGAATTAAATTATATCCTATTTTATCAATTTTATAATAATATCTATCATTTTAAAATAAAAAATGTTATATTGAAAAAAATATGATAAAATTATTTTAAATTGATAAGTTAACATATTTTATTTTCAT
>NC_027751.1:46084913-46088512 GCF_000695525.1 Brassica oleracea var. oleracea | reverse complement strand
ATATATATATATATAATTATATTTTAAAACTAATTAAATTATTGACCCATTCTTACAAAAGGTGGGTTGTATTAAAGCAAAAGCATTAAAAATCTACTTATAAAAATTTATAATTAGACCATTACATTTATTTGAATTTCAATTATCTAATCTATTAAAACTGAAGTACAAATAAAAAAATTTTCTTACTTCATCTTAGTATTTACAACATTTGCCACTGATATTATCTCTACAACTTAACTAATTATATTGTTAGGCTTTCATGCCATTTTACAAAACTGAATAACAAGGCCATTAAGATTTGATTACACAATAATTTCATTTGTATTTCTATTTATCAAACTATAAATGGGTTTGATCTTTCGTGGCACTACAATCTCAGTTATGCATAAACTGGGTTATCACAATACTAAAAGGAGAATAACATCAACTCTGAGCTATGCCACGTCGATTAAAAAAATCAGCAAATCAGAAAGCTTTTAATGGTCACGTCACTTTATGTTTCAGCATCTCCAGTAAATTCTGAGCCCCAGATTTTACTTTTTAATGGTCACGTCACTTTATGTTTCAGCATCTCCAGTAAATTCTGAGGCCCAGATTTTACTTTAGCGCAAGAGCTCGATCCAAGATTCCGGAGCCGGTCATTAGAATCATCACTTCCTCTCGATTCATAAGCAAGCGCACATGCAAATCATCAGCAAACCCATGATCAAGGTTTCTCCTTTGGCTTCTTTTTTTCCATAACCTCCATCTCTACTAAATACAAATAAATCTTACTATCGAGCTTTCGTTTTTTTGTGTCCTATCTACCAAGTTTGTAACTCAGGTTTCAAAATACCAATCTTAGTCCTCCTTGAAACATATGAAGAACACAACTGTAGCTGCGTCCAGTATTCTCTGAAGAGTTGGTCTTTCAATTGGTCTGCAACTGCGTCGAGCCATTGGGAAAGTCAAAGAATTTGAGAGATTTGCATCAAGAGTCACTGTCGATCTCGATATCAGATTCAGGGACTCAAACAGTCACAAATGCAGAAGGGTTCAGGATCAGTAAACGCAGATACGCTGGTTGATGAAGCGGTGTTCGATGTAGAGACAGAAGTGGAGAATGTGTTGCCTGTGGAAGTGAAAGAGCAAAGACTAAGCAACTTTCTTCAAGCTATGTTGGTCGCTGGATGCGTTGCAGCGAGACCCACAATATGATACAATGTTGAATCAAATGGTGGGGAGAATAAAGGCTAAACCAGGAAGCAAAGCTGAGATGGGAGAGGTTAGTAGTGTGTAACAAGTCTATCCTTTTTGAGTTTTTGATATTGGTTTGACTACCTGCATTGATAGTTAATGTAATTGTTTCTGACTTCTGAGAATGTTCTTGGAAAAGCCTTTGTGTTGTCTTGAAGTCACATCTTGAGAAAATTTGTTTTCATTAACGGTGTAAATGTCTTGTCTTGTAGCTGATTGTTTCTTTAGGTGAAGAATTCAAAATGTTCATGAGCGGCCGAGTTAGTTCATAATTTTGCTGAAGAAAGTTTCCATGGCCACCGCTTCTGTCATTTATGATTCTGTGAACTTCTCCTACTTTTTTTTTTGGTAACTGATTTTTCCACCTTATTTGAGACTCTTTACATTCGCCTCCTTGGAGGTCGTTTTCATCATTTTGGTTTCTCATTGAACGCTACGGCTATAGACACATATACACCGATCCTACTAATAACCATTGCTGTCTTATATGTAGTTTTATGCTTTATGTCTTCTTTAAATACATAGTTGCTTTTCTGTATCCTGGTTCATCTTCCACATGCATTTTCTTTTGTCTCTTGACTTACTTGAAAATGACTTTGGTTCAACTACATACAATGCAGATTTTGACGATGATGATATAAATGTGCATTTTTCCCAAGATGAGATTTCACGAGTTGGAGCCTGCTGTATTGTCAATGTCAAGAATCAATATGTCAGGCCTTCTAATGAAGATCCACTTCAAGCTTTAATCCAGGTTCTGCATCCAAGGCATTTCTTCACACCCTTGCATTTTACTTTCCATGATCATATTGTCATCATTTTTCTCAGGACACGTTTTTGGACAAAGCAGAATCCAGTCTCCTTCTTTTCAGTTATGTAAGTCATACAATTTGCTTCCAGCGCAGAGCTGTTGAGTGTCCTGCTATTTTGGAAACCAGGTAATCATAATACTATAGCTTATTTTTGTTCTGTTAAGAATTTATTGGTAATCTAATCAAGCCAATTTTCTGTTTATGCTCCTCTGAATGTCACAACTGCAGTGTTGAATAGGATTACTTCTTCAAATTCAGTCATGGAAACATGATTTCAACGTATAAAAACTTCTCATTAAAAAATGAATTTTCTGTGGTGTGATTGACAAGGATCAGTTTGAGGACTATGGGTTGGCTTATACATACCCAAAGCTTTATGGTTCAAGTGCTGCAGGAAACCTGCTTTCTGTTTTTAGTTGTCTCTTCACGGTTTTCCTTCGGGGTTTTTCTCTTTGTAACTTGATAGTTTATTTTGATTTGTTGAATATTTTTCTATCATGAACCTTTGTTTTAACATCTTTCAGATTCACGGTTTCACCTGTAGAGTTTATCATCTTATTATTTTGAAAGATATGGATTTAGAGAGGACGAAGCAACTTCAAAAATGTGAAGTGGTTTGTCAAAAAAAGTACTCTATAAGACCTTTGGCCTTGATGTCAATGCGCAGATAAATAGGTATTCAGAACGATGGAGGAAAACGAAGAAATGGAAAAGCAAAGAGAAATGCGAGAGGAAGGAATGGACACGGTATCCAAATGGAAAAACACAAGATAATTACTAGATGCAAAAGAGACTATCATAAACTAAGGGGCGGATCACCTCAGGTATCATTCCCTGATCTCCACTATACGAAACCTGATGCATACCGGAAGGAGCGAGAGGAAAACAAGGCGAAGCAATGGATCAGATGAGAGGTACGTTTCGTAAGCCATTGACAGAGTGGGTCGGATCAGACATTAGAACCAGTAGCTGGAATGTTTTGCATTATCCTTGCATTATTTAATTGATTACATCATCATTGAATGAAGATTAGAAGTTACTGTTTTTTTCTTCGACATTTTAAGTTTGTTGTTTTTTTAACGTACAAACTTAAAATGTAGAATAAAAAAGCAGGTAGCCAAATTGAAAGAGAATTGTGTTTAAAAAAACATGCTAAGGCTTCACTAAGGCGTGAGGCGATTTTTGTTTGGGGGTTCACCGCCCCGGAGTCGTGAAGCAAGTCGAACTCAAGTAAGGGATGCATGTGAGGGCCCGTGTTATGGCTGCAGCTCGTGTCAGGGCCCGTAATCTCTTTTATGTTCTTTTGGTCTTGACAGTTCTTGTGAGGGATTTTAGATCAATGAAGAGGCAAATCAATATTTTGAAGAGTATTTTTATAATCTCATGCTTCTCACTTTGAGAGAGACTCTTTATATCAAACTAATTGTTAAGCTCGATAATAATATCTATGGGTTTGGAGATTCAAACTCTTATGTACAATTACAATAATATGATTTCAACTTTTGAGTCCTAATTCTGATACTTTGTTTCTGATTAATATATTCCTTG
>NC_027751.1:46079433-46081354 GCF_000695525.1 Brassica oleracea var. oleracea | reverse complement strand
GTTTTATACTCTCAAAACTCAAAAAGAAACAATTGTCGTAACCAATAGTGTGACTGCATATGACAAGAACGCTTTGGCCAACCGTCGAATAGAGTCTCGCCGGGATTTAATCGGCCACAAAGAACACGTTTTGGAACATGGTTGAAACACTGATGTGTATAATAATCAATACTATTAAAAAGGAAGAAGTTTTAATAAATCTACTTTAAAAATTGTTTGGACCCTTTCATTTATCTCATTATTTTTTGGTATTACCTTAAATTTAGACTAACAGTATGTTACCATATATTTCTCTAACAATAATTTATTCAATTTCTTTATTTATTCACTACTATTACTATATTTACCATTTTGATTTTTAATCGTAAAAGCGTTGAAACTAATGTTTTATATTATCATTTTTATCATATAATATATGATTTAAAGCAAGAGAAGTTACACGACATATATGTGTACATTCTAACTTCCTCTTTCTTTTATAATAAAGTAATCATATAATATATAAACTTTCCCACTAAAATCTCATATCATATAGTAAACTTTCAACCGTCTAAGGTTTGATAGATATTTTCATATCTAAAAATGAGTTTTCTGAATATTCATGTTACCTTCACAAAAATGTAGAAATTCATTGATTCTCTTAAAGTTAACCCGACTTCACGATATCAGTATTGATTATTCACGATTTTGAAAATTATTGGTTTAGATATTATATTTTTTTATACTTTTCACTTAAAAACGAGTCAATATTATTAAAAGAGAAATAGTCTTAAAAAATCTAATATAAACAAGTTGTTGGAGTCATGTATAACTATTTTTTTTTGGTGATACCATTAGTCATTCTAACCATACAAAATTTTAAATATTTTTAACATATCCTAATATTATTCCTTATGATACATTTACTCAGAAAAATCTTTCATCAACCAAGTTTTTGTACAATAACGTTAAAAATTTATATCAAAAGGTTGTTGGACTTGATATGGCCGTAATGGATCTACATATGTTCGGGTATTTAGGATCTTAAAAAAATTAAAATATCTAAAAAACCTGAAAAATATTTGAAACTCCAAACAAATACCCAAAAAAATTCAAATACCTAAAAATTCAAAATCTTATTCAAAGTCTGAGACGATGAAATGAAAAATACGCAATTTTTATTTTAATTTGAAAATTTACCTGAAATCAAAAACTATAATCGTAAACCAAAAACCTAAAAAAAATAACCATATTACAGGAAATATATTTGAAATATCCAAATATACCTAATAAACACAACATATTTATGATCGGATCTAGAGTAGGATCCGGACTCAAACAAAGACATGCGGGTCCAAAAAAAACTCAATAGGTTATCTTCTCTGGACCTGAACTACACTTATATTTTTGGGTCGGTTCGGTTTGCTTTTTTATCCGGATATAATTATCATGCCTAAAACAAACTTAGGTAAAATTGTACATATAAAATCTCAAATAAACTAATTCGTAGATTATATAACTGTTAAAATTTATATTTTTGATATAATAAAACTTTGTATTATAATATAATCCAAAAAATTTGCGCTTTCCAAGCGCGGATCAAAATCTAGTATATAGTTTAAATGTTGAAAAATGATGTA
Source organism: Brassica oleracea var. oleracea (assembly GCF_000695525.1). NCBI lineage: Eukaryota > Viridiplantae > Streptophyta > Magnoliopsida > Brassicales > Brassicaceae > Brassica > Brassica oleracea. The sequence goes on along the minus strand of NC_027751.1, from coordinate 46,079,735 downwards.
TCCAATATGTGACAGCGATTGTACAATAAACATTTTTTATATTGAAACGCAAGTGTTACTTAAGAAAGAAAAAAACAAAAACAAAAACGTGAGTGTTGTTGATAGAGCCAACAAAAATGTGAGTGTTTTTAATTAGCTTGATCCGAACGGAAGGGAAAAGAAAAGAAAAGAAAAGAAAATTTAAAATAAATTGCAGTTAGATTTAAAGGTTATCGATGATATATTTTAATAATTAAAAAAACATAAAAGTTTTCTAAAAAAGGAGTGACACGGTTCAGTAAATATTTTCAAAATAGAAGCAG
>NC_027751.1:46075453-46079333 GCF_000695525.1 Brassica oleracea var. oleracea | reverse complement strand
ACAAATCTCGAGTTGTTGTTATGGGAAACAAACAAGTCGAAGGGGAAGATATTTTCACGATCCCTAATAATTTTCTCCAGATCTTACGATCTCTACTGCACTTCCATAGCGGTAATAAAGATATTTTCACGTAATTCATCGAAATTACATCTTTTTTATGTTTGAACTCATAATATATATCATCTAATATAGAATTTTATACTCTCAAAACTTAAAAAGAAACAACTCTCGTAACCGATAGTGTGACTGCATATGATAAAATTGCCTTGGCCAACCGTCGAATAGAGTTTCGCCAGGATTTAATCGGCCGCCAAGAACCCGTTTTGGAACATGGTTGAAACACTGATGTGTATAATAATGTATATTTTAAATGTTGAAAAATGCAGTATCCAATATGTGACAGCGATTGTACAATAAACGTTTTTTATATTGAAAGGCAAGTGTTACTTAAGAAAAACAAAAACAAAAACGCAAGTGTTGTTGATAGAACCAACAAAAATGTGACTGTTTTTAATTAGCTTGATCCGAAAGAAAGGGAAAAGAAAAGAAATTCTAAAATAAATTGCAGTTAGATTTAAAAGTTATCGATAATATATTTTAATAATTAAAAAAGCATAAAAGTTTTTTAAAAAAGGAGTGACATGGTCCAATAAATATTTTCAAAATAGAAGCAGTCATATTAGATTTAACGCTAGTGAGATTCGATTTAACCACAGTTAACCTAAAATACAGTTTAAAAAATCTATATATAACGGCCGACGATCTTCCTTCACTTTACTATTTATTTTCATTGGAACTATATGTTCTCTGTCTCTCGATAACTCCTCCCAGCCCCAGGAAACCTATAAAATTTCTTAGATCCAAACTCAGAGAATGGCCGGTGGATTTACCATCAACATAAACATTCCGGCTGGTGAAGGATTTACCATTAGCATTAACCCAAACTCTGCTCCAGCTGGTAATCTATGTGCGAATCCGTCCTCTCAAAAGCCCCTAGAATGCTCTCCAGGAAAGGCTAACCCTAAGGTTTTCTTTGATATGGCGGTGCGCGGCAAAGCTGTTGGTCGGATCGTGATGGAGCTTCTAATAGGTCTAGGGAAAAAACAGAATCCAAGACCCAAACCCAAATGAATCTGAAATACACTAAACCGGAACTAAACTAAAATCTGAATGTTTATTATATTTCTATATCCAAAATAATCAGAATCATATGAATATCCAAATACATAAAATTTTTGTTAATTTTATATACAAATATATATATACACTTCAAAACTCTATTAAAAATATCCAAAAGTTTTTGAATTTTTTTTATTAAAAAGCATTTGAACCACCCGAAATTTTCCGAAAATATCTGAATATTTATATCCAAAAACTCTAAAATAAGTTATCTAACTTTTTTTAATTGAATCATCTTTATTATTCAATAAATTTCCCAAATAGTTGATAATTTGCTTGCTTTGTGTCCTTTTGATGTTTGGTGCGTTTTTATTTTTTTGTTACTCTTGTTTTTATCTTTTTCTTGAATTTAAATTGGCTACCATTAAATAATGATAACCATCATCAGTTTATCATGTTGTTTCCTATTGGAGAAACATATTAAAAAAAAAATCTGCTTTAAGATATTCTTATTAGAATTTGGAAACATTAGCCATTGATTTCTAAGAGATTCTTGTTGTCATGTTCCGTTTGCCTAAAATAAAGTAACTAGAGCCGGCTGCTATATGCAGATGATAGATATTATAGTCCGTAAGACCATCTCCCTCTAAAATAGAGGAAAAAATAGAGATGGCGTTTTTGCTCAAATGTGTTCCTCTATAATCGAGAAATACCATTTTTGTCCCTAAATATAAAGGAAAAAATTGCATTCATCTATTTATAGAGCCAAATATAGCATTCCTCTATTATAGAGGAGCACATTGGAGCAAAAACACCATCTTTATTTTTTATTATATTTTAGAGATGTCTATTATAAAGATGGGTTGGAGATGCTCTAATAGGTCTAGGGAAAAAACAGAATCCAAGACCCAAACCCAAATGAATCTGAAATACACTAAACCGGAACTAAACTAAAATCTGAATGTTTATTATATTTCTATATCCAAAATAATCAAAGCTAAATCGAACAGAGAATCAAATGAATATCCAAATACATAAAAAAATTTGTTAATTTTATATACACATATATCTAAATATATCTACACCCTTCAAAACTCTATTAAAAGTATCCAAAAGTTTTTGAATTTTTTATATTAAAAAGCATTTGAACCACCCGAAATTGTCCGAAAATATCTGAATATTTATATCCAAAAACTCTAAAATAAGTTATCTAACTTTTTTTAATTGAATCATCTTTATTATTCAATAAATTTCCCAAATAGTTGATAATTTACTCGAATCATGCAAAATAACCGAACTGGAACAGGAACCACATGAGAACCAATTTTTGGGTATTTTTTGGTACTTAGTTTTATTATCTGAATCAAACCCAAAAATATTCAAATTGAACATGAACCAAAAATAAGTCTAGAACAACATCTCCTCTTCCGAAGAAATTATCTTCAACAACCACAAAATGGATTGAAGGAATTTTATTTAGGCGATCTTGTTTAGATAAATATCTCTAGTTCTTGTAATTGACGGGTTATTTATTCTTCTGGTTATTAATACGAAAATCTACCGACCATTTAGACATTTTATACTCTCTTTGGTGACGACCGACTATGCAGTCCACAATTGGTGCTCATTATGGAGCTTGAGATTCTTCCCGCTACAATACAACTTGGCAATCACAAAACCTACAACACAACTAACGCTCATATAGCAGATTATGGATATTATAGTCCATAGATCTCTCTTATTTAAACATAAACATTCATTTGATCCTAACCTTTAGTCATATATTATACTACACTTGGAGCATAGTCCCCGCGCAAACGCGGGGTCGTTGATGTTATTGTTGCTCAATACCAATAATCTATGGGTGATGTTGTGTTATGTTTTGGTTTTCGATTTGATAAGATTTGTATTTTTAGTTAACAAAAGAACATGAAGAGGGGGCCAAATAAGCTTTGGAAAACTGTGGATGTTCAGGACACCACAATGATGCTATTTTTCTAATGTTTCCATGTGATCGTGTCTTGATGGAATTAGATAACAACATTTTGACCTGCCAGAATCTTATCATAGCTTTATTAATAATAAAAATTCAAAGTACAAACTCTTTCCCGGTGAGCTATAGTTTGCAGGATAAATAAAAACACAACCATGTTTCAAACAACAAAACACATGATAGAAAATTCAATATTCACTCACGACTGCGTTTGCGGCTTTTTCTAACATTCTCAAATCCTCGTATTTTTAACATTATCTTCAAAGAAATCATGTAGACACAAATCATCAATCACAGGAGCTAGGATCAGAAACTTACAAATATTTGTTCGCATGCTGTATTACAAAAAAAGTAAAGGATGGCACCCCCAAGGTTCTTCTTTTCTTATAGCAACATATATAAGATTCTGAAAGTAGTCGGTATTGGTAAAGATCATAACCTAACCAAGGAAGAAAAAACAAAAGAAGTGTTATGAAATAACTTATAATTTATAGTATCGAGAAATTTAAATAAGAGTAGAATTTAATACCCGTAGGAAGCAAATAACACTAATATAAGGGAGAGAGTTTATTATAAGGAGGAAGATGAAGATGTAATGATTCTTTGATTATAAACTCTTGTTCTTGTTTTTTGGTGTACAAAAGAGTGAGATGAGTGATGGTATTTATAGTGAACAACAATACATAAAATAACAAAGATGGTGCTTAATTTGGTAAATGAGTGGGTGATCATAGTGCTTGATGAGTAGATGATCATAGTGCTTGAGTT
>NC_027751.1:46067684-46071732 GCF_000695525.1 Brassica oleracea var. oleracea | reverse complement strand
TTTGATTATAAACTCTTGTTCTTGTTTATGGTGTACAAAAGAGTGAGATGAGTGATGGTATTTATAGTGAACAACAATACATAAAATAACAAAGATGGTGCTTAATTTGGTAAATGAGTGGGTGATCATAGTGCTTGATGAGTAGATGATCATAGTGCTTGAGTTGGTAAAGGAGTGGATGATCATAGTGCTTGAGTTTGGTAAAGAAGTGGATGATCATTTCAATGCTTATCTTATAACAAGAATGGATTATATCATAATCGGGGAATAATATAATAGAAAGTGAGAGAAGATACAAACTGATATGAAGTAACATGGAGCTTAACAGGATTTAAGTAACGCGTGACAATATTCTAATAATTTAACAAAAAAATATAAATGCTTTAGCTGTAAACACAATCAAGCTAATAAGACATACCTCACCATGAGCTATATTAACTATAAGCGGAGTAAAGCTTTGCCCAGTTTTCTCTGCAACCAAATCAAAACAAAAACTCAAAGATTCTAACTCACAGTACAAACAAGAACCCTTCTACCAATATTTCTCTGTGTCTACTGACGTAGTTCACATGATTACAACATAAAGCTGAATGAAAAGTAAAAACGTTTTCAAATCATACCTATGTATTATCATCTAAATCATCAAAATTCAATAGAAAGTTTGAAACTTTGATATCAATAAGCATCAGATTAGTAGAAACACTAAGCGGATTTTTGACGGAAAGAGTTGTAAACTCACCCATGGAGCCAAGCCGAGATTTTTTCGATGACCCGGAATTAGATGATGTCGTACCTCCGGCTGCAGCTGCTTGCTCTCTCCTCTCCTTAGCAGACCAGCTGCTCCGGGCGGGCGCATGGCCTCTAGGACTAAAGTAAGGAAGCTAATAAGGAACCTGAAAAATAACCAATCAGGCTTACCATTTTTCATATTCAACTTTAAGATCAAACTACAAACATATTATAAATTAACCCAAAACTCATGTACAGATCTTATTACGATATATTCTATATCGTATAGTTTCCTATATTCGCTAGTTGAAAATATGTATAGTTTCCTATTAGTTATAAGGAAACTAGGTTATTAAACCGTCATTGGAGTTGTATAAAGTCTCAGCTATATAGCTTAATAAAATCAAGTCAGTTTGATATCCAATTCTACATGGTATCAGAGCTAAGATCATTCTAAATACAAAATTCATCGTTCCTCTTGTTCATAGTTTGGACAAGTTCTTGTTCTTAGTCGATCTGTTCAAAGTTTGAACTGATTTAATATCGTCAGTGACGATGTCTGACCAAAGTTCGGTTACTAAGGTCGATAAACCTGGTGCAGAAGGGCCTCTTAGTACCTCTCCGTATGCTCTCTATGGTTCTGACAATCCTGGAGCCATGATCACACCTGTGAAGCTAAACGGCGAGAATTACAATCAGTGGGCAAGTGAGATGCTCAACGCCCTTCAGGCAAAGCGTAAAGTGGGTTTTATTAATGGCTCTTTGAAGAAACCTCTTGCCGATGAACCTGACCATAACAATTGGATGGCAGTGAATTCAATGATCATTGGTTGGATTAGGGCGGCTATAGAGCCAAACGTGAAGTCGTCAGTGACGTTCGTAAGCCACGCGAGTCAGCTGTGGTCGGAGTTGAAACAGAGGTTCTCGGTTGGGAACAAAGTCCGTATTCATCAACTTAAAGCTCAGCAAGCGGCATGTCGACAAGAAGGTCAAAGCGTGCTTGAGTATTATGGCAGACTGTGTTCTTTGTGGGAAGAATATGCAGTATATCGTCCCCTGCCTATGTGTACCTGCGGTGCAGCTAATGAAATCAGGCAAGAAAGAGAGGACGACAAGGTTCACCAGTTCATCATGGGTCTTGATGACTCTCGCTTTGGAGGCCTGTATACATCCTTGATTGGTATGGATCCTCTGCCGACAATTGGAGAAGTATACTCCAAAGTAATAACAATGACATACCATTCGATTGTGGTATTGTTGGCACACTAGGTTAATTGGTGTGTGCTTAAACGCGTAATCAACAAACGGAAGTGACGTCTCCAAACCAGAGTGGTTCCAGGTCCGACACGTCAATTCTTCGAAACAAAGATCGACAGAGTCTCTGTTCTCATTGTGGACGAAGTGGACATGAGAAAAAGGATTGCTGGCAGTTGGTGGGATTTCCAGAATGGTTGAATGAGCGATCCGATCGTACTGCAGCTGGTCGTGGACGAGGCAGAAGTGGTCGTAGTGGCAGAGGCAGAGGACAGACAGCTACTGCTCATGCTACCAGCTCAAACTCATCGGCCTTTCCAGAGTTTACACAAGAACAATGGAAGGTTCTCACTCAGATGATCCAAGAAAAATCAGGTTCCGATAAGTTGTCGGGTAAGAAGAAATATGGTGATGTTATTTTTGATACTGGAGCTTCTCACCATATGACCGGGAAGCTCTCTTTGTTGCACGATATTGTCACCATACCACCGTGCTCAATAGGCTTTGCAGACGGCAGCCGAACGTTTGCTGTGAGCATGGGAGTTCTTCCCCTGTCGGGGAAAGTATCACTGACGAACGTCCTATATGTGCCATCTTTGAATTGCACCTTGATATCTGTCGCAAAATTTCTAAAGCAAACAAATTGTCTTGCGACTTTCACTGATGCTATTTGTGTTTTGCAGGACCGTTTTTCGAGGACTCTGATTGGAACCGATGAAGAGAGTGATGGGGTATAATACTTAACAGATGTGGCTACAGCAAAGATAAACACAGTGAATGCTTCTTCAGATCAGTCATTGTGGCATCAGCGTTTAGGACATCCTAGTTTAAATGTGCTTTCGGCTTTACCTTTGTTTTCTTCTTCTTCTACTAGCTCACGTCCCTGTGACGTATGTTTTAGAGCTAAGCAAACTCGAGAAGTTTTTCCAGACAGTATTAATAAATCAGTTGATTGTTTTTCATTAATTCATGTCGACGTATGGGGTCCATACCGTGTTCCTTCTTCTTGTGGCGCTGTATATTTTCTGACTATTTTGACCATACCGTGTTCCTTCTTCTTGTGGCGCTGTATATTTTCTGACTATTTTGAATGATTTCTCTCGATCAGTGTGGACGTATCTTATGCTTGAGAAGTCAGAAGTTAAGACAATTCTGAAAAACTTTCTCGCCTACACAGAAAAACAATTTGGTAAAGCTGTTAAGATGGTGCGAAGTGATAATGGAACTGAGTTTATGTGTCTCTCATCATATTTTCGCGAGCAAGGGATTATACATCAGACCTCGTGCGTTGGAACTCCTCAGCAAAATGGACGTGTGGAGAGGAAGCATAGGCACATACTTAATGTCGCCAGAGCATTGCTATTTCAGGCGAGTTTGCCTATCACTTTTTGGGGTGAAGCTGTCATGACCGCAGCCTACTTGATTAATAGGACGCCAACTGCGGTTCATAAAGGTCGCTCTCCCTTTGAGGTCCTTCACGGTTCTCCACCAGACTATACGCAGTTACGAGTTTTTGGGTCTGCCTGTTACACTCATCGCCAAGCAAGAGACAAAGATAAGTTTGGTGAGAAGAGTCGTTTGTGTATTTTCGTCGGTTATCCCTTTGGGAAAAAGGGTTACAAAGTGTTTGACATGGATCGTAACGAGTTTCTCATATCTCGGGATGTAGTTTTTCGGGAAGATGTTTTTCCTTATGCAACACGCAAGGAACCTGTGTCAACAACAACTTTGGTCGACGTTGTTGATGATGACTGGAGCTACAACATAATAGCGGCTCCGACTGGTTCTTCGGACAGGGGGAGTTCCTTACCTGCCGAAAATTCTCTTGATGTGCCAGCTGATTCATCGACCACCAGTAGTACTGGTGATGGAGATCTACAGGCTGAACCAGTTGTCCAGGACAGTGGTGACATCGAAGAAGAGGTTATCACAACTGCAGCTGATCTAACTGGTGATGATAGTAGTCTCATGCCGCCTAAAGAAGATCTTGGTCGGGGTAAACGTCAGCAAATACCGTATGTTAAACTCAGGGACTATGTCACATATAATACATCAGTAAAGAGTC
>NC_027751.1:46053041-46067584 GCF_000695525.1 Brassica oleracea var. oleracea | reverse complement strand
AATGAAACATTTGCTCCTGTTATTAAAATGACGACGGTGCGTATGTTTCTTCGTTTGGTCGCAGCAAATCAATGGGAAGTTTTCCAAATGGATGTCAACAACGCCTTTCTTCATGGCGATCTCGAAGAAGAAGTATACATGAAACTACCCCCTGGTTTTCGTCATTCTCATCCCAACAAGGTTTGTCGTCTTCGCAAGTCATTATATGGTCTCAAGCAAGCTCCCCGTTGCTGGTTTAAAAAGCTCTCTGATGCGCTGCTTAAGTTTGGTTTTGTCTAGTCCTATGATGACTACTCATTGTTCTGTTACGGTCGGAAAGGAATACAGCTGTGTGTGTTGATCTATGTTGACGATTTGCTTATCAGTGGAAACGATAGTCGTATGGTACAAAAGTTCAAAGAATATTTGAGTAAGTGTTTCTCTATGAAGGATCTTGGAAAACTCAAATACTTCCTTGGTATCGAAGTAAGTCGTGGTCCAGAAGGCATATTTTTATCTCAGCGAAAGTACACTTTTGACATTATTGCCGACACAGGAAACCTTGGCTGCAAGCCGGCGGCTACTCCTCTCGAACAGAATCATCAACTCGGCAAGGTTGAGAGTCCCGTCTTGGCTGATCCACGCAAGTATAGGAGGCTTGTTGGCAGGTTATATCTTCTTCATACCAGACCCGAGTTGAGTTATTTGGTTCATGTTCTCTCTCAGTATATGCAGACGCCCAAAGAAGCTCATTGGGAAGTTGCACAACGAGTAGTGCGTTTTCTAAAGAATTCTCCTGGCCAAGGAATCATGTTAAGCTCGTCTAAAGATATGTCTCTCACCATTTACTGTGACTCCGATTGGTCTTCTTGTTACAAAACTCGTCGTTCTCTTAGTGCCTTTGTTGTTTTGCTTGGTGATTCTCCGGTCTGTTGGAAGACAAAGAAGCAAGATACAATATCACATTCTTCCGCTGAAGCTGAATATCGAGCTATGTCTGATGCTCTCAAAGAAGTTAAATGGTTACGTAAACTGTTGCATGGATTCGATGTCAAACAGGATCCTACTCGCTTCTTCTGTGATAGTAAAGCAGCTATTTACATTGCTACAAATCCAGTCTTCCATGAACGTACCAAGCACATTGAAAATGATTGTCATGCAGTTCGAGACGCTGTAAAAGCTGGTCTCATTAATCTTCATCACATACGTACCAAGGAGCAGGTCGCGGACATTCTCACCAAGGCGTTGGGACGGGTTCAGTTCAATACTCTATTGTCCAAGTTGGGCGTTTGTGACCTGCACGCTCCAACGTGAGGGGGAGTATTACGATATATTCTATAACGTATAGTTTCCTATATTCGCTAGTTGAAAATATGTATAGTTTCCTATTAGTTATAAGGAAACTAGGTTATTAAACCGTCATTGGAGTTGTATAAAGTCTCAGCTGTATAGCTTAATAAAATCAAGTCAGTTTGATATCCAATTCTACAGATCTTTTATGTTTTTAATAGAACTTATCAAACGTGCCTCATGTTAGTTGATGTGGCCAGCTCCACGGATATAATGGAAGCTACATACATTGTCGAGGGCCCCCTCTGACGTCCTTTACCCCACCTTCGCCTCCACTACCACCAACATGCTACGTCTTGTTAGCCCAGAACATTTCCTGTTTAAAATTTAGGTTTCACAGAGATAAAATTTTGATTGGCCTTAGTCCTTTCATTATATTCGTGGAACCCTTTCACAATTCTGGTATCAAGTAACAGTCACAAAAAAAAAAAAAATTAAGATCAACCTAAGAAAAGGTACGGAATGGCCTAGCAATCTAAATTGTGATATACAAATATGTAATTTCCACAAATTCTTAAGAAATCAACGATTAAATGCTTATAAATCATGAATCATATCTAAGCGAAAGTGTAATAATCAGAATGTAAATAAATAAAAAGAAAAAGAGGACACAAAATCCAGAAAGTGAAAATATCACGCTGAAACCCCACATTCAAGAATCGCTAGCAGAGGAGTGAACATTCTCCTCACTTTCGATGTAGAATTCTCCCTGAACTATAAAATTGAATACACAAAAAACTTAAAATTAGAGGCTTGGTTTTACAATATGAATAAAGGATATAGACTGAAGATTTTCTCAAAAAGAAAAGATATCTCAAGGAAAAAAAAAACTTAAATTAGATTTGCAGAAGGAATGAAATCTATAGAAGTTGAGGAAGATTAGAACGACATAAATATTGTTCGTGCTCCAAGGAGAAAAAGCCAGAGACGAAATGGTGGAATTATTGAGATTTTCTCCAGAAAAAAAAAAAACCGAGAGAACTACGAAAATCAAGGATTTTTGCCCCTGAAAAATAGTAATAGCTGCAGTAAATTATGCGTCCTTTCGATTTATTTTGTGTATCTTAAAACGTTTCGTTTTCTGTTTCGATTTTTCTTTCTCCTGGCATTAAAAGTAGCAATTAGTGGTGAAATAACTAAAATAATATATTTTCTTTACTGTTTCAATTTTTTTATTTGTAGATAAGGTCCACTTGATTACGTGGAAGGCCTCAGGAATGAGCAAAAACTGATCTATTATAATATAGATTTAATATCATTTGTAATTAATAAAACTATTAGAATTTCGTTAAGGATAGTATGAAAAACAATATTATATTACTAAAAGTGTATCTAAACAACACAATAATTAATCTTGTCTCCAACTAATATTAAAACTTAAGTCCTACCTATTTAATAACTTCTATTTATATTTTTCTAAAGAGTCAGAATTCTCTTCAGCACAAACTAGTTCAACTAGTTCTTCGTATGGATGGAAATCCATTCAAAAGGATAATAATCTTTTAAAGAAAGGTTTACTTATGCAAGTATGGAATGGATGTAATACACGAGTTTGGGAGGATTGTTGGATTCCGACTACACCTCCTAGGAGATTGGTCTCCCTGTGTATTTATCCAAACATGAAGGTCTCAGAGTTCATGATAAAGCTACTGCAACTTGGAAAAAGGATAAGTTGAACTCGTTACTCCTACCCAAAGAGGTGGAGTTGATTAATGCTATCAGATTATCGAGGCATAATCAATGTGACAAGTATATTTGGCCATATAATCCAAATTTGGAATACATGGTTAAGTCAGGCTATTGGACGGCTATTCATGATTTTGTAGAAGAAGAAATTATAGCACCAGATGGATCTCTAGTACTTAAAGCTCAAATTTGGAAATTAGAAATCCTTCCTAAGATTCAACATTTCTTATGGAAAACTATTTCAAGCGCTCTGCCTACATATGTGCAACTTTGTTCAAGAGGAATCAATATGTATCCAACTTGCTAGAAATATTGCGTGGAAGAAGAGACTATTAACCATGTTCTCTTTCTTTGTCCTCATGCGCAAGTAACTTGGAGATGTTCAGGTTTACCATTCTCAAATTTTTAATCTCAAGACTTAGAGGAAAATATATTAACACTATTTGAACTTATGAATAGTTTAGATACAATATTTAGGAAGGCTAAATTGTTTTTTTGGGTACTGTGGTATATTTGAAAGTCTAGGAATAAATTTCTTTTCGCTTAAAGAAATGTTCATCCAATGGAAGATATCTAAAGAGCAGGTGAAGCCAATGATGAGTGGATATTACGAGATCAAAAGTTTGGAAGAGTCGTAAGGCCGTCTACATGGGAACCTCCTCCCTTGGGATGGCTCAAGTGTAACTTCGATTGTATTTTTAGAGTAGAAGCTGATATTGCTGGTGTGGGATGGATTGTTAGAAAAGAAAATGGATTATTTCTGTGGCGCTGGTATGGTTAGGATTCATCATGTACTATCGTCATTTACAAAGAGAAGCTTTGGGTTTTCTATTTGCAATGCAGCAAGTGTGGATTCGTGGGTGGAGAATGGTTTGGTTTGAAGGAGATAGTCTTGAACTTGATCGTATTATCAATCAAGTGTCATGCTCAACTTGGAAATGTCCTCCATGATATACGACATTACTGAGTTTCTTTTCGATTAGTCAACAGTGAAAGAAACAAGGCAGCTGATGAATTGTCCAAACATATATTAGATGTTTCTCAAGATGTAATTAGTTTTACAGTTAATGAAATGTTGTTCTAAAAAAAAAAGAAAACGACTGTGTTTGGTGCAAGTGAATGGGCCCATTGGGCCTAAGAAGAAGTCAGGCGAAGCATATTCCGTCAGCAATCAATTATTTCTTCTTTTTACTTTGCCAATTAAAATTGACAAGAGAGAGGAGAAGGAAAGGCGGTGGTTTTATAATGCAATCAAACTCATCGAACCATTACAACACTCAACCCTAACCAACAAACGATGGGGAACAAGAGGTTCAGGTCTGAAAATGCAGCAGGCAAGCCAAGTTCCGTCGAAGCTACTAGGATCTGGGCTTCTAAGGTCATCGAAGACTTTCGTGCCTCCGGTAACGAAGGTTAGTAGAGAGAGAGAGATTCCCAAACTCTTCTTTCGATTCTAATTTCGAATGTCGATTCAAACGCGCTTCTTCCTTTGTTGTTGTAGTTTACACGTTTGGGCATAATCTCTCAAACACCGAACGTGGCGTGATTCACCAGATGTGTCGGAAAATGGGTATTCAATCCAAAAGCTCTGGGTGAGTGAGAGAGTTCATTCTAACTTTAACGTCTTTTGGGTTTGATAAAGTTTTCATTTTTATAATGAGAGACCTAGTAGTCTCTGATGCTTGCTTGTTTTATAGGCAAGGGAATCAAAGGCGTCTTTCGATATTCAAAGACATGTACAGAAATGGGAAGAACAAAGGAGCTAAGGAGAAGTCAAGAAACAGAGAGAAGCTTCGGTGCGTCTCGTTTCCGCCTGAGGCTGATGCTATTCTCCAGGAGTTGTTTACTTATTATCCACCCTGTGACGGAGATACTGCTGCTACGTCGTTCAACAAGTACGTAGGCAACTCTGGTAAACAAGGGCAGTGGAAAGATGATTTTTTTAGGAAGCCGCTGATGAGCGGTGATGAGATCTTGGACAAGGTGGCGTCTTTGAGTTCTAGGCTGAGGAGTGATAGAGCTCTCCAGGAGGTAAGGGGATACTCGTCCAGAAATACAGTTTGACAAGTTATGAATCATCATGACAATTAGAGGAAAGTGAAATGTGTTTTTTTTTTCTTTAATGGATTTATGTTACTACAGATCTCTAAGTTGCGGTCAAGGCTTCCCATCACATCGTTTAGAGATGCTATAACATCTGCAGTTGAATCCAATCAGGTTCTGTGAACTCCTTCAGTATGTTAATTTGTTTCAGCTTGTGATGTCCAGTGCATGAAATGAATCACTATAAAATTCTTAATTCTAAATGCAGGTTATTCTTATTTCTGGTGAAACTGGTTGCGGGAAAACTACTCAGGTGCTTGTTGCACCTTGTTTTATTTCTTTAGTTCAGTAGAATCACCTTCTTAACGAATTAGTTTTTCATCCCTTGGATCCGAGGGTAGGCTATCAGTTTTCTAGTACACGGGCGACATATTTACGCAACTTAAATCTCTTGGAGAAAGTACGTTATGTTATACGGTTTTTCTGAATGTGAGCCTGGGATGTGATTTAGGCTATGTAAAGAGTTTTCCATATTATAAATCTTGAGGATTCTCACTCCATTTTTTATTGTTTTAGGTGCCTCAATATCTTTTAGACCATATGTGGGCAAGCAAAAGAGAAACTTGCAAAATTGTATGCACCCAACCACGGCGTATCTCCGCAATGTCAGGTTGATATTCTTCCTTATTCAGCTACGTATGATCTTTTGAAATTTTGGGTTTAATTCACATTTATGTTTTGTACTGCAAACCCCTAGCTGAATGTTTTTCCATCTCTATTTTGAAGTTTCTGAAAGAATATCCTGTGAAAGAGGTGAAAGCATTGGAGACAACATTGGTTACAAGGTTAGTAGTCTTCCAAGTTAGACATTTGCGTTTTTACATGAAAGTTGGTTGTGTTTCAATATTGTACAGAAGTAAGTGCCCATTGACTTTATGTTGCAATTTCAGGTTCGACTGCAGAGCAAAGGTGGAAGGCACTCATCAGTTGTTTTCTGCACCAATGGCATTCTCCTGAGAGTGCTTGTAGGAAAAGGCTCTGGTAGCTATGTTTCCGACATAACTCACATCATTGTGGTACTTGACATCTTCTTATTTTATCCACTATCATGTGTTCATTAAGCTTGTGTTTCATATCTATATGCTGCTATTTGTTGAACAATTAAGATATAATGAAACTGTGAACTGTTACTGTGGCATGCATGCCTTCTTGTTATATTGTTTGTCATCTCAGATTCTCCAATTTTTCCCTAGGCTGTAAAATATTATTATGTGGCTGTCTACATTAATCAGTGACCTGAATGTTACTTTGTAGGATGAAATCCATGAAAGGGATTGCTACTCTGATTTCATGTTGGCAATTATAAGGTAGTTTCTCAAACTATCAAGGTGTTTATCAAATAAATCAATTCTACGTGACTTACGAAACTATTGTTAAGGCTATGTTTCGCTTCAATGTTATTCATATGCCATATTGGTGCACATGTACTTCTGAAGCTCCAAGCGATGATAGAAGATACTATTTCTTTTCTTTTCAGTGTTTTTTTTCTAATTTGCAATGCTTTTTTTTTTTTTTTCCAATTTGCAGGGACTTGCTTCCATCAAATCCTCATCTCCGTCTGGTTCGTTAAGCTCTATGTTCTTTTCACTAATATGCTGGACTTGTGATAATGTCTTTGAGTATGACCTGACTACAATATTTTTTTTTAAATTCTGAGCCAACAGATCTTAATGAGTGCTACGCTTGATGCTGAGAGATTCTCGGGATATTTTGGAGGTTGCCCGGTTGTCCGTGTCCCTGGATTCACTTATCCAGTTAATTTCTCTTCTTTACTCTTTCTCAAACCTGGAAATTTTCTGTTTTGCCCAAGTTTCATCTCCATGCTTTCTCTCTACAGGTGAGAACTTTATATTTGGAGGATGTGCTTTCTATTCTGAAGTCAGGTGGAGATAATCATCTAAGCTCTGCCAACTTGAGTACACCAGACCAGAAGTTTTATTTAACAGATGAAGATAAACTTGCTTTAGATGAAGCAATCATCTTGGCTTGGACAAATGATGAGTTCGATGCCCTCTTAGATCTAGTTTCTTCTCGGGGAAGTCCTGAGATCTACAATTATCAGCACCAATCAACCTTGCTATCACCACTTATGGTATTTGCTGGAAAAGGAAGGATCAGCGATGTATGCATGCTCCTCTCATTCGGCGCAGACTGTAACTTAAAGTCCAAAGATGGTATGACAGCGTTAGAAATGGCCGAAACAGAGAACCAGCTAGAAGCTGCTCAAATCATCAGGGAGCATGCAGAAAGCTCTCAGTCTAATTCTCAGCAAGCACAACAGATACTCGATAAGTACATGGCGACAATCAACCCGGAGCAGGTCGATGTGAGTCTTATACAGCAGCTAATGAGGAAGATATGTGGTGACTCAGAAGATGGTGGTGCCATTCTCGTTTTTCTACCTGGATGGGATGATATAAATAAAACAAGACAGAGATTGCTTGACAGCCCTTTTTTCTCGGATGGTAGTAAATTCAACATTATATGTCTTCACTCAATGGTTCCAGCAGGGGAGCAGAAGAAAGTTTTTAGTCGTCCTCCTCGAGGTTGTCGCAAGATTGTGCTCGCTACGAATATTGCTGAGTCAGCAGTGACCATTGATGATGTGGTTTACGTGATAGATAGTGGCCAGATGAAGGAAAAGAGCTATGATCCTTACAGTAATGTCTCAACACTTCAGTCTTCATGGGTATCGAAAGCAAATGCAAAGCAGCGTGAGGGTCGCGCAGGTCGTTGCCAGCCTGGCATTTGTTATCATCTCTATTCTAGACTTCGTGCAGCCTCTATGCCAGATTTTAAAGTTCCTGAGATTAAGAGGATGCCTGTAGAAGAACTCTGCTTACAGGTACTGCTTACTTCATTTTACTTGCTGTTTATAGCAGTTACTGATTATCGTCCTTGAATGTTATTTTCAGGTTAAGATCCTCGATCCAAATTGTAAAACAAATGATTTTCTCCAGAAACTGTTGGACCCACCTGTTGATCAAAGTATTGCAAACGCCTTGAGCATCCTACAAGACATCGGGGCCCTGACACCCGAGGAAGAGCTGACAGAACTTGGAGAGAAGTTTGGTCATCTCCCAGTTCATCCTCTGATAAGCAAGATGCTTTTCTTCGCTGTATTAGTGAACTGTCTGGATCCTGCACTTACTCTGGCATGTGCAGCAGACTACAAGGAACCTTTCACCATGCCCATGTCGCCAGTTGAAAGACAGAAAGCTGCTACTGCAAAACTTGAACTTGCGTCGCTCTGTGGTGGCGACAGTGATCACCTAGCGGTTGTTGCCGCCTTTGACTGCTGGAAAAACGCAAAAGAAAGAGGTCTTGCGGCTGAGTTTTGCTCTCAGTACTTTGTCTCCCCAAGTGCTATGAAGATGTTGGATCAAATGCGTAGCCAACTTGAGTCAGAACTTAAAAGACACGGGATCATTCCTTATGACATATCGAGTTGTAGCCAGAACTCGCGTGATCCGGGTATACTCCGTGCCGTCCTAGCTGTGGGATTGTATCCAATGGTGGGGAGATTGTGCCCATCTTTTGGTAATAATCGAAGATCTTTGGTAGAGACTGCTAGTGGTGCTAAAGTTCGTGTGCATTCACTCTCAAACAACTTCAACTTGTCGTCGAGGAAGTATGATGAGTCTTTAGTTGTTTTCGATGAGATCACACGTGGAGATGGAGGCATGCACATACGAAACTGTACTGTTGCTCGCGATCTCCCTTTGTTACTGGTCTCAACAGAGATAGCTGTAGCTCCTACAGAGAGCAGTGAAGCTGATGATAGTGATGACGAGGAAGAAGAAGATGAAGAAACAGGAGAAGAAGAAGATGAAGAAGAGGGGATGAATATACTTAAAGAAGAGAGTAGGCGTGAAGAGAACATGATGTCTTCACCTGAAAATTCAGTTAAGTTAGTAGTTGATCGGTGGCTGCCTTTCAAAACCACAGCCCTTGAAGTTGCTCAAATGTACATTTTGCGGGAGAGATTAACAGCATCCATTTTGTTCAAGGTGAGTTTATACTCCGTTGTGCTTAAGTTTACTCCATACTTGAAGTGTTTTTGTTATCTGATTTGATTTGATTTTTCATCCGTTCATTGGTATGTTATAGGTAAGACATCCACGGGAAAATCTACCGCCTCATCTTGGAGCTTCTATGTATGCAATAGCTCGTATTCTCTCATATGATGGTCATGCGGGACTTTCATCTCCATCGGAGTCTATGAGGCCAAAACATTCGAGGACTGAGATGTATGAAACTGGAGGATGGGAAGAAAAGCCAAACTCTTTCCTCAACTCACTCTTTTGGTCTCTGAGTCTGAAAGAGAGCAAGCCTTCTTCTTCTGGTCACGTGAATAGGAATCGACAGCATGGTTTCAACACGGTTCAAACAGAAGTTGCATCAATGCATACGCAGCAAAACATCAAGCAAAGAAACCCCAAAGCAGCTAACAATGGTGATTCGGGTAAGAAAAAAGAGAGAATGTATGTTAATCACACCAATGGGATTCACCAGCCTATTGCTAAGCAATCAAAGCACAAATCAGCCAACAGTTTGGGTTTAGGTAACAAGAAAGAGAACATGCCTTCGGATCAGGTCTATGGTAATCAGCAACCAAACTCAGCTCCAAGAGAAGCTGCCTCACCGGTGGCTAAGCATCAGATCAGTAAGAAAACAAAGAACAGGGCAGCCAACAACTCGGATTTTGGCAAGAAGAAAACACAGTATGTTCCAAAGATAGATCTCCATAAAAAGGAACGCGAAGACAAAGTAGAACAAAAGGGAAATGCATGAAGAACCAATGGGTTTTGGTTTTGGGTCTCATGTAGGCACAGACAAATTGATGCATATCAAACAATGTGGTGTATGGTACGTAGGTGGATGGTTCCTATCTATTACGGTGGTTTTTGTTAACATATCAAGGCCCAATTTTTAACCGGCTTCATGTTGTGACAGTTTCTACTTTCTAGAGTATGGTTGCCATGTTACTCATAAAGACTATTCTAGCAGCTTTATCACCTCAAATGAGATCAATTGGTATAATACAACCCTGTGGCAACATCAAAAGATCAAAACTGAAGATGCCCCAAATTCAAAATCCAAAAGCAACAACCTTCATGTCAACTCCACACTTGAAAAACACTCCGTTCACTTTGGTCTCCAGGTTAAAACAAGAAAGAAAGAAAAAAGAGAATGCCTCTCTAGTTGTTTGTTAGTGCCTCTCTAGTTGTTTGTTAGTCTTTTGTGATGAGGGTTGCTTCTATAACCATTTTACATAAAGTTATTGCTGGTAGATCTTATTCTTTTTTTTTTTTTTTTGCAGCAAAACGTCATGCAAAGAAAAACCCCAAATCAGCTTACATGAAAAAAATGCAACGAAACAAAGAACTCTAATGAAATGGTTTGACACAGCTCATAACGACAAAAGGCTCCATGGCTTATTAGAATTTCTGAATAAGGTTCACACTATACCGAAACATTGATGTAACTGAGCTATCTCTTCCTCAAAATTACAAACAGAGGTCAACGCAAAAAAAGACAGAGCAGATGTGGATGATGTAAGAGTGCTGATAACCTAACAACAAAAAGTTTGACTTGGTGATATCCGTAACGGACCCACAGAGCGCTGGTAGGACGAGAAACACAGTGCAAACGGTCAGGTCTTTCAAGATAACTAATAAATTCACTTGGCAGAGCCTGTTCTTCATTTTCTTACGAGAGAAGAATCTGTCAGCTGTTACACAAGTAAAAAAAATGCAGACCCTGTCCTCATGACTCACAGATATTTTGTTTTACCAAGGTTCTCATCCACCAATATATTCAAAAATCTGCCATGGAAGCTTCAAACTCTTGCCGTTAACATGTACAACTGTGGCTACATAATGATGACTGAGTTCACTTATGACGGGAGACAAAAGGTGCTCTACCTCATCTCAAAACTCCGGTTACGGATTATGGACGCCTAGCCAGCATCTTTTTATCAAGGGTCATGGGGCACAGTTCTACATCCTGATATACCAATCAAATAAAAGAAACCAAACGGTAAGCACAACACCGCCGTAAGTAACCATCAAAGATAAGCAAAGGCAGAAACAACACTAACCTTTTGATATTCTGTATGGCCAATGCCCACACTTGATAAAAACACTGAACAACTCAAAACAACAGGACTCTTTACGCAACTTGAGTTGCATCTGAAGCCGATTGAGTTAGATGCGTTCTTGGAATATGTAGACACCCATGTTTCAGCATCTTTCCTATAACTCTCTCAGCATTCAACTCCATTCCGTGACTTTTATAAGCTTTAACCATAATCGCAAACGTCTTAGTAACCAACCCATAATTAGTCTCCCCCATCTCATTTACAACCCCTTCCATTTCTTCAAAGCGTCTTTGTGAGCCATACATCATTATCTTACAGTGGTAGAGAGACCTGCATAGCTTCCATCCAGCAGACTCTGCACGCTTGACGAAACTAACAAGACTGTCTACTTCATTACTTCTGAAGTAAGCCGCAGTGATCGCCCGCATAATACTCGATTTATTAACACACGTGTTGTGCTCAAAGGCCTCGTCGATTCTCCTCTCCATTGATTCAAGAATGTCTTCTTGAGCATATAGACGAATCAAAAGCACATTCAACCAAGGATAATATTCCTCCCCAGAGAGAAGACTCAATAGATTCTCAATCTTTTCGACTCTACCCTCAACAGCTTTCTTACAATACGCACAGATCATGGCTCTGACCAAAGCACCTCTGTTGACACCAACCTGATCTTTAACCGATTCGTACATCTCTTCCATTTTATTCAAATCCCCTGAGTTAGCATACCCGCGAAGCATCAGCAGACACGTCTCCGTGTCAGGCTCAACAGGACCCATCTTCATTTCTCGAAAGGTAGATTCCATCTTATCCCAGTTCCAGGCAGTCACATAACCAGCAATCAGATAGTTGTAAGTACTGGCATTTGGAGAAAGCTTCAGTTTCTGCATCTCTTCAAAAGCTGCTTCCAAATTCTTCACCATCAGAAGCCGACCGTACACAGATATAAGAATATTATACGTCACAACGGTGGGAGCACAATGCGTTTGCCTCCTGAAGTCTCTGAAAACCGACTGACATTCCTCGGCGAGTCCGTTGTACATGTAAGCACTCATCAGAGCATTGTAAACTGAAGTCGTCTGGCTTCGTTTCTTCGCAGCCTCGTTGAAAAGAAAGACCGCAAAGCTGATGTCCCTAGCTCGACCTGCGATCTTGATTCCTTTCGCATACTCCTCAGTTGTCAAAGGGATACAACAATCGAATTGTCTTCTTCTCCACTCCAAAACCTGAAGCAAAACTCAAGACTTAGATGCCCTGGACGAATCTAATCTATAACATTCTGGTTTAACACATTGATGTCTTGTCCTTACACACCAAATCAATCTAATAACGAAACAGGGCAGATGCAAGATTCGAACTTTAGACAATGACATAAAAATAAAAACCTAATCTATAACATTATGGTTTTAACTCATTGATGTTTTGTCCTTACACACCAAATCAAACACAGGGCAGATTGCAAGATTCGAACTTTCAATCAAAAACACATAGAAAAGATGAAATGTTAAAACCTGAAGAGCTAGGTAAGGAAGCCTAAAGAGTTGATCCATAAGCTCGACGATCCCAGCTCCATCACGATAACTTCTAAACAGCCACTGCCCTTTCTGATCCAGAACGCTCTCGAACCTCTCCTTACTGTTACCCGTCGCTAAAAGCTCGTTTTTTAAGATCGAAACCCTTTGGACCATATCAGTGTGATGAGCAGGCAAGGCAGTGACACGGGTGAATTTGCCGATGAATTGGCCGCTGAGTTTCATAAACTTCGATGTCATGGGTTAAGATTTCTCCTTTGGAGCGGAAGCTCCGGTTGGATTAATAGGAAGGATCGGATCGGATCTGAGGATCTGCAAAATGGGCAGAAACCCCAAAAATTAGGGTTTAGGGTAGGCGAAGAAGACGATGGATTCTCGCACGTGAGAATTAAAAGGATATATTGTGTTTGGGCCTTGTGTTTGGGCCTTAGGCCATTGACTTTAGACAATGGCTTGGAAATGGTAATTCTTAGGCCAAGGCGTTTGGAAGCCTGTGGGATTCGGTTCGGTTGAATCAGATTTATGAAATTATCTAACTAAAAAATATTTAAAATAATAAATAAAACAATGTATAAAATCTTTAGAAAACTCTATGACATTTATATTACATTAACATATATATATATAAGAACACGAACATACTTAACTTATTTCGAATTCTAGTTCGGATATCGATTCGGTTTGTATCCAAACTCCAAAGTACCAAACTCTTAAATCACATTCGAATATTTTGTATAACGGTTGGGATCAAATTTCAGTTTTCCGGTTTAGATTAAGATAAAGACTTCGGTTTGGGGTAAAACGCTTAGGCCTAGTAATTTCTTAATTCCTCCTTGCAATCAACTCCCAGTTTAAAACATTTTTAAAAAACCATTATCATATATATCACTTCCAAATGAAAATTTAATACACAACAAATAAGAGTTTACAAAAAATTTATAACCTAAAAGACAATTAACTCAATATCCCATGTAAAGAGTGGACCCAACCACTAAAAACTTTACTAATTATTGGTTCTAAACGAAAAACAGCCAACAACACAAACACCTTTGAAAACCCTCAAGAGTTTTTGAAATATGTTAGCCGAACACTTCTTCTCTAGTTCATACTGTTCTCACAAATCAAATTCACCAGTATTGTATACTATATATCAGCTTCGAAGCATATAAAATCAATCATATCACATCTAACTTCTTCTCCAGTTCACTTCCTTACAATCAACTCCTCCTGCAAAACATTTTTAAAAAGAAAACATCACTATCATACACAGATAACTGGTTGCATCAGCTATATATGAGAAAAGCGATGTAAATCAATGTATGACGAGATGGAACCATGGAAAAAAATTATGAGATGAATGCCAAGATAACTGGTTGCAATAAGGGCTACATATATGGAAAAAAAATCGTGGAAAGTACTTGGACCATGAAAATTTAGATGAATTGTGTTCGATCAGGATTGGAACCAATCTAGGATCATATGCGTCCTGGTCTATACGATATGTACACATGTTGATAAGGTGGACATAAGAGATCAATACTATTAAAAGATGAGTTATTCTTGGGTTCACCACCTGGGATGAACTTCTAGGTTCACCAGCCAATAGGATTTCATTATTTCAAATTCGATATCTTTTAAAAAAGTAAACAAAATATTATCAAGTTATATTATGTTTTTTAAATAAAAAAGTGAAAAAAAAATAGCAACTACAGAAAAAAAGAATTAAAAAAATCTTTTTAACGGCGTCAGCAAAACACTAAACCCTAAATCCTAATCCCTAAACCCTAAAT
>NC_027751.1:46049187-46052991 GCF_000695525.1 Brassica oleracea var. oleracea | reverse complement strand
CTCTAAACCCTTGGGTAAATCCTAAACTCTAAATAAAAACACTAAACCCTAAAACTCTAAACCCTAAATCCTAAACCCTAAGCCCTTGAGTGTTTTAGTGTTTATTGATTTTGATTTAGAGTTTAAGATTATCCTAGAGTTTAAGATTTATCCCATAGTTTAGGGTTTACCCAAAGGTTTAGGGTTTACCCAAGGGTTTAGGGTTTAGGATTTAGGGTTTAGAGTTTTAGGGTTTAGTGTTTTTATTTAGAGTTTAGGATTTACCCAAGGGTTTAGAGTTTATCCAAGGGTTTAGGGTTTACCCAAGGGTTTAGGGTTTAGGATTTAGGGTTTAGGGATTAGGATTTATGGTTTAATGTTTTGCTGATGACGTTAAAAATATTTTTTTTTGTAATTACTACTATTTTTTATTTATTTCTTTTTACCTTTTAATTTTAAAAAGATAATATAATTTGACAATATTTTGTTTTTTTTTTTAAAAGATATCGAATATGAAATAACACAATCGTATTGGTTGGTGAACCTAGAGGTTCACCCTAGGGGGTAAACCCAAGAATAAGTCTTAAAGAGAATGATTTTAAATAAATCTACTTAAAAATTGTTGTTTGGACCATTTCATTAACTAATAATATTTTGGTTTTACTTTGATTTGTACAAACAATATGTTACCTTAAATTTCTCTAACAGTCATTTAGTCACAGATTTTATTTATTGGACCCATATCTTTTTGTAAACGAAAAGATTATACCATATATATACGACCATATAAATTTGGTTCACGAAAATATAATATTACATACACTTTATTATATACTCTTCTCTAAATATGTCTCATTAACTTCATAATTAAGATAAATTTAAAAATTATATATTATGTTAATTTTATTTTATTCATAAATAACAATTTAGTATTTAAGATAAGTTTAAAATTATCAAAACCCCAACAAATCTTTTTTTTACTGCTCAACAAAAAACCTCCAAATCTATACTATTAAATTAGCCAAAAACCTCTCAAATAAATCTTAAGTTTCACCAACCGAACAAAATTAACTTTTATAAAATGCACAAAAATATAATGAAAGGTTAGATTTGGGCATTCGGGTCTTCGGGTCAAATATAAATCGGTTTCTTTCAGGTCTAAGTTCTTTGGGTCTTGGGCATTTATATCCAACTAGGTATTTGAAATTTTTTTTTTGTTCAGATCGGTTCCTTTTAGTTCCAGGTCAGTTTGAGTCAATAATTCAAGTATCTGTAAAATTTACTATGTAATTTGGCTACGTAATGAGTCTAACTCGGTTCGATTATTTAGGACAAAAATATCTAAAAAATCCGAAAAGCCAAAAAAATCAAAACACGAAAATACCCAAAATCAAACAAATACCAGAAATAACTAAATATCTAATATTTTAAATATATTTTTAAAATTTGAAATTTTACCCAAAACCTGAAATTATAACAGAAAACACGAATCCAAAATTTACAATAATATTTTTATACTCAGAACATATATAAATTACTCAAATATATATAATATGAACAAAATATTCTAAGTACTTTGGGTACTCGGAGTCCAACAGAGACCCGCATGTCCAAAAAAATCTAATAGGCATTTTTTCCCAATCCCGAACCTCAACCTGTATTTCGTATTGGTTTGGTTCGTTTATCAAATTTAGGTAAAATTTTCATACTTAAGAAATAGTTACGTAAGAGTGCATATAAAAAATCTCGAATAAATTTATTCAAAAGTTATATAATTTTAAACAAATTTATGTATTCAATATAATACAACTTTATAACATAATAATACACAATATACTCAAAATACTATCTCATATCCAACTTCGAATATAATCCATAAAACCCGCGCTTCGAAAGCGCGGATCAAAATCTAATATACTATTACTTTCGCTCTGAAATTATATATCTAACTTGATGTAATTTATCATGATTTAATATATTTGACCACTAATAATATTTTTCTGCCCTCTCTAACTTCAAAAATAGTCATAGGTAAAAAAAATGTATAATTTATAAATTATTTCTCGTAAACGAAAATTGAATCAATAACTACTATCATATGCCAGCTAAAACGATGTCCATGATCATGATCATAATGAAAGTTCCGACAAATAAATAACACAATAAGAAGCCAGTTACAAAAAAAAAGAAATAAATAACAAAATAAGTAATTTTCTTTTCCTTTTACTGTGTACGCACTTTTNTGTATAATTCACGACTATGATGAGCATCATTTTAGCTATCCACAGTAAATGAGACCCACAAATTAAGCAGGAGAAGAGCTAAGAGGGTCTCACAATCTCACTCATATATCATACACATCTAACTCTATTCTATATTAATCAGAATATATTTATCTGTTAACACGCTAATCGATTAAGAAAATAGAACATAAAGAAATATCACATGATTGGATTTTCGAGGAAAGACACTGTTTTGTCGGAATTACTGGATAAGTTACTCAAAACAACATTTTCTCTTCAAACTCAAGGTTTAAACAAATAGCCTAGGTGGCGTCAAAATCGAAAATGGCTATACTAAGTAAAGTATTTGAAAGTGTGATAACCGTATAACTGCTATACTTTTTAATCAAAAATTAAAATCCATTTGTTCGGTTTAAAAGAAACAATAAGAAAAATGAAGATATGAAAAGTAGTACTGGCATAGAATGAGATGTGAAACATAACATTATGCATTGGTGAGACCAAAATGAACAGAGTTATTGAGCAAACTGTTTCTCATACGCTCATCCTCTTTGTTATAATTTTAAATACTTACTTAGTGCTCGTTGAACACAACTAAGTAAGGAATAGAATCCAACGAAACCAAATTTACTAATTTTGTTCTACTAATATCCAAGTAACGGTCAGTTCATATCTGTAGTTTCTGTACTTTCAGATGAATTTTTTTTTTTTTTTTTCGATAAACCCTATCTGCTGATCCGGTCTCGGAAGGAACACACTTAGAGCAAGAGCATTAGTGAACCCCCTGCATTAGTGAACCCCCTTAGGGTTCATAAGGATTTTTTAATATTTTTTTGTGGGTCCATGAATAGTTATGAACATGTATCTATTGTTTTCTGCATTAGTGAACCTGAAGAAGAAATTCATAGGAATAAAATAATAATATTTATATTTTTTAAAAAAAAATCAAATTATTGAGAATACATGAATAAAATATTAAAATATATTTTAAATATTTTAAAACTTTTTATTCAATACATTAAGAGTAGATTACATAAATCGAGAACATACAAACATACAAACATTATTCATCTTCATTACCAAACTTTTGCCATATATTTTTCATTAAATCAGCTTTCAAACGATCATGCTTCTCTGTATCTCGAACTTCTCTGCGAATGCCTAACATATCACCGACATGGATACTTTCTCTCATTTTCACCTTCGAACTTCTGCTTGACCCTCCTGACTCGAACTCAGATGTATCAATTTGAGTGTATCCGTGTCGTTCGTTCTATACTATCATATTGTGCAATATGACACAAGTTCTCATTATCTTTCCTATCTTTTCCTTGTCCCATAGTAGAGCTGGGTTTTTAACAATTGCAAACCTCGATTGCAATACTCCAAAAGTCCGTTCGACATCTTTTCTGGTGGATTCTTGACGTTCAGCAAATAGCTCTGCTTTAGGACCTTGAGGAAGTGGGATGGATTGGATAAATGTTGCCCAATTCGGATAAATTTCGTCCGTAAGGTAGTAGGCCATACGATAAGTGTGGTTGTTGACCTTGAACTTAACTTTAGGTGCTCGACCTTGTAAGAT
>NC_027751.1:46041420-46046622 GCF_000695525.1 Brassica oleracea var. oleracea | reverse complement strand
TATAAACATAATGAATGAAAATGTTCTTCAGAGTCTTACCTCGTAGTTGGCGCAGGTGAAGAAACGCTTCCCAGGAAGAGTGTCGTACTCCTGCTTCACTCGAACCTCGTCGATGATTCTCCCACCACAGGAACACCTTCTCGGAATCCCGTATTCTGAATCGCAAGTGTATGAAAGCATGTTGATGTAGTCCTTTTGCCTCTTTGAATGCTTTCTCTCTTCTGAGAGATCCATCTGTAAAACAAATCGAATCTATTTTAGAACATTAAAATCCAAACAATATAATAAACGACCCCTATATCGAACCCTCTTGAGGATTTACAATTATTAAACGAAACCCCCGAATCAATTTAGAACCCTAACTCGAAATCCCTCTATCGATTTTAAATCTCAGAGAAACGAACCCTAAATGAAACGACCATGACGATTTACAACAATTATTCGAAACTCAGATATCAATTTACATCCCAAACTCGAAAGCCCCAAATTGATTTGAAATCCGAGAAAACGGTTTCGAGTTTCGACCACAAAATCGACCCAATTCAACCCTCAATCTACTCGATACTCACCTGAGCAAGTGGAGAAGACACTCCGTCGTCGATTAGAACGAGAAAACCTCCGGGAGACGGCGTCGCACGAGAAATCGCCTCTCACACCGAAACCCTAGCTTTTTGGTCGAGAAGAGAAAATGAGTCGATACACGGAGAAGCCCAACTTTCCTCCTCCTCTATGCGCTTTCGTTCAACAAATCAACACACGACGCGTGGCTTGAACCCACTTCATACGATATCATTCGTAAGGCCCGGTTCATCAAAACGAACCCATTTTTTATTTTCTTTTATTCATCAGCCCCTTAGAACTCGAGCCCATGAACCCATATAAAACCCCTGCTGCGCATGGTCTTAATGGAGTGCTAAGTGATGGGCCCCACCATAAGAGAGGAAGAAGAGATGCCAAAAATGCCAGATTAAACGTCTGAGTCTTCTACTGTTTCGCGGATCCCACTGACACGTGGCGGTCCGCGATTGATTCGTTTTTAATTTTTTTTTTCTTAATCAGACAAAAAACCAAAAAAAAAAAAAAAAATTAAAGCGCATAGTCTTAGTGCTACAGAGTGGACGGCTACCACATTGCCTAATCCGAGTTTCTTTCCGATGAAATTTGTAGCTAGCTAGTCATCAATGTGGTTATGAAAAACAATCATAAAATACTGTTAGCTTACTACGACTGAAAACTTAGTAGTTTGTTCTAATGTATATGTTACATACGTACATACATGCATAAACTATGTATAAAGTCCATAAATTTACTTACAAATAAGGAAAGACGTAGAATGCTTCAGATCATCTGATGCTCGACTATAGCAGGTTAATCAAACACCTCGCCACAAGATCGGTTGTTTTGTGAGCCAAGTCCTGCACGAAAAATTCTTTCATCAATGATCATCGGTGGCCATTGTTGGCTATCATCGGTGGCCATTGTTGGCTAACAAACAGGTAACAGTTTTCAGGAAATGAACAATGTTCTACAAGTGTTTAAAAAAAAAAGAACTATGTTCTACACTTTTATGTTCTTTTAACAGCTCATTTCTTAATATACCTCACAATTGACTCATATATGCTGTAAGTGGTCCTAATAGGTAGGGAGATGACAAGAGGCTGAACAAAAAGAAGATGAAAACTTCATTAAAATAAACAGAAGATGAAAACTGTATTACATAAATAAATAATATATATATTATAAATATTAAATATTTTTTCATGTAGATATTATCAAATTGCAGATGTGATATTTAGCTATATAATGGTTATTAGTTATTATTGCGATAATCTAAACTATGAATCGCAATTTAGAATTTATACACAGTATTGTTTTATAAATATGTTTACTTATGTTCATAAACATAACACTATTTGAAGGAAAATTTTAGAAGATTATCGACTAAAAAATGCTCTATATAAATAAATATCGATTAACTAATATTCCTATAAATTAGTTAACCTATTTCAAAGCAAATGCACCAAATGTTCTTTGACCTTAGCACACAATGGTTATTTACCATGATTTATCATAAATCAGAATTGTAACTCCCTCTGAGTTTCCATACTTTGTGCTTGATGGATTCAATTAATGAAAAAAACCATAATCTCAGTTTCTCGATAGTTTGTGTTTGTATATGTATAAATTGTCAGTCATACATATACGTTTAGTCTATTACGACTTGAGAAGTTGGTTCATAGTATTTTCTAATGTATATATGTGCCCATACGTACATACATTGCAACATGTATACATTCATAATCGACTTACCCATTGGGAAAAACATTGTGGTGCTGAATGCTTCTCATCATCTGATGCTAGCACGTTTCAAGCACTGCGCCAATAGATCAATTGATTGATGAGCCAAAGTCTGCGCGACAAAACTATATATCCTCTCTGATTAATGAACAT
Organism: Brassica oleracea var. oleracea; assembly: GCF_000695525.1. Lineage (NCBI taxonomy): Eukaryota > Viridiplantae > Streptophyta > Magnoliopsida > Brassicales > Brassicaceae > Brassica > Brassica oleracea. Next base: position 46,044,171 of record NC_027751.1, on the reverse strand, counting down.
CATATGTCATTGTTCGCTAATAGCTATTTAAGAAATTAACAATGTTCTACACTTTTAGATTTATATCATCAATTGTTTTTCTTAATTTCTCAAATCCTAAATCCAGTACTTTTTTTTTGCACACATATGTCATAATTTTGCTGTAAGTGGTCCTATTAAGAGGTAAAGAGACGACAAAAAGCTGAGCAAAGGAAGATAAGATTTGTATTACATAATATATATATATATATATATATATATATATCATTATATGTCTGCAATTGACACTAATAATGTGTACATAATATGATATTATTTCATGATTAATAAGTAATTGACACACGATACATTATATTAATACTTAAAGCTAACTAAATCTCTCAACACTGCAGAGTCAGAAATGTTGTTTATGTAATACATACTATAAAGGCCCGCTTGCGACATGGATATACAGGCATGCACGATCTAGTGCTTCAGCTAAATAGATATATGTGTGTGTGTGAGCTTCTATGACAAGAAGCACAATTACTATACTGAAAAAACTGACTGCTATTTAAGTTTATAAATAGCAAATATACGGCAAAATGCACATGATCAAGCCGCCGGAGCCACGTCAGAGTCGTCGTCATCATCGTCTCCTCCGCTCTCTTGGCCAACAGTTTGTATGTAAGGAACTGGCCGAGTCTGAGTTGACTCGTATAGCCTGCCTTCTGCTTTGTTGTAACTCATCACTGCCATTTTTAGATAAGGGTTTTACTAGTGGATTTTTAGTATTGGTTGCAGATATTGAGTTTAGGAACTGCCCTCAATTTATAGCATTTCTAGGTTAACCTTTGGGTTTTCATCTTTCATATATTCTCAAGAATAATCAAATACAGCGACGTTGGGGCATTTGTGGGGTTATATTTGAACGATTTAGAGAAGAAATATATATTCTCACGTGATTACGAGATTCTTGTAATGCCAATTTCATATCAAGAAGATAAGATTTAATCAACTGTACGAATCCTAATTAGCTATAGTCAATGTCAAATAAGCATTGAGATAAAAAAAAAAAAAAAATCTTTTTCGGTTCAAGGGAAATGTTATTGATGGATCTAAGAGAAAGCTTTGAAAATGGTAAATGGTCAAAACCATTGTATATCATAGATTAGGGCTATAGACCCAATTCTCTTACATATTTTTTCTTACTCACACTGTCTTAATTCTTGATATGACGTCAATGTGCGTACATAAGCATGATAGACAAGCATGTTTTGCTGACAAAAATGACATAATTTATAAATAATCAAGGCACCAGTGGCACCACATTGAATTGATTATAAACATGGTTAGATACATAAGACGACAAGTGAAGTATCAAAATAAAAAAAAATAAAACATATTCTAGTGGTAACTTTATTTTCTCGCCATTTAGGACATCTTTTTGGTTTCTTTTCCCTTTGTGAAAAGCCAAGGGAGTGCAAGTGTGACATGGCCACAGTTATGACCACAAGTTAGTACAACGTGGCACGTGATGGCCCACACGTGAGCCAACCTCATGCAAGTTAGTCGCAACTCACGTTCTACACGTGGATGGAACAGTTCATGCACACTCTCACGTTGCCTCGCCATACGCCTTCTCATATCTTTGTATGTGGGTGGATGACATTATGACCTCATATATACTCTCTGCATATAGCTTTGGAACAACTTTTAAAGCATAAAACCCTAAAGCTGGTCATAGTCTTTCTTCAATGTTGGATACTGTAATTGGAATAATATCTTATGTAGAACCGAGTCAATGTTTATTCAATTATATATGGAGCCTTCTGTTTTATGTTTTTAACCAATAAATTTAGGATCTTTGATCCGTAACCAATTAATTTGTCTGGTCCAAACACGCCGATATACAACCATAATATCTCTTTTTGTAGGACCAAGTTTTCAAGATCTTGTAGCACACCCCCTCTAACCCGTTAAGCAGACCAGTTAAGAATATTGACGACGTAACAATTTGAAGGCAACCCATCCGGTTTTGTTTGACAAACTATTTTCTTGTATTTAAAATAATAATAAAAAATCAGGTTTTTTTTTTTGGATAAAAACATTCATAAATCACGGCAATACAAGGTTAAGCGGTCTTTTTGAAAAGGTTTTAAACGCTCTTCTTTCTTTTTTCAATTCTAGTTTTACTACTCGGTTAAAAACTGTTACTACTTGGTTAAGTGGGATGATAAGATTTAAAAATATGCATAGGCTTCAAAACTATGATAATAAAACGTTCTTCTTTCTTTTTCAGTTCTAATTTTATACTACTTGGTTAAAAATAGGGAAATCGGCCAAAAAAACACTGAACTTTGCGGGAATTGCCAAAAGAAACCTGGACATATGGGCTAGCCAATAAAATCCTGAACTTTTGTTAACTTTTCGGATTTATTAAGAAACTCACGATTGACTGACCAGATAAACACACCGTTAACCGAGTTAACTGATAATTAAGCGGACGTTAATTTTGGGTGTTAAAGTATACGACGTCGTTTCATCACTTTGTCTGATTAAAGACAAACGACGTCGTTTATATAGCTGTGTTATTAAAAATATGTGTTTCCTACGGCTCGAACTCGTGTACTCGGGTTTAATGGTAGGGGTTTTTGCCACTGAGCTAGTGGACTTTGCAATGGCTATACGAACACAATATCTTTTATTCTTCGAATCCGAGTTAAAGACAAATTAATGAAACGACGCGTTTTACATTAACTTTTTTATTAAAAAGATGGGGTTCCATCGACT
>NC_027751.1:46038435-46039603 GCF_000695525.1 Brassica oleracea var. oleracea | reverse complement strand
CGCCTTATCTCCTCTAACATGTCTAGCAGAGGTTTCTTCCTAGGCTCCCTGATGGTCTTGTTGAAGGACTCACACAAGTTGTTCAGATTATCATTGCAGTAGGAGCCTATCTTGAAGAAAGCTCTAGACCAAGTCTCTGGCTTTGTCTTTATCAGAGATGCATGTGCGCCAGGATCATAGTTCTTAAGCTCGTCCATGTTGTAGTTGAACATACCAGGAGTGTAGCTCCTTGCAATGAACCAGAAGAACCTCTGTAACCTTAGATCTTTTCCACCTTTCCTCCAGTTCTCGTAGATATGGCGACAACACTGTCTATGCTCAGCTTCTGGAAGGAGTGTATGAACTGATTTCACTAATCCCTACAAGATCAGGAAAAAAAAATCAGAAACAAGAATCAAACATTCATTGAGTATCATAAAAGCAAAGTGTTTACCTTTTGTTTGTCAGACATTATAACAAAGCCGTTCCCTTTTCCCAATCCCAAATCCAAGGCCAAACGCTTCACAAACCAATCCCAGTTTGTATCATTCTCTATCTCCACTACAGCCCAAGCAATAGGGACAATCCTATTGTCTCCATCTCTTCCAACCGCAGCCAACAACTGTCCCTTGATGTCCCATTTCAAAAAGGCTCCATCTAAGCCAATAACAGGCCTACAAGTCTTCTTCCATGCTTCCTTTTGTGCTTGGAAACACATGTAGAGTCTGTAGAACCGCTGCTTGGTTCCAACCGTGGCTCCTGGTATGGTCTCAATTTCCATGGTTGATCCAGGATTGCTCCTCAATATCTCTGCTTGGTAATCCCAGTTTCAGAGTATTTGCTCCTCATGGGTCTTCCTCCTTTCTTTCATCACCTTCGTCTTGGCCTTAATGCATGAGTTTTCTAAAACTTCCATCTTATACTCCCTCAATATCTCAGCCTGTATCTCCTTTGCCGTGAGCTTAGGATTCAGCCTTAACCTCTCAGCAAATAGACTTGCAATTGCTGACCTCTTAAGTATCTTCGAATACCCTGTCCTCTCACACTTATGGTCATTGACGTATGTCTTTACCATCAACTTCTGTTTCCTCCTATCATACGAACAGTAGACCATCCAGGGACAAGGAGCCTCATCATCTCTCATCTCAGCGGCACATTTTGCACCCATCTTCAAGCTACTGGATCTGTA
>NC_027751.1:46032724-46038255 GCF_000695525.1 Brassica oleracea var. oleracea | reverse complement strand
CCGGAGATGACGCAGGCGACCCATATGAAGTTCCCCGCCTAGTCTTCGACGCCTTCGACACCTCTGTAGATGCCAACATCGATATCCCTTCAACGCTTTTACGAATCCTCGATCTCTCCAGCGATGGCAAACTCACAGAAGCATCGCGTTCTCCACCCTTCTTCGACTCTTGAACCGCTTCGTCACTCCCGTAATCGAAATTCCTCATCGCTCCGAAAATCATTACCTCCTTTCCATTCCTTGTGAACTTCGTCTTTACCATCTCTACAAGAGAAATCCCCAAATCGATTTGAGAAATTAGGGTTACGTTCAAACACGGGTTTCATTTTGTTTGATTGCAATCAAACACATCTTTTGATCAATAAAAATAAACATGTGTGATAACCTTCCGAAAAGTCCACTAGCTCAGTGGCAATACCCCCTTACGACCACGAGTGCACGGGTTCGAGTCCAGGCAGCAACAACAATTTTAATTAAGCAAAACGACGTCGTCTTGAGATTTTGTGTTTAACAAAACAACTGAATGAAACGACGTAGTTTCACTAAACGGCAGTAATTAACGGTGAGTTAACACTGTCTTAACTGTCGGTTAACGGTGTGTTAATTTGGTTAGTCAACCGTAAGTTTGTGAATTAACTAAAAACGTCAACAAAAAATCGGGGTTTTATTGGTCAGGTTCGAGTACAGGTTTCTTTTGGCAATTCCCGCAAAGTTCAGTGTTTTTTTGGCCGATTTCTCGTTAAAAATATGATAAGATTTAAAAATATGCATAGGCTTCAAAACTCTTCAACAATATTACAAATACTATATCCTTTTTGGCGAAAATCCTTAACCTTGTCTCTGAATTTTATATTACTATGTTATTGTCATTTATATTTTTTTCTGTCATTCTCTAAAGTATTTGTACAGTAGTATCATGATATCTATTAGAATTTTTCTATTGTGATTTAAGTTGTTTCTTAAGAACGTTATAAAATTCGACCAATTTAGCTTTTCTTTGGGTTTCGTCTGGGTCGGATCAATTGGATCACTGAGACATAATCATCTATACTGCAATGCAGTTCTTCCGTGAGAGCTCCACACCACATCTTTTATATAACTAATTAATTATTCAGTCTTTTTTTTTTTAATTTCATAAACGGGAAGAAACAAAGAATATATAGATACATACATCGTAGCACCTTTGCATCTCTGAAAAAACTAAGGATGATAAATAAAAGAAGGAAAAACGTGGGCACTTTGCTGGATTGATCACATACATGGAGGAAAGAAAGGACGAAGAACTTAGCAACAAGAATATTTTTAGGGCAATTAGATTCTCGGTTGCATTATAGAATCAGAATCAGAACATGAACTATACACAACTTGTTAGGCACTGTGTTGACTCTAATAAATGAAATAATATTATAGATGATAGACCTCAGAATAGCTTGAAAGAGTTGTCAATATAATCAGACCATAGAACAGCAAGAATGCAATTACATAGTTGTTCTCCACCACGACAAGCAAAGCAAAACAGCCTGTTTCCAATCCAGACATAAACAAATGCAAACTATTAAGTGATCTCCTGTCACCACCAAAATGCCAACTAGTAAAATCCCACCCCCATAAAGAAAAACGGCATAGATATGAAATATTATATTTTTTTTGTTTTCTCTTCTCCAAACCAGATAAAAATTATAACTTCGTATGAACAAAGGTATCCAACTCTGTAACACAAACTCAGGATTCAGGTGTTGGGGCTGCTGGAGCTGGAGGTTTGAGAAGCGGCTGCAAAGCTTTCACAACTATACTCATATTCGGTCTAAACTCAGATTCGTATTGCACACACAACGCTGCCACCGCTGCTAGCTGCATTTGCCACACATTACAGATTCATATATACTTCAGATAAAAGCTTGAGATTCAAAAAAAAGAAGGAAACGGCATTGTAACTTCGGTGTTACCTTAGCTACTGATTTAGGAGGATACTCTCCTTTTAGCTTTGGATCAACACACTGCTTCACTTTGTCTTCACTAAGTCTAGGTGTAGCCTGAACAATAAACGGATAGGAGATTAAAACAGAGCAGGATACAAGACGCACAGATACCAAACATACCCACGTTACAAGACTCTGTTGGCCACGTGGCATTGTATGATCCACAGGCTTCCTCCCTGTCAAAAGCTCAAGCAGTACAACCCCAAAGCTATACACGTCACTCTTCTGCGTCAACTGTCCCGTCATAGCATATCTACAAAACGGAAAACACACACGTTTGCACTTTCATCTGCAGAGAGCTTTCAAGGTTTTTAAAGGAACATTACTCTGGAGCGTGATAGCCAAAGGTTCCCAAGACTCTCGTAGAGTGAAGACGAGCCGCGTTATCAGGAGCCTGATTCGAGAGATTGAAATCAGCGATTCTGGCTTGATAGTCTTCAAAGAGAAGCACGTTGCTGGATCTCACGTCTCTGTGTATCACAGGAGGCTGAACCTTCTCGTGAAGGTACTCTAAACCCCTAGCCGCCTCGACGGCTATCTTCACCCTCGTTATCCAGTCGAGCGTCGGACCTGGCTGCGCGCCTTGAACTCCTTTCCTACCGTGTAGAACGTCGTGGAGCGATCCCATCGTTGCGAACTCGTAAGCAAGAACACGGAGGTCCTCGTCGACGCAGTAGCCGACTAGTTGGATGAGGTTATCATGCTTCAGTCTCGAAACCATAGAAACCTAAGGAGAAGCAACCAATAAGATGTAAAGACAAAGGAGGCAAAGGGGCTTTAAAGAAAGAGTTGTAACCTGACTCAAGAACTCAGCGTTTGTTTCAGCTTCAGGGGCAACGTCGAGTTTCTTCAAAGCCACTGCTTTACCATCGTTAAGCGTTGCGTAATAGACCCTTCCATAAGATCCCTCACCAATCAGTGACTTCGATCCAAAATTGTCCGTCTTCTCTTTAACCTCTTCCACAGACAAGGGAGGGACTTCAATAGGGAGAGCTTCCTTGGGCGCGTCAGGTTTTGCAGCAGGTTGTGGTCTTAGCTTTTGATTTGCTGCTGCATGTGTGTGACGAGCAACCAAACGTATTACAATCAACTCCTAATCCTTACAAAGCCTTAAAGCCAAAGCTTATTCTAGCACACAAACAATAGCACTACTATACATAGACAAAAGTAAAAGAGAAGATACCATCAGGTTGTTGTTGTTGTTGCCATTGAGTTTTGAGATGTTGCTCATCATTTGATAAACCTGAATCTCCTCCTGATACACGCCCACAACAGATCCACCTGCGCATCTTCTTCTTCAAATACACAGATCCTCCTCACACCTTTGTAGCTCCTGCAAACCGTTCCAAACCAAACCAACTCAATATGTATACATAAAAGAGAAACTATCTTCTATCACTTGAAACATTTAACGAGTTAAAATATCACAGGGAAGGGAACTACTAGTTCATTATCTCAAGTTAAGAGCGCTTTCATCTCACTACCTCCCAAAATCGAAAACAGGTAAAAAGCAACCACTTCTTACAAGTGGTTAAGTAGATAGGATTCATGTATATAATAAAAAAAAAAATCTAACAGAACACAGTAACGTTTATCAAAAGGTAGGCGTACCAGAACAATGCGTTGGTAATCTCTCGATTCATTAAAAAAAAAATGTAGTTATCAATCAACAAAACATTACTTACTACAGCGACCAGAAACCTAACTTACAATCAGAAAGAGCCAAAAACTTTGCCCGCCAGATAATGTCAGCAATAGTCAACTAATTAGCGAAATTGGATTAAAAAAACAAAAGGGAATCAAAGATTGAAGAATTTCAAAATCAGATGCGTTACCCAGAAGATAAAATCTACTCGAAATTGAATCAGAAAACTGAAATTTAAATTATAAGGAAATCAAAAGATGGGTCAACTTGAAAAAGATCCAAGAAGCCTTTAAACAGTAGAAAAATTCGAGAGGATTTTGATCTTACCTCTACCGGCGGTCAAATCTGTGTTTTTGCCCAAAACGTGGTTAAGCTGAGAGTTGTATTGTCTCTTCTGTGTAGAGAAGAGAGAGTGTAAAAGGAGGAGGAGCCTTTACTTTGCTTGATGAAGACGGAGAGAGAGAGAAGACAGATGGGCAGACGCGGGGAGGATATTAACCGGCCAAACCGAAAGGGAAGCCGACTTTTTTCCTTTGGCTTTTTCTTTCTTTTCGTTTTTAAATTTTAATTATTTTTCCTAGTAATGTTTTTTCTAATTCGTTTCTCATTATAATTGAACCCAATCACTCTCACTCCTTTCTTTTTTGCTTTGTTGTGTTTTAATCATTCAGAAGTTGTTTATCTTTCAAATATGCAACCTAATCTATATAATCTAAGATAAGATAAAATTCTTTAAATATATTAATGTTGAAAATATCTAAATATTACTCTTTAGAAACATTTACCTGTTGTTTTTAATATTATAATAGTATTTTTTTTCTTATAAGAAGATATCATACCTAATACCACTTATATATTCAAAAAATATATTTGCACTTTTACATAATAATAATTTTTCAAACAATAAGATACAAATGAAAATTTCAGTTTAACAGAAATGAGTAACATATCGAAATAAGCAACTAGTTAATTTTTTTTTTAAACTAAGTATTTGCGCCTAGTTTTAGTATACATGTCACCAATTTTTACTAATAATTTAAAAAGTATTAAATTTAAGATCTTGATCAACTTAATTTTTTTTTAAATGGAAATAAAACAAATACTAAATTATATTAAGTAACTTTCAAGTATTTTTATTTAAATACTTAATTACTTACTAAATAAAATACAAGTAAAACTTAATATTTTTGTTATTTATATGGGACATGTCAAATTTCGAGTAAAATAATAAATAATTAGATAATTAGATAAATAGATAAATATACAGCTTGTGCCTAAAGCTAATTGTATAGGTTCACTCAGTCATAAATATTTTAAAATGTCTATCAATGTTAAGAAAAAATCATTGTACACTCATTCTTAACAAGTATATATTTATAATAGATTTATCCCATATATTATAATCTTTAACATTATAAAACTATATGCAACATATAAATTCGTTTCACAAATTTTTTTATTAAAAAAAAATATGTTTCTTGTATAGCATCAAACATTTTTACAAAATTTTGATTACTTGATTCCATTTTTATAAACCGTTTTAGAATAGTATAGTGTCGGGGAATTTGCCAAAACTAACACACAACTTGATTTTAACCCCAAATCTATACTCAAACTTGAATCAAATGCAAAACTAACCTAAAAGCCTTGAGAAATTACAGCTCAGCCCCTTGTGACCAAACAAAAAAACAGAAGCCATTTTTACGAATATAGCCCTAGTAAGTCGTCTGAGATGTAGGAAGTCGTCTGGACGACTTTAAAGTAAGTCTTCTGGTGTAGCTGATCTTAAAAATATTTTTTAAATTTAAAAAAAAAATATTTTGATAAGCGAAAAATTAAAATCATGTAATTATAAAAAAGTTTTAAGTGATATAAATTAAAATATAACAAAATTGAATTGTTTTCAA
>NC_027751.1:46026976-46030354 GCF_000695525.1 Brassica oleracea var. oleracea | reverse complement strand
GACGACTTACATGTAAGTCGTCGGGCGGATGACTGAATTGTAAGTCGTCTGGGTATGATTAAATATTGAAGTTTTTTTTTTCAATTGCAAAACTAACCTATGACGACTTAATTGTAAGTCGTCTAGTGTTAATAAAATATTGATATTTCAATTTTCACCAGACGACTGAAATGTAAGTCGTCCGGGAAAGTCAAACTTCTGAAATAATCCAGTCAATTGCAAAACTAACCTATGACGACTGAAATGTAAGTGGTCTAGGTTCTTTGGAGATTTTTTTGTAACCAAACAAAATCAGACGACTTAACTTTCAGTCGTCTCAGAAAACCGATTTCAAAGTCAATTGCAAAAATAACTTCTGCGTTGACCAGATGACTTCCAGGTAAGTCGTCTACAGACAGACGACTTCCCATGTAAGTCGTCTGACGAACAGATCTGGAAAAAAACTTGATTTCATACCTTGAATTGGTGAGATAACTTCCTTAGCACACATAAGGCTTCTCCAAGCACACAGAATCTCAAACGAAAGTGACCTACCCGGAATCGTTAGCTTCTATGACTCTATGAACCATAAAAAATGTAGAATCAAAATCTTGGGTTTTTTTAGCTCATTGTGGAGAGAAAGTGAGAGATATGTTGTGTTTAGTTCACAAGAATGGAAAAAGAAGAAGGGTAACTCGATTTTGGGAGCATTAAGAGATTCAAATTGGTTGTTCATGGTGGTTGGGGTATTGATGACAATGGCATTCTTGTAATTACTTGAAGATGATGAGGGTGTGAGAATAAAAATGTCATTTTCGGAAAGAAAAAAAAATGATGGCATTTTCGTGAATTATATGAACTTGTGGGGTGAATAGGGCAAAACCAATTTCCAAAAAAATGGAAGGTTAATTTTGTGTTTGACTTTAAATTGTAGGTCAATTCTGCAAAAAACCCTTAAACTAACTTGTAATGTTACTGAAATTTTATATGGAGAAATTATAATTTTATCACAAGTTTAATATCACCTTTCAGATTTTTTTTTTTGAAATAATCATTTTTATAAATATCTTAAATTTGTGGTGAAATTAGAGTAAACTAACCTTTTAACTAAATTATTTATAAATCTTTAATAATCATTTATAAAAATTTATAAATCTAACCTACTTTTTAAATATTTAATCATAAATAAGATTCAGTAAACCGTAAACTCAGATATTAAACTATTTTGATTAAATGTATTTTTGAAAATAATTTTTTGCTCCCTACTAATATACGTTAGAGACAGAAAGTGAGAGAAAGTGCGGCATAACGTTGTCTTGATTAAATCAAACAAAATGAAAAACAAATCTTAAATCCACATGCCACAAAACTATATTTTCTTTGTTTGATCAGTAAGTTATGATACTCGATCGACAGAGTAGTTATTAAATTGGACCATTAACATAAAACAATGAAAATAGTTACCATGTTTATTTCTATAGTTAGTGAATTGTATTGTCATCTGTATAGCATTGTATAAATTAATAAATTTTGTATAATAGCATATAGTATTTTGATAAGAAAATAATTTTGTGTTCTTATTGACTAAAGTATCAAATAGTATAATTTTATTTTAACCACCAAATATTTTTATTAATATAAAATAGAGATTAAAAATATTAAATATAAAATAAATTATATACAATATAAAATATAAAATACTTTTTTAAAATAATATTTTTTTTAATATTTTTAAACATTTTTAAATTAAAATTAATTTGGTAAAACTAATTTTTGGATCCACCACCCCTAACCACATGTTCAAATCTATATTATAATTATTGAGTTTTTGCTCTCTCCTCAGCGCGTCACGTCAGCATTTTGTGGGTCCTATTTTTAAAAAGTGTGAAAAAAATGTCAAGCACATGGTTCGAACCCGGGTTATTGAGATATAAACATCAACATTTATACCACTAAACTAAATGATGCTTTGTACATTGATGGCCGAAACTAATATATATTTATGAAGGTCGAAAATCCTTGTTTCTTCGGTTTTCTCTGTGGATCGGGCCTACAAGTGTATTATGAGTTTCATTTTTAAATGAGATTCATCACGTTATATGAAAAAAAAAACAATTATAGTTTTCCCATATTGTAAATTGTCTTTGTTTAATATGAGTTAGGGTTCTTTTCATCATTGTCTTAGACAAGTCTGAGTTACAGAGTTGTACCGTGTGTTTGTTCGTAATCTATTTTTTCACCGGCGAACTCTTCATCTCCCCATCTTAAATTGTTTGATCATAAATATTCATGATTTGTAGTCCTTCTCTAAACTCTATATATATGATTCTCATCTTTGATGAACCCAATTTTCATCTCCACAAAACTCATTGATTCTTCTTAACTTTAACCATCTGCTAGAAAATATCTCTTTCTGCCTCTCCAGTTCCTCAAACCGGCGTCCCCGGCGTCCGTCACTCAACCTTCGAGTCTCTCCGTCTTGGTCGTAGTAGTCAGAGCATAGCCTCTAACCTCCTCGCTTATGGGATTCTTTGAATTTCAAGAAAGACAGTGAGTTTATGGGAATCACAGTTCTCTTCCCTGATGAAAATGTAAGTTAATCTTCGATTTATTACATTATTTAATATAATTGTTTTTAATTGATTTCCTGATTCTTTGTTGAATAATATTATTTACAGATTCCGTGATTCATGGGTTTATTCCCGCCGGACGTGCTAATCATTACATATCATCTTTGAAAGCCGGTTCCATTGTGAAAGTCGATCGTTTTGAGGTTGCTATATGCTCAAGCATATACAAGATAACTGATAATCCATTCCTCATTCATTTCATCTCACCAACTATTAATGATGAAGTCATCACAAGTGCTCCTGAGATCAATCTCCAGTCATAACTAGACTGTTCGACAATTTTCAAGTGATTGCGAACACAAACCTATAACTCTCAGGTATATTATCATATTGCATCTGCGTTTATATTATGTTTCGATATCATAACTGATATTTAAACTTGCAGATATGGTTGGGTAAATCCGTTCTGTCCAGGGCTCTGATTTTACCAAAGAAACAACTCGAGTCCTTATCCGTCTCCTCATTGATCCGTAAGAAACAATCAACACACAATTCCCTTAATATTATTATCTATATTGTGCTAACATTAATAATCAAAAATATTTCCTATTTTGTGATCGTCTATTTATCTCCCATACTTATCAAACTAATTTTGCACAAACTTTTATTTTACAGCTTTAAAGAAACCACAACAACCCAAACAATCAAAACAGCAAAAACTAGAATTCCAAAAAAGACAAATCATTAATGATTACCTCTCTTTTTTGTCTAATCTTAGAAATAAACTTCAAAACAAATATACCAAACCAATCACCTCAACTAAAACTCA
>NC_027751.1:46015232-46026852 GCF_000695525.1 Brassica oleracea var. oleracea | reverse complement strand
AGCAGAGTAAATTACGAACTCTGATAAATACTAGTAACAATGATTTTTGTTTACATATTACCCATCAAATAAAAGATAAACAAACACAGCTACACCAAGAGATACAAGAGACAATCCCGATAGACACAAAGGCAGCAACAACATCTCCACCTGCTCACTACTCTTGTCTTATAAAAATAGCTTACATGCACAATGTCAGCATGCCAATACTATTGTCTTCTTATGAGAAATGCATAAATTCGTTTAAAACTCATTAAAGCCCAAATACTCATAACTGTCACTCATTTTATAGTTATTTCTACAAGTTTTCATGTATTTGTTTTAAAGGTTCGGTAAGAACAACAAGTTTAAAAATGAAATAAAAATATATAACAAACATAATAAGGATAATAAAAATTATTACTTAATACACACAACTAAACTGGAGAAAAAATATTTAGAAACAAAATGTATTCTCAGCAGCTTTAATATAATTTATGTACTCTCAACAGTACAAGAAACAAATTAAAAAGACAAACAAACAATAAGTCTCAGTGACACAGCAACCAATACCACGAACTATATCAATCACATTATTAACACAATTTAGTCCTTCATAAGTAGAGAACAATGCATACACAGTTCATCATCACAACTCTAGCCATGTAACAATAAAAAAAACTTGAAAAACAACTCAAAACGCAAAATTCACAACCACAATAACCCTAGCAAATATTGAGATGAAACAAGAACTCTGTCTACAGCTTGCGCGGAGGCAATGCCCCTGCTGTTTTCAGTATTGGCGTGTTATCAAAGTCAGACATCCAACGTGGAAGCTTGGTTTCCAAATCCATTTCTCTCTTTGTAACTAAACTGATTACTTTCTAGCGTCAAAGTTTTTATTTATATGTTTTATCGGTTGATTCGGTCAGTTACTGAAATAAGGTATTTAGTGCTATATAATGGACTGTGCCATATTGTTTCACCTGAGTTTGGAATATTTTTCGATTAATGTCAGAAGTAATTAGATTTGATATAACCAAACTACCAAGTAAACTAATTGAGTCTAAATCCAAGCCCAAATTTCTTACATTGTGAAGGTTTTTAAACAAAAATGATGAAACTATTGTTCTTTCTTTTTTTAAAAGATACCATCTCATTAGGCGATGTTTGTTTTCGGTGAATTTTGACTAAATTATTTTTTAACAATGCAAATAACTCTTAAGGAGTGGGTGTCTATTCAATTACGAGTTTGAATTGATTTGTATTAAAATAATAAATTTACTGTTATTAAATGTAAATTTTATAAACATTTCATAATCTAGTGCTATAGGACTTTTCATTTAATAAAATACTTTCAAATCTTCTGTTATTATTTTTTTTTTTGTAGATTTTACAGTGTTCAAATGTTTATAGAACATTTGAATAGAGTTTTATAGTTAGAAAACTATAAACCAAATATCGTGGTTTTAGATGAGATTATAAAATAGTTTAACAAAATCATATCAAATATCAAATGTTCGGATTCACCTAAATAATCTAAAAATTCATTATAACACTTAGTTGAATATACCCTTAATATGTTAGTGAAATCTTTATATTCTAATAAGGAGAAATTTTACAAAATTTGTATAAATGGCTAATCCAGTGACATTGGATTTGTAAGAACTTTTATAAATATCCAATCCAGTAAAAAAAAATTCAAAATTTAGAAAAAATGAAATCGTACTAAATCCCTTATCCAATAAGCTTCCCTTGATCTTGAATGAAAATAAATATATTACATTTAAATTTTGGAAAACAAATTAAATTAGATATTAAGCTAAAAAATAATTTCTAATGAATATATATTTTATGTTTACTTGTTCGTATATTTAATATCAGGTTTTTACATTTGCGCTGGATTGAAAGTTGTTTTTTGTTTGGGGAGGGGGGAGGTCCCAGCGAAAACTTAAAGCCCAAGTTTTGGTCTTAATGAAAAGTGGAAACAATAAGAGAAACGCTAATAGAATCGTCTAATAGAGTTGTTAGTCTACAAATTAATCGCGGGCGTGGGACTTAAGCTGAATAGATGATTTCTCAGATTTACATTTAATTACGTTTAAACTTATATTTTCTAATTGCCGATAATTAAAACTAACCAATAATAATAGGAAGATAAATATGGATTTTTTGGAAAATTATTAATACGGATATAAAAGAAAATTCTAACGGATATCATCAGACTGTCTTTCACTAATCAAAAATAAATTAAGATAGGTGTCCGAATGAAAAGCCTATATAATAAGCAAGCAGGAAGGAGTCGTCCTCGGTCCTCCCACTCTAAACCCTTACTCAGCCTCCTCACCACTCTCTTCTTATTGTTGTTTACATATCCCGAGAGATTTTGATTCATTATATTGCGATCGAAACAAAGAGACTCAATGGTGACCCATGATGATGACAAACTCAGCGAGGGAGAGAAGAAATGCTTTGATCTTTTTGCGACGTTGCTTCTCGCTTTCGGAGACGATGAAATCAGAGCTAGACGAGGTCAAGACAGGAACTTGCTCATGATCCACACTGCTGCCACCACTCTCTTGTCGGGCAAACGAAAGATTGATGATGATCAAGAAAACACTTTGGTAGAGTCCGACGAACCCATCATCAGAGCACAACCAATTAGAGAAATCAAGACTCCGGTTAGAGAAATAAACCGGCCGGTTAAAAGAAAGGCCCCGGTCAGAAGAGAGACGGGAGAGACCCCGGGATGGGTGGTTGAACTGATGAAGACATTCAAAGGTCGTGAGGGGGATGCGAAGATGATATTTGAGAAGGCGATGACGAAGACCGATCTCGCACCAAACCAAGGACGTCTCTTGATGCCCTTTTACCAAATGGCAGAGATGGATTTCTTGAACGAGGCGGAGTTGAAGATCCTAGAGGAACATCACAAAGGAGATTATGTTAAAAAAGGAGTTGATGTGATCTTGTTGAATCGTAGTGGTAAGAAGCGATGGAATCTTAACATGAGGATATGGAAGATGAATACTTGTTTCAACTACGCCTTGTGTACTGGCTGGAACCAGGTCGTCCTCGATAACACCCTCCAGAGAAACCAGACTATTACCCTCTGGTCCTTCCACTCACTAGATGGCACGCTCTACTTTGCTTTCGATCCTCCCACTCCAGCTCTAGCTCTGGTTCCAGTTACACATGCAGCTTCATCTTCATCCATGGATACGGTTGTGATCTCAGAGGATCCGTTTGTGTGTGAAGAGGCAAACAGGAGACTTTATCCATTTCCAAAGAGAAGGACAACTCCTCGAGTTTGTGTTCCACCTCCTACAAGTGACTCCAGCAAACTCCGGTTGTGATTAGAGATTCCTGGGAAAAGACTTGATCTTTGTTTTATTCTCAACCCTAGCTCTCTCCCTATTGACTTGTCACGCAAGTAGTTTCTTTCTTAGGCACTCAAAAACGATATTTTGGTACACTAACTCTCGAGTGTTGTAGCTTTCTTAATCGTATGAATAGATGATATCAATGGTTCATTTTGGTCATTTGCATTTCAATCTTGTTTGACTATGTCAATGCTTTAACCGGGATAAACCAATTAATTACGCAAGGAAAGATAATCCATGCAAAGAAACAACACTTGATGTGGGTGACAAATATATGGACTAACAGATAGAGAAATGTGAGATCTCATAGTATTCAGAAAAGAAGATGTAAGCTTTTATTCAATTGGTGGCAGAGAGTGAGGATGTGAGGCAAGAGAAAGAAGCCAAGCCCTGTTCTTCTGCGCTAAACCTCTCTGCAGAATACTCCACTAGCTTATTCCACAGCTCTCCTACATTCATTTCCTGCAAACCAAACCTTTTAATCACCTGATTAAGATTTTGCAGGGCTTGGAGGCCAAATGTGAAGTATAACATGTAGGGTCTTCCCAATTTTTTTTTTATTATCTTGACATTCATACTTTTGTGTATTGTGTAGATGTTTTGGAAAATAACTTGAACAAGTGTAATTCTCTCAGAAAGTATATTACGAGTTCCATGTTAAGCTACACATTTGTGTGTCGTTTAGTATAAGTGCCCCACATGCAGTTCATAATAAAGCTCAAATTAACTCCAAAAGTAGAACCTCATTTAGTATAAGTGTCCCGCAGTTAGTCCATAAACAAAGGTTTATTTTAAAACCAAAAGTAGTACCCAACCAAAGTGTATTGCGTCTCTTATTAATATTGAACTAGATCATGTATCGCGCAGATATTCTTTTAAATTAAACAAGTTTTATAAGTTAATTGAATTTTTTAATTAATTGAATATTGTTTAGTTTTCCGAAATAATTAACTGCATAATATTTATTTTATGTGAATTAACTAACATTATCGTATCTTGATAATAATTCGATTCATATTATAATCGGTTTAAATTTGTTGCTTATAATTGGTGTTAAAAATTCATCTTCATTTTATTTTAAACATTTACATTACTATTTCTGTTATTATATTTATTGCACAACATAGTCATTTTCAATGTATCTTCAGATAATAATATGTATAGATATTATTTAAAAAATTTCCAACTCTTTTTGTTATGATTTTTAATAAATCTCCGTAATATATGTATTAGATATTATTTAGATCAATTTTTAATTATAAAATTTACTTTATGTCAATTTATTTCATTTTATTTATATACAATATTTAATTTGATTTATGAAAATAATAAAATAATCCACTAGTTTAATTTATTTGATATTGATTGAAATTATTTTGTAGTAATTTGATTTTTTTCATAAATTATTTGAATGTTTTAGTTAATTATTTGATTTATCAAATATTTGAAAGAAAATTGATAAAAATTCAAAAATGAGACCTAATGTTTTATATTATTTCCAAACTACTTTATAATAGATGGTGTACTTAATTTAAAATCCTAAAAAAGTTGGATTCATGAGAATGTTTCTATTTAATAAGAGAGATTTATGTTTGAAGCATTAACAGTATAACAAAATATTATATTCATAAAAGTTAAGTATAATAAAGAAATACATTAGTACAATTTCTTACAATATTTGAATGACTTCTCATTAAAAAACATTGAAAATATGTAAAATATTATTAAAAAATGAATTTTCAGTTCTTTTGTTTTTAATTTGTTCAGTTTGCAGTATAATAAATTACACCAAAGATATAAATTATTTTGCTTACATTTTTTATAACTCCGATAATGATTATATATTTATTATCTAATATTTTCATTTATATAACTGATTTTTTTCATGATTATTTTTAAGCATGTTATTATAGTTAGGTAACATCCATGTCACATTTTTGAGTTAGTTTATATCATCATCATTTTAGGAGACTAGGAGACATTGTCAGGCTCGCACAAAAGAGAAACAAAACCACTGTAATTAGCACTTACCTCGCTGAGAGAAGATCAAACCGTATTCTCAAATAGATCCATGAGATCGTCAGCCGGAAAGCTCATCTCTCATTCCCAATGGATGAGAAACCGCAGTGCTCGATTCCGGGTTCCGGCGTCGTCGTGCGACTCTCAGAAGATGTGGAATTCCACGGCGCCGCCGCCGCCAGATGAAAGAAGTCCCGATCAGAACTCGATCGACGCGGGATCCTCCATGCGGAGACCGATCAGCTTGTGGCCTGGAATGTACCATTCTCCCGTCACCAACGCGCTTTGGGAAGCGAGGCGCAACATGTTCGAAACCCCAACCGGAGGAGAAGACGCTTCGCCGTCGGAGTTAACCGCCAAGACTCCGTCGCGGAGCAGGACATCGATCCTCTACAAGTTCTCGTCCGACTTCGTGCTCCGGGAGCAGTACAGGAACCCTTGGAACGAGATTCGTACTGGTAAACTGGTTGAAGATCTTGACGCGCTTGCTGGGACCATCTCCTTCAAGGTGATCACTACTTGCATAAGATCATTTATGGATTGTGAAATGATTTAGGCTTTGATGAGATAGATAGATAGTGATGAGCTTCTTGAGTTGTGTTCCTTTTCTCTAGTAACATCTCTCCGTATGTGTGTTTGCGAATCAAATGAACAGCATTGCAGCAGCGGTGATGGAAGTGCGAGGTCGATGATTCTGGTGACGGCTTCTGTGGATAGGATTATCATGAAAAGACCTATTCGTGTTGATGCTGATCTTAGTATTGTTGGCGCTGTTACATGGGTTGGGAGGTCATCCATGGAGATGCAGTTACAAGTAATCCAAAGTCAAGGTATTTCAGTTTCTCCCCACTTGACAATCAGGTTCCTCTAAACTTTTTTCTTTTGTCACTAAGAAAAACTTTGTCTTTGTAGATTTATGTATTTCATTTCCATTTGAATCAGTGGACATGGTAAGATACATAGATGATAGGCACTCGGATTGTTTGTATTTCATTTTGCTAGCCAATTAATTAAAAAAACAAATAGATTGAATTCGAATTTAGAAGGGTTATGCTGTGTTTCATGCTTGAAAAACTGATTGGATTCGAAGTTAGAAGGTTTATGTTGTGTTTCATGCTTGAACTGGTAAATGAGGTGGTAGAAATTGCACCTAGTTGAAACTTGATAAAACTAGTTGAAGCAAGTTGTGAGATTTTGTTGAATTTGAAGTATATTCATCTGTTTTTTGTAGCCAATTTATTGGCGTTCAGTCCGTTATTCTTTGAACTTCCATTGATAGACATTCTGTAATAAACTGTCCTCAATGGAACAAAATATGACTTTCATGGTACCTTTTTAGTCAGTATATCTCTGTATTATTGCAATGAAATTGACATCTTTTCTGAGTAATGGTTATTGTTTTTCCTTTCAAACTTGTACAGTCTCCCTCCCATTTTCATTTTTTCATCACATTAAATGACCTGTTGCTTTGCTGAGTATTCTAACAGCAAGATTTTGCAGATGCCAACCATCCCTCTGAGTCAGTCGCTCTTGAAGCAAACTTTACATTCGTGGCACGGGATGCCAAGACAGGCAAGTCAACTCCAATTAACCAAGTCACGCCAGAAACTGAACATGAAAAAATGCTGTGGAAAGAAGCAGAAGAGAGGAACAAACTACGGAAACAAAAGAGAGCACAAGGTAAAGAAGAGCAGGAGAAGCTGAAGGACTTAGAGAGGCTAAATGATTTATTGGCAGAAGGACGAGTATTCCTGGACATGCCAGCTCTTGCAGATAGAGACAGCATCCTAATTAAAGACACATCCCATGAGAACTCGTTGATTTGTCAGCCACAGCAACGGAATATTCATGGTAGAATATTTGGAGGCTTCTTGATGCGCAAGGCTTTTGAGCTGGCCTTTTCCAATGCTTACACCTTCGCTGGGGTTTCCCCACGTTTTCTTGAAGTTGACCGTGTCGATTTTATCAAACCTGTGAGTGTCCCATTTCTTTCTATGAATAGAAAACAGTGATTATGGTAGTCATTGATTGAGGGAGGTGTTTTTCTCTGGTGGTGCAGGTGGATGTTGGAAACTTCCTTCGTTTGAAATCACGCATACTGTACACGGAAGCAACTAGTTCAGCAGAACCGCTAATAAACATAGAGGTTGTAGCTCATGTGACAAGTCCAGAACTCAGGTCTAGCGAAGTAAGTTTAGTGAGATATGCACATTATACGTTAAGGTTGTGAAGGGGTTTATATAACATGTGATTGTGATGTTGTGTGTGTGTGTGGTAGGTCTCGAACAGATTCTACTTCACATTCAGTGTGAGACCTGAAGCGATGAAAGATGGAATGAAGATAAGGAACGTGGTACCAGGAACGGAAGAAGAAGCAAGAAGGGTGATTGAGCGCATGGACGCAGAGAGACCAATCTCATAGCCTTGAACTCCTCCCCTCATTGATCTGAATAAGAAGCTTACCTCCTTTTTGGGCAGAGGAGCATGTGATCATTCTTTCTCCTTTCCTTTCAGCTTGCACTTAGTCTATGAAAATGATTGATTGAGAAAGATATTTATTCAAACTTAACTATGTCGCTCATGTGATGTTTATATTGATACTTTCTGTAAGAAAAAGCTTCCCATCCCTCTTTATTTTTTTGGAAAAAACCAAAAAGTCATCAAATAAAGTGGCCTTGAAAGAAAGAAAGAAAGTAAATAAACTTAATCCCCGTCATCAGTTTGTAATAATCAGTCACCACCTTGTTCCCCCCCCCGATGGCTTTTTAGAAGTTGAGATCGATGGAAAGCAATGGATCCCAAAGTCTCACACTTCTCAATCAGAACCATCTTCCTTCTTCACTTCTGTGAACGTCAGAATCAGAACTGAGTTATAAAAAACATGGAGCGGAGAGAAGAGGAGCAACAAAAGCGCGACGATTCCAGATTCAATCAAACTCTCAAGAACGTTCAGGGGTAATCAATCAATCAATCAATTAATCGACTTTCGATGTTTTCTCCGCCCAGATCTTGCATTTCATTTTGCCCATCTCTTGCAATCCACTTCTTTAGATCTACTGATTGAAAATGGATCGTACCGAGTTTACTGATCTTTGTGTTCTGTTTCGTTATAGATTCCTGAAAGGTAGAAGTATTCCTGGCAAGGTGTTGTTGACTAGGAGACCGGATCCTACTCCTGAACCAATCTCTCCTACTTATCACCGAAGCTTGTCGGAGAATGACGCCGGTAGAAACGAGCGTTCGGACAATCCCGTCGAGGTATTATAAGTTGGTGAAATGACTAAACTTTCTTCTTGGAAAAGTTCAACAATTTGTGAGAGCTTTATTGGCAGGTGGAAGATAACAATTCAAGCAAGAAACAAGATAATACATATGCAGGTAAGCTACGATCAAACTCCTCTAGTGGGGAACAGCTTGCGAAACAAGTCCAAAACCTCAAGATTGGTGGTAGATCAAGCGATTATGCAAGAGTTATGAAGTTCAACAAAGTCCTTTCCGAAACTACTGTCATTTTAGGTGTGTGTTACTTACTATTCTCTGTGTGATTATCTTGTCAAGGTTTACGTTACCACTTGCCAGACCATGCCACTTCTCTGTGTGTATCTTCTGTCATTTGGTTAATTTTTAATTCCATCTTCTTTACCTGTAGAGAAGCTGCGTGAACTAGCGTGGAGTGGTGTCCCCCACTATATGCGCCCTGATGTCTGGCGTCTTCTCTTGGTACTACCCTCTACCACTTCACCTTTAACCATACTAAATTAGTAAACTTCTGGCTTTTTAATCTCTTTACGTACATTCTCCTTCTTCTATTTACGTTGCAATATCTTGTTCCTTTTTTTTCTTGATAACAGTTTCAAATTACTATACCCGATCATAATAATATCTTTTCTAAATATGTGGTTAGCTTATTTCAGTCACTTGTCAGATCCGTTATGTTATCCTATCAGTATTTATGTGGCAACAAATTTTGGTTAATTTTTACTATTTGAATTTAAATATTAACTGACAACAGGGATATGCACCACCTAATTCAGATAGAAGGGACGCTGTTCTGAGGAGAAAACGCCTTGAATATCTTGAATCTGTTGGCCAATTTTATGACCTTCCAGATTCAGAACGTTCTGATGATGAGATCAATATGCTTCGTCAGGTTTTTTTCTTCGTTGTCTCAGTGCTTCTCTGACAAAATTTTCAAAAGTCTCTTAGCAATTGTATTCTTTCCAGATCGCTGTTGACTGTCCAAGGACTGTACCAGACGTCAGTTTCTTTCAGCAAGCACAGGTGCAGAAATCTTTGGAGCGTATTCTATATACATGGTGAGTTATACAGTTCAGGCAGTAACTAATTTTGTTCTTCTCTCAACTTAACAATCAGCTGAAAGCTAAATCTGAAATTTTAATTTGCTGAGTATGCAGGGCCATTAGGCATCCAGCGAGTGGATATGTCCAGGGAATAAATGATCTGGTCACTCCCTTTCTAGTTATTTTCTTGTCAGAATACTTAGAAGGTGACGTAGACAGTTGGTCAATGTCCGATCTATCTGCTGCAAAAGTCTCAGATGTAGAGGCGGATTGTTACTGGTGCTTGACAAAGCTACTTGATGGTATGCAAGATCATTACACATTTGCGCAACCTGGAATCCAGAGACTTGTGTTTAAGCTGAAGGAATTAGTCAGGCGTATTGATGGTAAGCTTAAGAGATTTAGATTCTGATAGTTGACTTGTCATTCATGACGCTTAATACTATCGTACTGCATTCGATAGTGCATTGATATCATAAAAACCTTCATATTGTACAGGGTACAGTTTAGGCGTGACATATTGTTTTAGGATTTAGAGCTTAGCTAACATTTTCTCAAATCTCATTGTCTTGTTTATGTACTAGAACCTGTTGCAAGACACATGGAAGAGCAAGGACTGGAGTTTCTTCAGTTTGCTTTCCGGTGGTATAACTGTCTTCTGATACGTGAGGTTAGGCAAGATAAGATTTATGCCACCGTTTCTCAGGCTCGGCATAGTCTCATTTCAATTTTGTTTTTTGGTTCTGAAACCTTACAAAACTTTTGAACTTTGTAGATCCCCTTCAGTCTCATCAACCGCCTATGGGACACTTATCTTGCTGAAGGAGATGCATTGCCTGACTTCCTAGTGTATATTTATGCCAGCTTTCTCTTGACAGTAAGTAAAAAGACTGAAAGAAAGAGTCTTCATGGTCCACTAGGTGTTTCTTTTTGGTAACCATGAGAAGAATTGAATGAAAGTTGTGTGTTGTTCACAATGCAGTGGTCAGATGAGCTGAAGAAGCTGGACTTTCAAGAGATGGTGATGTTCCTGCAACACCTGCCGACACAAACGTGGACAGACCAAGAGCTGGAGATGGTACTGTCAAGAGCATACATGTGGCACAGTATGTTCAACAATTCCCCAAACCATCTGGCTAGCTGAGTGACTTTTTCCCTCGATTATGATGTTGTTCTTTCTTGGTTTATATTATGCTTATGTTCTTGTCGAAATCAGCTTTAGTCTTTTTTATTTATTTCCGTTTAAAATGGTAAATGGTAAAAACATTCGTGTTCCTGTTGAATCTGTCACCAGTTTGTGTTTTGTAATATTTTTAACCTGCCTTTTTTTTAACCTCCTCAGTAACTTCTATTTGATTTTCATGTAAAATTCAACTTAGCTCTGGACACATATATCTTACATTGTATCCATGCTTATCCAGCCCACCCGGTCCGATTGTTTCCGAGCCAGTAATTGGTGCTTTTATATTGATAAAGATAAGCTTTATCTATATTATGATTATTAATCAAACCTCAAAACAGAGAATGTGGACATAAGCAACGTTTTCAACAACAAAAATCAACTACTAGTTAGTTTTAGAAGAAGGATGATGGTCTCTCTGTCTTTGGATTCCTAAGCACTAATAATACAAATTCTTAAAGTCAACATCAATCAGATTTATGTCCATTATTTGCAATCTTTTTTTTATCGTCAAACTCTGTTCCATAATCATTTTATATATATCAACAAACTATTAATTATATTTACGTTATAGCATTTTTTTTTTCATCAACAATTTCATTAATTAATGGAACAAACCCAAAAGATACAAGGTTCAGCCACTAAGGGCAACCTAAAAACACAAACAAAGCCCCAAAAGCCCATCTAAAGAAACCCTAGAAACCGAAAAGGGTACTGCCGCTCCCGTGAACCACCGCTACGAGCCACGACGACCCCCT
>NC_027751.1:45974533-46014852 GCF_000695525.1 Brassica oleracea var. oleracea | reverse complement strand
ACCCCACCAACCCTCCATACAATCGCGTCATTATTCCAGCCGCAGCGTCACCAGTGATGCCGGTTCACTCCCCGAGGTGACGACGACAAAGGAGGCCTGGACCAGAGCTCCGACAAGGCGATATGGAGAGGACGCGTAGGGGAAGCAGGAAAACTTTTCAACAGAAGAGCGAAGGGCTCCGGCGACGGCACGCTCGCTCACGCGCCAGCCGTACGCCGGACCCAAGATCGGATCTACTTTCTCTCACTGGACTTTCTCTCTCTCAATAAGTCTCTAACAACACATGTTACGTTATAGCATCTATATAATAATTTTTTTATACACAGGGATTAAAAAGAATTTGGAAAAGTAGGAAGAAAAGAAAAAAGATTAATGATGGATTTTGATAATGAATGAGTCATCACTTTTTAAGACCATGCCTAATTACGGTAAAGTAAAATGAAGAAAGAAAATAAAAAAGAGGAGTGAAGAGGTTAAGAGAGGAAGGAAAGGTAAAGTAAAGTTTCTTTTGCTTTCCCTTTTGTGTGTGTGGTTCATTCCCTTCATCTCTCTCTCTCAGTCTTCCCCTTGTGCTAACGAACGCTCTTCTTCATCACCTTAATCGATTTTATCTCTCCGAGTAAGAAGAATCCGAACGTGTTTTCAATCTCAAGCTCCCTTAGCTCCCCCTCAACCTTTTTTGCTAGTCGGAAACAATGGTTTGATTTTGCGAGAGGGAGGATGGTGAGGTTCTCAGGTATCTTCTTCTTCTTCTAGCTATCCCTTTCTCTTATTTGTGACTCTAATCATCTCCAATTCGAGATATTCATTTAATTTGGGGAACTTGGAGTGTTGAATGGATTCTGCTTTTGGTTCTTTGCAGAACAATAAAGTTGTAACCTTTATTGTTCTTTATGGTGGATCCGAATAACTAAGAGGATCTATGTATGTATGCTCTTGAATTCAAAAAGTATATGGTTGTTAGATGCTAACATTAGTGTAGTTGGTATATAGTCTTTTTAAATGTAGGGGTGGGGCTTTGATTCTTTATGTCAAGTAGAATTTAGTCGTACGTAGACTGATGCGATTGGCAAGATAATGGAGCTTATAGATAAGACAAGATTCACAAACCTTCCTGTGTAGAACATGTCTATTTCTCTCAGAATGAAAGCTACTAACTTTCTTCTTGGGTTCTTCTTAAGGTTGTTGTAGGAGTTTTTTTTTGCCAGCAGCCTTGGTACTGTTCATAGCTTCTAACTGACCTGTGCCTGGCTTTGTTGAAATTGAATAACTCTCCAGGGCTAGTTTAGCTATGGGCTCTTTACAGACTGTTTCCTGGCTTAAGGGTAAGTGTAGTTATGCTTTTTTCTTCCATGGTGAGGTTTAGCTCTAGTTTATGTCGTTGTGTATACCAAAAAGATGCAGTTTTTTTTCTTGTTTTCTCTGTCTCATCTTCATCTATGGCTAACAAGAATCATTAGACAGTTCTATGTCAAGTTCATAAGAAAAGTTCTGATTGTGATTTATTTCCTGGAGTGCATGCAATAGACAATGTTGTTTGTTAACCCCTGACTTGCTTCTCTTATCAGGCTTTTTGGTTCATCGCTTCTTGCTATTTATTATCTGGCTATCAAGCTTCCAAGATGTAGCCGCTGCACATTATAAGACTAACGAGCATACTAGCAAATCCACTACCGCTGAGTTAGCAAACCCACCTGGCATTGGAGTCTCCGGTCCCATTCAAGTATCCCCATCAGTCATCCCCAAATACACATCTCCTCCTCTCCCTTGGACACCACCAATGTACCCTACTTTCCCTGACACATACGAACCAAAGCTAACCGGAAAATGCACCGCAGACTTTCAAGCAATCTCAAGCATTATCAACACAGCAGCCTCAGATTGCTCCCAACCGTTCGCCGCACTCGTTGGAAACGTGATTTGCTGTCCACAGTTCGTTAGCTTACTACATATCTTCCAAGGACAGCATGACGTGAAGTCAGAGAAGCTGGTTCTCCCTGACGCGGTTGCTGCAGATTGTTTTTCAGATATCGTTAGCATCCTCGTCAGCAAGAGAGCCAACATGACAATACCTGAACTCTGCTCTGTGACGTCCTCGAATCTAACTGGAGGTTCTTGTCCGGTGCAAGACGTGGCAACGTTCGAGAAAGCTGTCAACAGTAGCAAGTTGCTGGATGCTTGTCGCACTGTTGATCCTCTTAAGGAGTGTTGCAGACCGGTTTGCCAAGGTGCGATTATGGAAGCTTCGCTTATTATCTCAGGACACCAAACAAATGGTGATAAGATTCCTTTGGGAGGATCAAACAGCGTCAACGCGCTTAACGACTGCAAAAATGTGGTGTTTTCGTATATTGCAAGGAAGCTGGAAGCAGACAAAGCCAACACAGCGTTTAGAATCTTATCTTCCTGCAAAGTTAACAAAGGTAATGAACTGTATCTCTTATTTGTATGTAGTCTTGTGAATGGTTTTTTGACGTGTGCGTTGTGGGGTTGCATATAGCTTGCCCTTTGGAGTTTAAGGAGCCAACAGAAGTGAGCAAGGCTTGCCGTAATGTGGCTGCTCCAAGCCCTTCTTGCTGTAGCTCGTTGAATGCGTATATCTCAGGGATACGGAACCAAATGCTGATAACAAACAAGCAGGCCATAGTGTGTGCAACGGTCATCGGTTCTATGTTAAGGAAAGGTGGTGTCATGACGAATATATATGAGCTTTGTGATGTCGATCTCAAAGACTTCAGTGTCCAAGGTAAGTATTCTTGTTTCTTTAGAGTCTCAAAAGAACTGTATTTGTCTTTTCCCTCTCCCCTGACATTATCTTTTTCTTTTACTGTTTCTTGGGTATGCTTTTGGATGGGGGATAAGCAGCATATGGAATGCAACAAGGTTTGCATCTGATAATCCAAAAGGCTGTTTGTTTTGCAAGATAAGAGTTAAAGTGTCTAACGAGATCAATATGAATATGTATAGGATGTCTACTCAGAAGCTATCCAGCAGACTTGATATTTGACAACACGACAGGGTACAGTTTTACATGTGATTTGACGGATAACATAGCTGCGCCATGGCCATCTTCATCCTCAATGTCTTCCTTGTCGCTCTGTGCTCCTGGTAAACATTTCTCCTTACTTACTTCTTAGCTAGCTCATTGTCTTGAGGTTCCAGAAACCTATAGATTTTAATATTTAACTTTTAAATGAATGTGCAGAGATGTCATTACCTGCCTTGCCAACATCTCAGACTCTTAGGAATCACGGTAAGCTTTAGTTTCCTTGGCAATATAATCTCTTGCAACATATTGAGTGCAAATCATTAAGAAGAGCGCACAGAGAGGACTCAAATGACCCCCCATGTGTTTGCTTGCAGGGTTTCGCGGTGGTGGTGCGTTTGGAGCGTTGCGTCTCATTATCATTTTGGTGTTTATGTTGTATGGTGTTGTTAGACATTAAGAATGAGATTTTTTTTTTTTTAATTTGTTTTGGTAGGACACTGTGGGATGGATGGATGGATGGGGAAGGCTCATATTTGTATTTTCTTCTTGTGTATATGTTTTTTGTTGGTAAACAACAGAGTGTAATGTAGTAATTAATATGTTCTCTCTCTCTCTCTCTCTCTCTCTCTCTCTCTCTCTCTCTCTCTCTCTCATGTATATCATTTTTCTCCATAATTATTGAGTTTTATTAATTTCTTTGATCAAAAAACACACCTGAGGTCAAAAGGCTTCGGTAAAGAATAGAAAGACAAGTGAAAACTGATAAAAGCCAAAACTAAACCGAAAAACAGACCGGACGGTCCTGAAATAATCGAACCACACGAGTTATCCACTTTAGTCCCCGGAATAGTAGTCCCCTCTGCTTCTTCTTCCTCCGTCTCCGAGTCTCAACCTCTTCCTGCGTTACTCTCTCTCTACACCAGGTAATATCTTTCTCTCTCTCTCTCTCTCTCCTATATATTTAACCGGCGATGCAAAGTCTGTTCTGTCTAAATTCCAGCGAACTTCTGTGAAACTTTTCAAATTCTGAAAACTCATTTTCAGAAGAGAAGCAAGTTTTTTTCTTTTTTTTTTTATTTATTTGGAATATCAAGTAATGTGTTGTTGTTATTCCTGTTTAGAATACAAGGGCGTCAAAGAGGCAACGTCTAGCTTCTTGTGAATAATAATGCAGACAATCATCCACAACCTCCCGTTCTGTAGCTTCAACTCTCTCGTAAGGCCGCCTTCTTCTTCTTTACTTTGTCTTGCTTTCAGAATGTGTTCCAAACATTGTCCGTTTACTTTGCAGATAATAGAACGGAAACAAAGATCTCATCTTTCTTCTTTTGTAACGCTTCCTCCAACTTTTTCAGTGCAACCAAGATTCTGTGCAAGGTAAAGTTTCTGCCTTTCTTTCGTGTCCATTATAACATAAGAGTTTAAACATGAGCTTGTTCAAGAACAAAACGATATTAGACCAAATGCTAGTCTTATTGAGTATTTGGATAGTCAATAATGAGTGAGACCACTGATGTGTTTACTTGACTGTTAGGGCCATGTTCTCTTAATTGTCTTACCCTCGTTTCTTCCTTGGTTGATTAATGTTTATTCT
The DNA here is from genome assembly GCF_000695525.1 of Brassica oleracea var. oleracea. Classification (NCBI taxonomy): domain Eukaryota; kingdom Viridiplantae; phylum Streptophyta; class Magnoliopsida; order Brassicales; family Brassicaceae; genus Brassica; species Brassica oleracea. Next base: position 46,010,269 of record NC_027751.1, on the reverse strand, counting down.
TTACACTTTTACAGATCAACGAATAAACAGTTCGTAGCAGTTTGTGCAGCACCTTCAGGTTCAAACTTTTAAAAGTATATTCATTCTCTCTTTATTGTTGTTTTAGCTTCTTTTTTCATGTATATGTGTTTCTCTTCGCAGATGTTGAGACTTCTTCCAAGGATGAATCAATTTTGATTACGACAGTGGAGACCGGAAACAGCAACGAGGTTAAGGTATGCTATTGTTTCTGCGGCAAATAAGCATATGGTACTGGTGTCGAGAACGAGTTATGACATCTAATCAGTTACTTTCCACCTTATGGTTCTCCTACTGGCTGAGTGCAGGTGCATGTTGAAGTATCAGGAGAGAAGACTCAAACAGTATTCAATACTGTATTTGAGAAAATGGTGGCTGCAGCTCAGCCAATCCCGGGCTTCCGAAGAGTTAAAGGAGGTATGAGATCACAGATTGTATAAGCTATGACAATATAAACTTGATTTTTTTTGTATTTGGATGCTTTATCTATTGTGGATAGGTCATCCATCATACGCTTAGGAATATGTATTGGTGTTTTGTAGCTTACTCTCAGAGAGCAAATTGTTTGATTCCTTTTTTAGTGTTAGAGTTCATGTTTCCTTCATCTCTCTCTCTCTGCAACTTTGTAATTTCGTTATTGGACTTTAGAAAGATTTGACTAAATAAGGTGGACATTTAAGTTACTCTCTTTAACAATGCTCATAGATTACATAAGATTCTAGAAATCTCTCCTGTATTTGTAGTTAATATGATTTGTTGCTGATGACTAGTAGCTAATTCATTTCATGGCGTCCCTAATGTTTTCTTTTTTTTTTCTCTCTCTCTCTCTCTTTCTCTCTCTCGTCTACATCAACCTTGGAACTCCAGGGAAGACCCCAAATGTAAGTTTTTTTTTTTTCAACTTCAGTTTATTTTAGAGAATCCATTATTTTAGCATTGAGGTAAAATAACTTCACCATCAAGTGTTCCTTTCCTTATATTTGCAGATACCCAGAGAAATTTTGTTAGAGATCCTTGGATATTCTAAAGTCTATAGACAGGTGATAAAGAAATTAATCAATTCTGCTATCGAAGACTATGTTAAACAGGTATTTTTATTAGCTCTAGCTTCTCAGTAGATTCTATTTCAGATGGCAACGTTCTATATTCAGTAAAAGTTTATCGGATATGTGCTTACTTTTGGAGCTTGCTTTTAGTTAACTGTTAAAGATGATCCTAAAGAAACACACTAGATCTAATGCTTTCTGAGAGTTCAACTGAACCTGTTAAGTAAGGTCTTAGTCTTGAAGGCTCATATTCCTTAGATTGTAAACATGTGAACAGATCACCCTTTCAGTCAGATTTAGCTACTAGAGTTGGAATCAACGTCAACACCCTTAGTTTGATTGTGTAATACCAGTTGGAATCAGTGAGTAAATCATATTTGGTAGCTGGAGTTCAAATTGGTTTGCTTTTGGTTGTTGATGCTTTCGTAGGAAGACCTAAAGGTTGGCAAAGAGCTGTCTGTTGAACAAAGCTATGAAGATCTTGAAGAGACATTTGAACCAGGTGAAAGTTTCAGCTTTGATGCTACTATTAAGCTTCAAGAATCGAGTTGAACGAAATGTGTTGAACCCTAGGTACTTATCACTATGATTTGTCTTTCTACCTTGTATGGTAACAGTTCTTGTTGAGTAGGAAAGGATAAAATCTCATTTTGGTTGAGCTTGTGGTAATAAAAATTGAAACTTCAGTTATGTATAGTCTCTGAACTCTTGTAGTTTCAGTGGGATGATTATTGGTATGTTCTCCATAAAAAATGAGGTAGCCACATAGATAGATATAACTAAAAATGAATACTAAATGTCTTTAACTAACTCCTAACATTTCCCTATTATTACAAACACAAGCTCTCTCTTTGTGCCTCTAAATATTACTCTTACCATTGAAATCTCATTCTCTAAGGCAATCCACTCGTTCTTGTCCTTCCTGTGTGCTCGAAAGAATCACTTTCCATGTTGGGAATAGCTTTCTGTATGCCTCTGCAGATTATTCTGTTGTGAGAGCATCACTAGTCTCAGGCCTGTGAGCTTCCAGCACTATCGAGTATTCTTCTTCCATTGATGCAGCTTCCGGAAATGTTTACTCTTTTCTCAAATGTCTGTTGGAACTTTCTCGCTGGTCTCATCAGTTGTTGAGTGGCCACTGGTTTCTATACTCTCAAGAACTCCCATGCTAGCGAGGATCTCTTCTCTTGGCTCATCTGGATACTTGACTCTATAGTATTCCAACTCCATCTCAAGATCCTGTATTTCCTTCTCCCTATCAGCTAATACATCGTTTGCTCTCTCAAGCGCATCAACGTCGTGCTCAGCTTGCTCATCCATCATTCTCAGGTACTGTAAAGCTTCCATATGAAGAGCTGCTTTCTCCTCCTGCAACCGTGTGATCATCGCCATTGCTTGATTTGCAGCTATAGCTGAGGCGTTTCTTTCTTCCTCTAACTCTTTGCTCAAATCTCTTAGGGAGTTCCTGTCATGCTCTAGCTGTTTCTTTAACAGATCAACTAGAGTTTCTCCTTCAATGTCACTGCTAATGCTTACAAATGACTCCACAGAAGCTGATTGTTTTAGCTCCGGTACTGTTTCATCTGAAGTATTTAGAGTCTCTGTTGTCTTGGAGGAATCTTTATCATCTCTATGTTCTAATAAGGTTCCTTCGTTGGAGATCTTTGGTGACGGCAAAGGCTCAGTCTCTCCATGCTCTTCTTTACCGGAGTGTTCTTCTGTGGCAGAACCAGTCACATTATCCACATCCTCTTCTTCATTACTGGAATGTTCTCCAGTCATATTGTTTGATGTCAAAGGTTGAGAGTCTCCATTATCCACATCCTCTTCTTCATGACTGCAATGGGATTGTTCTAAAGCAAATGAACCAGTTACATCTTTTGATGTTGAAGGCTCAGAAGGTGCATTGACCTCAGCTTCTTCTTCTTCATTACTGAAATACTCTTCTGCAGCATTGTTTTCACTAACCTCATTTAACTCTTCATCATTGGTAGTCAAAGGCTTGAGATCTCTTTCAACACCATTCTCCTCATCACTAGAAGGTTCATCTGCAACAGAACCAGGCACGTCTATGTGATCACACACTTTTTGATCCACAGATGCTTCTGTCTCTACAGCTGAATGGGATATGTTTTGATCAAAGTCTGCTTGAATCTGGACTTCATGAGAGGTACTATTGTCTCCAGAAGGGCTCAAGAATTCCCCACCAGAAGGAGATGAGCTGCCACTTACCTCAGCTTCATTCTCTGCAAGAAATAAACTTCAAATCAAGTAAAACGCATATAGATTTCGACATAAGTTCTCATGACTTAAACGTACCACTTTGTGCTACTGCTCCTCCTGCATTTTCCTCTTTAGGTAAGTCCAATGAGAACGGACGAGCTTCACTCATAGTTATAAGCTCAGAGAGTACACCTTCATCCTCCCCTGCTTCAATAGCTTGTTCTTGCTTCTGAGTCTTATCTACAAGCTTACGCTCACGCGGTTTATGATCTTTAACATGAATCTTATTATCTTTCAAATAAGGCTGTTTACGCTTCAACACCTTCTTGTCTTTCAAAGATTCCCGAGACCGAGACTTGTGAACAACACGTCTCTCAGACGTCTCACCACTGAAGTCTATCGTCTGGAAGAACGCATCATCATCTGTGAACAAGAACTCTGATTCAGACTCCGAGTGAATCTTCAGCTCTGCATACCCCACGTGAGCCATCCCATCGCTGCGGCTTCCAGCGTCTACAGCCTTAAGGTTGTTCCTCATCTTCTTCAAACTCCCACCGCTTCCTCTTCGAGTAAGATGATGATGCCTTGGAGCAGCAGGAATGTTAGGTTTAGCAGCACCCCTAGAGCCTAACCTAATCAGTCTCTGTGTATGGTGCCTTGTCCTCCACGGTTTATCGCAACAAGAACACGATCTAGGAGGATGAGCGAAATGGCTTGTGGAGAGAAGATCATACCCTAGCTTCCCTAGGAGCAACCTGTTCATGTCCGGATTGGGACCGGTCGTTTTGGTGAATGACAAGAGACAATCGTCGCACATTCCTCGACAGTCCGCGAGGTTGTTGTCGTGGTTGAGACATGATATGTAAGATGAAACCTCTGATCTGTGGCTTCTGCAGAGGAGGAGTCTCCAGTGGAGAGGGTGAAGGAGCTTGGAGCAGAGGAAACACGGCAGAGGGAGTCTGCAGTAGCGTGCGAACCAGACGAGGAGGTAGGAGAGAAGAGCCTCGAGGAGCATGAGGAATATGAGGAACCATTCGCAGGCTGCGTATGTTAGCACAGGAGCTAGGCCTAGTATGACGTTTTGGTGATCATATATGACATTTGAATCCATCTTTCAGAGTGGTGGTGATTGATGGTGAATCCAGAAGAGCATTGAAACTCATTATCTCATAATCTTGTTGTGCATGGAAAGCAAAAAAAACGAGAAGGATCTTGAAAGTGAAAACTTGGTCTTACCTTGGGGATGGAGAATGATTTGGTCAAAGAGAGAAGAGGTGAAACCTGTAAAATTTGAGGAGTTTGCCTAGTTCTGCGCTAAAATCAAACAAAACTTGTTCAACGATTTGTTTTTGGGGTTTTCCTAAATTAGTGTAACTCTAGCTCTTCTCCACGTTCTTGTTTTTGTATGATATAATAATGGTCGACCCGATTTTATAGAATTATACCATAAACTTACGAGAAAAAAAGCTTTTAATGTCTTTTTCTTGATTTGAAAAAAAAAAGAATCTTATGTATTAAAACAGAAGTCACAACCTTGATTTATGTGTGATTTTTTTAAAAAATGGACATAATAGACATATTCTTAAAAAGTCATGTTATATTTAATTTCTAATCTTGTTATTTAAATTTTGGGCATACCAGAAATTTTTATTGGACTATCAATAATTGGATTTAAACAATAGATGAAACATTGGATTTACAGATAGTATAAATTAAATAGATATAATTTAATGTTGTAATACTATACCTCATATGTTAATTATTTTAATATTTGTTGATGTTAATTTTTAAAATTATAAAGATTTTTTTTTAAATAACAAAAATCATGTTATCTAACAATGATTAATCTTTGCAACCTTAAACCAATGAAAACAAATTTAAAACTATATAGTTTATTTTAAAAATTAAACAAAAACTAAATGTTTAATTATTTACTCGATAATATAAATCTATGAAGCAAAAAGTTTAATTTTTAAAAACTTTCTAAATTTTTGAAATGTTACAATATCTTTGAATATGACAGTAAAAAAATATTTTACTAATCTTTATATATATAGTTACGATTTTAATAATGAAATAATAATCTGAAAATATATATAAAGAATAAGATAAAAATACATGTGAAAGTTTGAAACAATCTATTCATTGAAAAAATATACTGTAAATTTATTATGTTTTAAAAATTGATAGACACATATATATATTATTATATATACCAATTTAGAATTGAAAAAAAAATGTTTATATAAAAATCAATGAAAACAAAAATCCGCGCGGTTGCGCAGTTCGAGATCTAGTTGTATATTTTAAAATTTTAGTTATAATGTTTTTTTTTTTTTGCGATAACCGGGTGTCCAGCGAACCGAGGCCCAACCGACTAATCCCCTGGACGTCTGTCCACAGCCGCTAGACAGATTTGGTTGTTCGCAACGGAAATTAGATACCTATGTCTGGCCACACAAAGGGATAAATTTGAGTCTGGTGGGTTTCAAGCCCGGGGTGCTTAGCACCTTTCCAAGCTGGCCATACCACTCAATCACGCTTGTGTGGTTAGCTACAATGTTTAGGAATCAGTCTCTGTGTATGGTTTATTATTCTACATCGTTCTTCCTTTTAAACGATTTGATATCGAGACACTGAAATGCAAAATTTGTAAAAACTTTTTCAGATAGCTGCTTCACTGAAGTCTGTTAGAATCTTTTACAATTCTCCCTAAGAAATCTGAGATGTATATATTTTTGTGTGTTAAATCACGAGGATTTATTTATAGATGCTTAAAATTTATTTGTCTTCACTATTTATTTGAAAGACTACACAAATAAACAAACAGATTATCAAAAAGTAAAACCAGTCTGTTAAAACCAAAAAGTGCAAAATTAAGCTTTGGGACATAGAGCACAATACTTAATACTTAAAGCAATCCCTATATATTATTTGTGAAACATTACAACTTCTTTTTGTAGTAACGTGTCATCACTAGAATGATTCTTAGAATAATTAGAGAAATATGTTGGTCCATCTAATTATATAATAAGCTTTTTATTAAACTAATCATAAATTCATTATTAATGTCATTTATTATTTCCTTAAAGAAAGATTACGAAATTTCCTAATGTGGCTAAAGTATATATGACTATTAATGATTTTGAATAATAAAGATCTGATAAAAAAATAATGTATCTTCTATCAAATTTGTTTAATTTTAAACTATTAAAATAATTTTAAAAAATCACAATAACCATATTATAAAAATTTAGATTTTTCTGTATATGTTATATTTTAAATTTTAAAAAACGACTTTAAATTACTAAAACTGTTAAAAGTCTCACATTCAAACTTTGCGATCCATTGTTTAAAATTTTTGTTATGACAAAATACAAATGATTACAAAATCATATAAATAAAAGTCTAATTTAATTAATCATTAAAATTTAAAATATATATGTATATATATCATTCTAAATTAAACTATAAACCATATTGAATAAATAAATATTTTAGTTTCAAAATTTACTTTGAATAATTTTATACGTTCGCACCAATTTAATTATATATGTAATAGTTACTGACTTTTAATTATTCAATATATATTTATTGTTTCATAATATGTAAGAACATATAATACATAAAATAATTATAATACATAAAATAATTTTTATATATAATGTTTATTCCGCGCAAGGCTTGGGTCTTAATCTAGTTAAGGGGGGCCTATTGGAAATAGAATTTGTGTGGAATCTGAAAATTTTTAAAGTTCAAAGATTTTTAAGAATTAAGTAGATTTGATGACTTCTTGTCATATGTATTGCATAAATTGTCATTGATTATGATTGAATAGCATGAATTTCCATATATGTTTTTCTTTCCAGATTTATCTTTCAATAAAAATACTTAATTTTTTTTTATTTCAAGAAATATAGTTATTTGATGTCAAAATATTTTATTTTTTATTTTTTAATATTTGAATTTGTCTTGTTTGATTTTTGTTTAAAGTTTTATAAGGTCAACCTATGATTTTTTCATGATTCTTGATTATGTTATCTTTAATAATTTTTTTATCTTTAAATTTCTTTTAAAAATTATCTTTCACATGACAATAAAAATGTAATACACAACTTTTTGTGTTTGTATATTTGTGTTTTTTGTTACATAGATTCTAAGAATCTTATGAGTATAAATGATATTTATAAAGTTGAGTGTTATGAGTAAAACTAGAGAGAATTTATGTCCCAATAACAAGAGAGTTTACTAGAATTAAAAAATCAATAAAAATTAAACTTTTTGAATAACAAAAAATTGTATATGTTATCAGACATTATCAAACCAATAGCTCTTGATTTTAATAAGAAATGTAAGAATACATAAACCAATAACAATAGAATCTCTAAATTTTATAACTCCTTCAAAATTTAACTACCAATAACCCCTCCCCCCCCCAAAGATTTGGTATTATTGTAAAACAGCTTGTATCAAAATATAAATTTTATAAAATATAAATGTCGACACATCGATAGTCATTTAGAAGCAAACGTTCAAATATAAAACCGATCACGAGTTCATAGCCCCAAGCCCGCGTCCTCCCGATGACCAGAGCCCTAACCATTGACTTAAAGGCTTCGAAGCTCGTACAATCTGCAGTGAGGGGGGAGACACATAGGTAAATGAATGGAAAAATAAAGACATGATATGACAAAGATATCTCAAATCCAGAATTAGACTAATGGAACAAGATAACTTACAAGCTGTAAAACTACACATCCGAATGAGATGAATGCTAGCATGCAAAGTAACATGTATTTGATTGTCACAACATCAAAAGTTATGATGATAACGAGGCTTGCCAGAACCAGAAGTGCGAGGAACACAATAGCCTTGACGCTTCTCACGAGACATTGGGACTTGGGATACTGAATTAGATTAACACATAAACTCGTATGAGTTCTCATTATAAATATTTTTGAATAACTAGACTGAACCGAGAACTGAGCATAAACCTTTTGGCTGAATGCTCAGGCCTATCACACCAAGAGCTAGAAAAGACATAATATGTATAACTAAATTCAACAACATACAGGCGATTGTCTACGAGTTTTTTAGTTTAAGCTCTCTCAGACGCTCTTTGCGAGATAGGTCCTTAGACAGCGGTCCCACGGATACTCCCTCCTGTTATCCCTCGGTCCTTTGTCTCTGATTGGTGCAGACTTCTTTTCACCTCTCTGCCAATTCAAAAAATTCCCTCTTTGAGAATTATCTAGCAGTCCAAAGACAGCTCTTGGAGAACTCTCACCGGGATCCGCCTGCGACTCCGGTCGACGGGCCCGCCGACCACTGCTGAACTCGTTCCCACCGACGAAAGAAGCTTTAATGGAGTTTCCCTGTCTCTCAAGCTGGTTTCGCTACAACCCCTCCATTGTCCCAAGAAACTCACAGAGGATTCTCTGTAGTTCCTAAACGAACCTCTGAACGTCGAGCTGGGGATTCCTGGTACCGACATCTTACGTCGTCCCCTTAAGACATCTGAATCGCTCTATTTCATTTATCTTCTCGAAGCAGACCAAGCAAATCTCGTTTTCATTTTACTCTTTGTAACCTCTTGGCTTTGGGGGAATCCCTGTGGCCTGTAGACGCTACTTCACTTACAAGTAACTGGCAGCTGACAGTAAATCTTTCTCACTTGCGAGAACCATGGCTCATCGAAGAATTTCGTCGGCTGAAAAGGGGAAAGGAATTGATCTGAGCTCTCAGCAACCTCCCCGGTTGGCCCGTGTCAAAGCTCCCTTACCAGACAACTCAGAACTGCTGCGAAAGCATTCTCTAACGCTTATTGGGAGAGTCACTAATAAATCCATCCAAAAAGTGTGGTCTCTTATACCATTCTTCACAGAGCACTGGAAGACTGAATTCAAACCAATAGGAGCTGACTTGGGTAATGGTCTCTTCCAATTTCAGTTTGAATTGGAATCAGACCTGCTCGCTGTTCTAGAACAAAGGCCATACCACTATGCGCGGTGGATGGTAATCCTCCAGCGATGGGAGCCCACTGTCTCCCCAAACTTCCCGTCTCTGATTCCTTTTTGGGTCAAAGTGCAAGGACTCCCGGTTCACCTGTGGAAAGAGCCCATCATCAGGGTCATAGGAGAAGACATTGGCCTCTATGAAAAAGCCGATATAACCCCCCTAACAGCGAGGATGAGGGTTCATATTGATGGCTTGCTACCTCTAATTAAAACATCTGTGGTCGATTTTCCGAATGGTGATTCGGTTACTACCACACTACTCTACGAACGTCTGGATAAGCATTGCTCTAAATGCCTCAGACTCGACCACGAGCTTAAAGAATGCCTGGTGGCTAGAGCGGAGAAGAAGGCTCTATAATCAGCCCAATGGGAAGGAAGTGGTAAAGACCTGACTCATGCGAACCAGAGTGCTATTCCTATAAGAGGAATCTCTGCTTCCTCTGCTCATAATGATCCGAATGCCAAAGGAAAAAGCCACCAGAGCGCCCCCCCCCTTACCACTTCTCTGCTTCTAACAATGGTGATGAAAACTCTAGACTTGCCTCGAAAGGTAGACGTGATAAACCAGAGCACAGAGTTTACAAATCCAACCCAAAAGATTGGGACATGAGATCTAATCAGCGACGTACCTATAGAAATGACGATCGATCGCGAAGCTATCGGGAACATCCTCCTCTGTCATTCCGGGGAAACTCCCACCAGAGGCACCCTCCGGCTCCCCCGAGCAGAAGCTATTATCGAGAGATTCCTAAGGAACGATCAGGCACCGGAGAAGCCACTTCAGCCTCACCAAAACAGAGTAATGGGTCATCCGAAAGGGGGATTCCCCGGGCTAGGGACCCAACTCACTTCTCTGAGAAGATATTGGAAGAGGCTAGAGGCGAGGCAAAACATGCTCTCCTGCAGTATACCAAGTGTACCGACCCCTCAGAAAGAGAAGTTAGAATTGAAAGAGCAAAGCAAGCAGAGGAACGTGGGCAACTAGAAGAAACTGCCTTACGTATTGCGCGTCGTACTTCTAGAACTAATCTGGATGCTCAATACTCTGAATCTCGTTCCCACGAACGTAGATCCTCCAGTAAAAGGATAGGGCCAGCCTCTCAAATAATAGCTGCCAATGCTGAGGAGAACACAAATTATCAAAACTCAGAGAGTCGAGACAGACTACCGGCAACTCTAAGACTCGGCCCTCCTCTAAATGATAGTGAGAGACATGAAGAACAGAGTCTTCTGTCCCTGGATCGCAGTGCTGACCGCATTCCAGCAACTCAACGCCTGGGACCTATCTCTTCTGCTGAGGCGATAGATGATGAAACTGACCTTCCTCACCTACCCGCAGCTAAACGCAAACCTGGTCGTCCCCCGGGGAAAAAGACAAGACAGGAAAAATCTAAAGGCCCGGTGGCTGCTGTTCCGCCAAGGCGAACTACCTCCCGCTCAAAACCGTCCCCTATTCGCAGGAAGGATACGTCAACAAACGCGGGAACAGCAAAAGGAAAAAAGAATGGTAAAACTAAGAAGGGTGAAACATCTCGAGCTGCTCAGCGCCCGACTGGTAGCACAGCATCAGATCACACCCCAATCATCAACCTCGTTCCACGCTCTACCAGACGAAGGATGGATTTTCAGACTCCATCCCTCCCCGCTCCTTAGCGATGGCGAGCTGGAACTGTCAAGGGTTGGGGAATCCCCGGACAGTTCGACGCCTAGGAGAGATATCAAAGAAATATGATCCTGATATTATCTTCATTATGGAATCCAAAAATCCCAATGATGTGGTGCTCAAGAAACTAGAGCATCTGAGATTGAAGTATGATTGTCATCACTTGGTACCACCAACAGGCCATGGCGCTGGTGGTCTTGGACTATTCTGGAAACAAGAAGTTGATGTACAAATCTTGGAGGCGAATGCCCATGTAATTGACACGGTTGTGTCCTTTGAAGGAAAAACCTTTTTCTCTTCTTTTGTGCATGCTAGTACTGATCGTAACACGCGAAATGCCCTTTGGGACAATCTGCTAATTAAAGCAACAGATCGGGATGAGCCTTGGTTTGTCACTGGTGACTTTAATGACTTAATAAGCAGGGAAGAGAAAGATGGGGGACAAGAGCGCGCAGAGGGCTCCTTCTCTGACCTCCGTACATTCTTCTCGGAAGGTGATCTCTTTGACCTCCAACATTCGGGGGACTTCTTGTCCTGGCGAGGGAAACGAGGTGATCATCTCGTGAGATGTAGGCTGGACAGAGCAGTGTCAAACACGCACTGGGCTGAATGCTTCCCAACAGCGAGATGTGAATACCTTGGCTTTGAAAGTTCTGACCATAAGCCTCTGATTTCTATATTTGATCAAGGGAGGAGACGACGAAGAGGAATATTCCGATATGATAGAAGATTGTGTAAAAATGACGAGGCAAAGCGCATCATATCTGAGTCCTGGCGTGGGAACCCAGCGGCCACGGTCTCCTCGAAACTCAACTCAGCTCGTTCTGCTATTTCATAGTGGAATAAATCACAGCAGCGCAATAGCCAGCAAGTGATAGAACAAAAGAAATGGGAGCTAAATGAGGCCCTCTCAAGCTCTGTGAATGATACCGCTCTCATTCAAAACATCTCTGAGACACTCAACGCAGCTTACCTTGCGGAAGAAGAATATTGGAAACAACGGAGTCGCCTCCTATGGCTTAAGTTGGGGGACAGGAATACTGGCTATTTTCATGCGATAACAAAGTCAAGAAAACGAGCTAACGGCTTCTCGGTGATTGAGAAGGAAGATGGCCAAACGGTGCATAAAGAGGATGAGATTGTCTCGGTCATAGGTGATTACTTCCAAGCTTTGTTCACCTCACTCCCGGGAGATAGAGAGGAAACTGTTCGGAGGGCTCTCCACCCAATTGTTTCAGTTGCTGAGAATCAAGTACTTATTGCGATACCATCAGCAGCTGAAATAAGGGAAGCAGCTTTCTCTATACATGCGGACAAGGCACCGGGACCCGATGGATTCTCGGCGGGATTCTTCCACACACATTGGGCGGACATAGGTCCTGATATCGTCCGCGAGGTGCAAGAATTTTTCCGTAGCGCCCCCCTCCCGAGTGGAATTAATGACACTCATATCCGGCTGATCCCGAAGATCTCCCAGCCTCAAAAAGTCTCCGACTACAGACCAATAGCACTTTGTAACGTCTACTACAAGATCTATTCAAAGATCCTTACCCGACGCCTCCAACCAATGATGGAGAAGCTGATCTCGGAGAATCAATCGGCTTTCGTCCCTGGCCGAGCGATTGGAGACAACATGCTTATCACTCATGAGGTACTCCATTACCTCAAGACGTCCAAAGGGGAACAGAGATGTGCTATGGCGGTCAAGACTGATATGAGTAAGGCCTACGACCGCCTCGAATGGGAGTTCATCTCGATGGTTCTAACCCGTCTGGGCTTCCATCAGAACCTGGTCCGATGCATAATGCATTGTATCACATCTGTATCATACTCCTTCCTCATTAACGGCTTGCCTAGAGGGAAGGTAGTACCGAGTAGAGGTATCCGTCAAGGAGACCCTCTCTCTCCCTACATTTTTATTATGTGTAGCGAGGTGCTCTCGGGATTATGTAACAGAGCGCAAGGAGAAGGCCTCCTCCAAGGCCTTCAAGTAGCACGAGGGTGCCCTCGGATTACTCACCTCTTCTTTGCGGACGATACAATGTTCTTCCTCCAAGCAAACAAGGAGAATTGTGCATCTCTCAAAACCATCCTCAGCCAGTACGAACAGGCATCAGGACAATCGATCAGCAAAGAAAAATCCGCTATCACTTTCTCAAGGAAAGCTCCAGCTTCGCTAAAAGAAATGGTCAAGGGCGCATTACTAATTGAAAAGGAAGGAGGTGTGGGAAAATACTTAGGGCTTCCTGAGCATTTTGGGCGCAAGAAAAAAGATCTCTTCTCATCAATCGTTGATAAGATAAAGCAGAAAGCGAGAGGTCGATCGAACAAGTACCTGTCTGCGGCGGGGAAGCTAGTACTCCTGCAGAGTGTTCTCTCTGCCATGCCCTCCTACCCTATGTCCTGCTTTAGTCTACCGGTATCTCTGTGTAAACGGATTCAATCCGCAGTAACCCGATACTGGTGGGATAGCAACGAGGAAACCAAGAAGATGGCTTGGATTTCATGGGAGAGCATGGCCAAACCAAAAGCTACGGGTGGGCTAGGGCTTCGAGATTTCCAGAACTTCAATGTCTCCTTACTAGCGAAAATTGGATGGAGACTCCTACAAAACCCAACGTGTCTACTTGGAAAAGTTTTATTTGGGAAATATTGCTTAGACAGTGGTCTTATTGATGTCTCAGTATCATCGACATGCTCTCATGGGTGGCGCTCAGTACTACTTGGAAGGGATCTTCTGGTGCAAAATCTTGGCTGGATTATTGGAGACGGCGCCTCGGTTAATATTTGGACGAACCCCTGGTTAAGTTTGGACGGTCAACTACTTCCTATGGGCCCTCCCAATGAAGCACAACTGGAGCTCAAGGTGTCGGATCTTATCATTCCGGAAACAAAAGAATGGGATGTCCTAAAAATCAGACGTAACATACCTGATTATGAAGAGAGAATTCTCGCAATTCATCCAAGCCTAATGGGAGCTCCTGACAAACTCATCTGGTTGGGCACAAGATCAGGAGAATATTCAACAAAATCCGGTTACTTCACGGCTGTTACAAGCGATGACGACAGACTGAACCTACAAGACGATCAGCAATTCAAATGGAAAACTAGAGTCTGGAATATCTCCTGCGCACCGAAAGTAAAGCTTTTCTCTTGGAAAGCACTTCGAGGAGCTCTCCCTGTTGGGGAACGACTAATGGAGAGACACGTACCTGTGGATCATCGGTGCAAGAGATGTGGCTGCTCAGAATCTATCCTTCACCTCTTCTTCCAATGTCCGTACGCACAAAGGGTATGGCAACTCGCCCCGTTCACTACGGCATTGGATGTGAGCAGAATAATAGATTTGATGGCTAGCTGGGAGACCTTATGCTCACTTAACTGTCTCCCTCCCGCTGGTATCACTTCGGGGTCTCTGATCCCATGGGTCCTCTGGTCGATATGGAAAGCTCGAAACAAATTTGTATTTGAAGGACACTCTGCGTCTCCTGAGGACACCCTCTCGGCGGCCATAGCCTTAGCTCGGGAATGGAGTCAGGACGTGACGAAAGAAAGCCCAAATGCTCTTAGATCGCCTCCTCAACAAATCCCATCCCCGCCTGGAACGGTTGTTGTTCGGTCTGACGCAGCCTGGTCCTCTGTTTCGAAGAAAGCAGGTCTTGGATGGGTTATACTCGATGAAGCAGAGACTAACTCCTTCCAGTCTTCAGCGAGCCCGGTGCTTTCCCCACTTGCAGCAGAGGGTTTGGCTCTTCGCGAGGCAGTGAAACACTGCAGAGGAGAGGGACGGAATCGGACCTCCTTCGAGCTGGACTCAGCTCAACTAGTGAAAGCTCTCAACTCTGGACCCCCTTCCAAGGAGCTCTATTGCATTACCGCTGATGTTAACTACTTTATCTCAGCTTTTGAATTTGTCTCCTTTGTTTGGATACCTCGTGAGAGGAATTCCATGGCAGATTGCTTTGCCAAAGATGCATTGAATGTATCAGAACAAGAGGTTGGTGGTGCTTTCATAGCTCCCAACTAACTACTTTGGTTTAAATTAATGAATTGGTGTTTCAAAAAAAAAAAAATTCAACAACATACATTAGTCTCGTATGGCGATGGTTCAACGGGTGGTTTTTCATTCCGAGACTTTCGACGCTGGATATTGTCAAGTAACATACTCTTCAAGTGCTCTCTTTGAAGTGAGCCTTCCTACAATTTCACAATTAATAAATCAGGACACTTCAATTTAATTTGCGATCAACTAAACAAAAACAGAAAAATTGTGCTTGCTTATATTACCTGGAAACCAAACATAGTTTCAAGCATAGAAAAATGGTCCTCGTTTGCTGGAATAGCCCGGGGCATCTTCGCATTCGTTGATATTCACTGATAGGAAATAATGTTCATAAATATTTAGTTCTGAGATTTAGGGTTATTAGGAGGATGATTTATATAGGGTAGATTTTAAAAATCTTGTGGAAGAGAAATAACTTAAAATAGTACTTAAAATTGAAATTTTCCAAAAAAAATTATGAGAAACTAGTTTTCTTTAAAAAATTTAAGGAAACATTTATGAATGTGTATGATATCTTCCTAAATTTGAGTTATATGCATATTTTAGGAAATATTACTAAATAATTATAATATCATTTAAAGCCTTTCTTCAAAAAACATATAATATCTTTTAAATTTAGGAAGATATTGATAAATATGTATAATATCTTTATAAATTTTAAGAAACCTTTTATTAATGTGCATTTCAAAACCCTCTTAAATGTATATTTAGAAAACTCTTCATGCATATAGATTTTGATAAGTAAGCTTTTTAATTACACAGATTTTTAAACCATGAATTATCATAATACCACATCATCAGTACATAATTTAACACACTATTACTTTAAAAAAAATAGATTGTTTATTTTATTTTTTGCTGTATATCTAGGTTTTAGCGTTCATAAAATAATAGCATATTTTCTCATGACACCACATCATCATTTCATATTTTCAAAGTGTGATACATCATTACTTTATATTGTTTTAAACTGTTATCTAGATTTTAACACTTATAATAACTATCATCCATTATTATTTTGATAGTTAAAAATTGAAAATATATTTATTTATTAAACATATATTATACATTAATTTAAATAAAATTTAATTTAATATAATTTAGACTTACCAAATATATGTATATAGTTTAAGGGAATATTTATTTTTAAATAATGATACATTTATCTTTTGAATTATTAATGAAAATAACATATTATTATTTACTTTTAAATAATGAATGATACATTTATCTTTTAAATAATGACACATTTATCTTTTGAATTATTAGATCAACATATATTTGGCAGTCCAAAACTGAAATTTCGCACATAAAATCCAAAACAAAAGTCTAATTAAATAGATTAGATAACCTCACAGTTTTTCAAAACACATGATCAAAAAGATAAAGGGTATTTTAATAACATTGTAACCAAATCTATTATTTCAAACTTTTTCTCATACATTGACATTTTTAACATGAGATGTTATAAGGACATTCTTTGCAAACCCTTTTGCGCCAATATATGTTCCAATAACAATGACAACCAACTAAATCATCTTAAGAGTCAGTTTACATATCTTATGTTTTATAATAGCCTTGGGTAAAAGAGTTTCTAAAACCTTTCAAAAACACAACATACATGGAAAATAAGATTCTTGGCTATACAAAACAAAAATTAAATGGTCAAACCCACAAGAAACATCCGGAGTAATAGGGCTCAAAAGCTATTTTAGTACAATACAGTAACACGTGGAGAAAGCAGATACATTCTCTCGTAACACAAAACAAAGTCAAACAACACTAATCCCAATCTTAAGAGTTTTGCCAATCTTTAATCTCATGTCTCTTGATGATCATCCCCAAACCGAATCCATTCATATGCTTAACAGTTCAATGTGTGTTCCAGAGCTTAACAGCAACAATGACAAGACGACCTTCTCACAGATTTTGGTAATCTCATCCATTGGCTTGCTCTTAGCCCTTGCACTGCATTACCGTCTCAGGAAGATACGTCACTCCAAGAACATCCCTCGTCTCAGACGGTCTCACAAACACAAAGGCCATGAGAAGCTCGAGAGATTCTCTCACTACGTTGGTAAAACAAATCTACATATTATATCCTCTTTGAGTTCTCCATATATATGAGCATATACATTTTGATGCATCATCATAAGGACATGTTGTTTTGTGTTTTTTCTTTCTTTCTATTTGTTGCAGTGCGTCAAATGGGATTCAAGGACAGGAGAGAATGTCCTCATCTCTGCAAATTAGCCAATGAGTACATAAGGAAATCAGGTTGCTGCGAGGAGGACATCTACAGCTTCTTCTCTGAAGAGCCTGATGCTGATTCTCTCTTCATTAAACTCGTCGAGGAGTTTGAGAGATGTATTCTCAGTTACTTTGCTTACCACTGGAGCCATGCAGATCTCATGATCAGTCAGGTAACATAAAACACAAACAAAACTTTTAAGATCCGAGATTTTGGAGGCTGTAGGCTATTTAGTGAAAGTTTAAATAAAAATAAATTTTACAAATTTGAGAATTTATTTCTATGTAACTTTTTTCAAAAAAAAAATTGTGCGTTATAGGCCGATGTTTCACTTGGCAATGCCCAGGACCGGCCTTGACCTTAGTTGTTAACATGGATTTTGTTACAGATACTCAGCGCTGATGTTGAGCCTAAAAAGAAGCTCAAGCACATTGTCATGGCAGCAACAAGGTGATCTTAAACAACAAAGCTATCCATATTGTGTTCTCTTTTGGTGATTTTTTTTCCAAATGATTGTTTCTTGGTTGGTATAATAGGGATCAGAGGTTTGAGAGGGTGACTAAGAATCTAAAAGTGGCAAGAGTGTTCAACACATTGGTAGAGGAAATGAAAGCAATGGGGATAGCATCTGTTGATGACTCGGAATGTACAGAAGTAATGGCTCCAGTTGCACACAAGGACAGAAGCCCTGTTCTACTCCTTATGGGTGGTGGTATGGGTGCAGGAAAGAGCACTGTTCTTAAAGAAATTCTCAAAGAGTAAGTAAAAAAGATCTAATATATAAAGTTCATTTAGATCTATTCATTTGCCTGTAAACATGGTTGTGTGTGTGGTTTGGGATCAGACCATTTTGGGCAGGAGCAGATGCTGTGGTTATTGAAGCTGATGCTTTCAAAGAATCTGATGTGATATACAGAGCTCTAAGCTCCAGAGGACATGCTGATATGATCAAGACTGCTGAATTTGTAAGGTCTTTTTGTTTCCAATAGTTCTCTATGACCGTCTCTATTCTGCGGTGCGGTTTTAATAGTAATAAAAAAATACATATGTAGAGATTTTTGTTACTATTAACTGCGGTGCGTTCCGAGGCATTACCAATCGGAGACACAAGGGATCAAATCAAGTTTTAGTAACTCTTCCAGTAAATATATATATAAGAACAAAAACAAGAAACATATTACCTTATGATTTATTCAATATCCACAAAAATGTTTGAAACTCTTGGCAGGTTCACCAATCATCAACAGATGCAGCATCATCACTGCTAGTTACAGCTCTAAACGAAGGGAGGGATGTGATAATGGATGGAACACTCTCGTGGGTACCGTTTGTGGTACAGACCATAACCATGACGAGGAATGTGCATCGCCACCGTTACAGAATGGGAGCTGGATACAAGGTTGGTGAAAACGGAGATGTTATAGAGAACTATTGGGAACGCATAGGGGAAAGACAACAGCTGCAAGAGGATGGGAAGGAGAGAAAGCCATACAGGATAGAGTTAGTTGGAGTTGTGTGCGATGCCTACTTAGCAGTGATTCGAGGCATTAGGTGAGGGCTGTTAGTAACTAGTTCTCAAACAATTGTGTGTGTTTTATTCTTAACATAAGGTTTATGCAGGAGAGCAATAATGTGTAGAAGAGCGGTGAGGGTGAGATCTCAGCTGACATCTCACAAGAGGTTTGCAGATGCGTTTCTTACGTATTGCAACATAGTTGACAATGCGAGGCTTTACTGCACCAATGCTCTTGAAGGTTCACCAAAGGTTAGAACTCTGACAATGTTATTAGTAAATGAAAGTGAGAATCCATGGTGAGACAATTGTGATTTTTTTTTGTGCAGATGATAGCATGGAAAGAGAAGGAGAAGACATTGCTAGTGGATCCAGAGGAGATAGACTGTTTGAAGAATGTAGGGAGGTTAAACGAGAATGCAGAATCAATTTACGAGCTGTACAGAAGACCAAACCCTGCCTGTGAAGCTGGGTCAATATGGAAAGACATTGTGCTGTCTCCTTCCAGGTTCAACATTCAGCAGGAGCTCAAATACTCAATTCAGAAAGTGGAAAGATTCAAACAATGTCTCCAAGATACACCAAAGTCAGAAACAGAGCAAAGTGATGTACTTTCTTCCTAGCTTTGTTTCATTCTATGTAAGAGATGTGTTAAAGGTACCAAGTGCATCATATGATTCAGACAAAAGGTACTAATCTCACCTTAAAACTTTCCCAAGTTTGTTGTTCTTAAAGTAGACCAGTTCCTTCAAAGGCATAGTATGTTGTCTGCATTATAACATTTAACAAGAAATAAGCATGAACACATTGAGACAATGCTCTAGATTCATACAAGAATCAGTTCAGGCAGAAAGAACTAGATGATCATTAACCATATAACAAGCTTAAAGTAGACCCATTCCTTCAAAGCATAGTATGTTGTCTGCATCAAAACATTCAACAAGAAAGAAGCTGAACACATTACTACAATGTTCTAGATTCATACAAGATTCCATTCAGACAGAACTTGATGAACACATTAACCATGTAAGAAGCTTAATTCCAAAACAAACCAAAAATTACAAAAGGTTTCAAGGAGAAACCAAAACCAACGAAAAGTAAAAAAAGCTTCTTCAAGGATGATTCAAATTATACAAGGCTACCCTAGAGAAGCTAACCATCATCACAACCATGTATTCAATCTCCCCCTTTCACTACCCTAAACACCATCTTCTTCACTTCCTCACCTTCCTCGTCGAAGCCCTCTTCGCCGGAGACTTCGCCTTCACACTCTTAGCAGCCGGAGCCTTCGCCTTGGCCTTCTTAGTCACAGCCGCCGCTGCTTTCTTAGCAGGAGCAGCAGCCTTCTTCCCTGGAGACGTTCTACTCGAAGTCCTCGCCGCTTTGGCAGGTCTCTCTTTAGCCTTAGGCTTAGCAGCAACAGCTTTGGTCTTTGACACAGCCGCCACCGTCTTTGTCTTCGTCTTTGGTTTAGCCTTAGCAGCGACTTTAGCCTTTGGCTTCACAGCTGCTACTACAGCTTTGGCCTTCTTGGTTCCTTTAGCTGCAGGTTTAGCAACTTTAGCCTTCGGTTTAACAGATACGGTTGCCTTCTTCTTAACCGGAGCCAGTTTAGGAGCAGCAACGGCGGTTGATTTAGCGGAGGGGAGCTTGAATGAGCCTTTGACTTTGACGAGCTTCCCGGAAGCGACGAGTCTCTTGAGATTGACGAGGAGAAGCTTCCTGAAGGTGGGAGGAAGCGACTTCTGCTTCTCCTCGATGAACTTCTGAATCGCGTATTGGCTAGATCCGGTTCTCTCCTTCAACGTCGTGATCGCGTCTTTAATCATCTGCAAATCGATTTCAAATTAAACCTAAATCTCAAATCCAAAATCGAGTTTTAAATTGAATCGAATCGAATCTGATACCTCTTCGTAGGTAGGGTGAGATGAAGAAGCTCTCTTCCTCGGAGCAGGCTTCTTCTTCGGAGCTGCTGCTGCTGCTTTAACTTCCTTCGTCTTCTTCGCCTTACCTCCCTTCGCCGCCGGTTTCTTCTCACTCGCCGGCGCCGTCGTCGTCTCTTCGACGTTGGTGGGAACGGTTTCTTCCTCTGCAGACATTTTTTTCTATCTCTCTATATGAAGAAGTTTCTGCGATTGGATTGGATTCTGATGAAGACGACGAGAACTTCGGAAACGTTTATATAGTCAGATGTGTGGTTTCTATCTCTGCTCTGATTGGTTAATACGATGAGTACTCGGATCGGTGTTGCTGCTCAGGTTTGAATCTTAGCCGTTGGATTTAACGATATCGACGGTGTGGAGATGAGAAGTGTGGGTGTGAGGATGTGGAGGTTAATGAATGTGGGATAGGTGCTTTTGGTGTGCTTTTAGGTTCGATTAAAATTGTCATAACTTGAGTTATACTTGATGAAATTCAGTTTTGTTTTGTTCAGTTTGTAGACATTTCTTTAAGGTTTCGTTTGAATGTTTAAGCGTGTTAAAATGATTAGTATTGGGTGAGAAAATCTGTTTTGAAGCAAGGTTGGTCGAAACTATGGTTTGTTTTGATAGTATTAAGGTATATTTGGTTTTATGGAGAATGCTCGTGGGGAGATTATGAGTGTTTGTATTCATTAGAAACTAGACTAATCAAGGAGTGTAACGAACCAAGAATTGTTGAAATCGGATCTTGTTTTGGTGGAAAATCATGGTATTGGAGTCGACCGAAGTTGACCATCTTCTAGTATATGGTGGTGCCACACACAACTTTGTTGCATGTGTGATGTGTCTACCTTTTAAAGAGTCTTAGCTAAATAAACCAGAGATTTATGTATTGGATTCATTTTCATAAATTAATTACATCGTGTAATAATTCGCTATAATATAATATTTGTTATACAAGTTATATTTACAAGACTTAGTTTCACAATAATGATGATGTCTGCAACTATGCATCTACCTTCTAATAGCATAGAAGTCGTTTTATTATCGGTAACAATATATATGATTCTCATTAGCAAACACATATTTTTGTAATGAAAACAAAAATTTTATGTTGCTTTACCTTTTTATCTAACACATAGTGATCTAACCCATCTAAAATCAAAAAAAAATTGACCTGAACTATATTTCATTCACTAACGATAAAGAATTTGTCTATAGACAACCATAGTTGAATAATTCCAGATTTACATTTGTTTTTATAAACAGGGGTACTCTTAAGAAAAAAGCTTCAATTAATATATACAATACTAAGCCGCTAAGCAAGATAAGAACCTTTAATTAATCTCCCTTTCGTGAAAGTAAACGTGTTAGACATTCCACCAGTCTCTCATCCGATTATTAACTGCGTTTTAATGGTTTACTTTCGGATGTCATGCATCTCCATTTTACGATTACCAATAGAAGCTAATGTTGGTTTCAAGATACTCTCAAGTCCTAACAATATACTAGAATACAATAACCAGCCATTAACAAACATGCAAATTAATAACAAATGAACTTCTTTCGCTGTGGATCTAGTAACGAGCTAGTATATGGTTGATACAAATGTCAATTTGTTTTCAGTTTATCGATATACCGGACATGCTAAGTTGCTAACAAATTAGAGTTATGCTCCTGATATCCTTCCATAACTATAAATCTATATATGATAACTTTTTTATGCTAAAGAATCTTATGACTAGCTTGATTACTTGGATTACTTGTCAGTTGTCACCGCCCCTTATCTACATAGAATGAATAGATGATATCCACTGTCCACACATGCCATATATTCCTAGTGCACACGCCAAAGTATTTACAGAATATTCAAAAGATTTATGTGATCAAATTTGCACGGCGCTATAACTGTTGTTCGGACTTAGGACTTGTGATAGATTAGACTAACAAAACATGAGATACGGAGACATATATAAGTCAGGTAAGAACTTGACATGATGTTCATATCTTGAATTAGTACTATTCATGCTCCGGATATAAATTTTCAACAAAATTGAAGGGAATCATGGCAAAAAAAGAAAGAAAGGGAGAAGTAGACCATTAATTATCTTTATTCCTCGAATTTAGACTAATGGGATTCAAGTAGTGTTGACTCTCTGTATGTAAATGGACTTCTCTAGATTTAGGCAAATTAATCAAAATTTTGTTGCAGTGCTTGCATGTTTAGAGCCATGAGAAATGATAGGTTCAATCTTTTGTCTCCATGTAAAATGTCAAATACCTACGACTAATGGGCTCGGACCACTAGTCCATTATTTCCATGTCTTTTCCAATCGGTTTTTGGACATAAACAAGTTCGTTATGCACATAGTAGTATTAGTTATATATATGCACTAGTGATATCAGTTAAAACCCCGTGTTTTGATGGAGCCATCGGTGCTTGGATAGAAGTAGAACCATGAGAAATGAGGATGATTAGTTTAATTTTTGTTCTCGCACATACCTAAAAGGTACTTTCAACTTAATGTCACCTACCCATGTTTGTCACTATATCAATAAGATGATCTTCAGTATTTAATTGTTATTATGAAAATTATTGTTCATATTCATCTAAAGATGATGATCAAAAACAATGAAGTAACTACTGATAATATATGTTTTATTTACCAAAATTAATGAATTTGATCATTTCCATGGTGTACACACAAAAAACAATTATTCGTTCCCTCGAACAACATTGATTTAGTGGGAGAAAATAAAAATAATCAAAATGCAGGTTATAGAATAGTACTCTAGAGGCATATAATAAGAGTAGTGATGGAAATGTTCTTGAAATGATGTTGGTCGACGAGCAGGTTTGCCCTTAACCAAAAAAAGGATCCTTAATATGGTGTTTTAAATATTAAAGCATGTAGATTTTTTCAAAACATTCTAAAACCATTAACTAAACTTCGATGTCATCTTGTTTTTTTTTTTAATTGTAGTAATTTGTGTGTTTACATGGAAATTATATATATGCTCAAGTTGAAGAATATCTTATTAATAAACACTAAAATGTTCTCAAAGAAAGTCAAACTTGCATCATCAATGCTTTTCAATTGATGGATTATCTTGAAGAATCTAGGACCAATCTTCATCCTTTTAAAAGTTTTGAATTATAGTGAATAAAAAAATTATACTTTAATTATTTACCATTTATATTTGCAGATGTGATTGGTCAGGTCATATATATAGTGAATGTTAGACCAACGCAGAAACTTAAAACAAAGATCTTGTTTTACAACTAGATTTAGAAATAAACAATGACAAAAGTGTAATAATTTTCATTTGACATGTACATTACGGACCAACTTTGCCTAAAGGTGATCGACTCCACTGAAGAAAACAATGCACCAACTGTAATATATGTTGTTAAGTTTGCATGCATCAAAAATTATAAATGTAAATTTATAATATTTATGTTTTGATACATTATTTTCCACAGAGATAAGCCATGAAATTCTAATATTTTGATATACTTATATCCAAAAATTAATGACAATAAGAAATTTCTAGAACACTTCCATGAAGCCTATGACAGCATAATCACAACCAAACTATCAATACAAATCAAGCTCAATTATCTACCATGATATGTAAATCACAATACCAATTTTATATCAATCACATGGGTTGTTTATTTAAAGAAAACACTAACATGTTAGCTGTTATATGGCATTAGTTGCGTCTCTCAACTCCATCTCAAATCAGCTCATTTGGAATTTATCAACTTTCAAAACGCAGCCTTAAAGAAAATCAGATTCTAGAGTCTCATTTGGTTGAAAGAAGATACCAAAACTATCAGAATCAGCTTATAAATGCAAATTATCGTTTAACTATTACTTAACAGCATTTCTAAAACAAAAATTTAAAAAGAAAAAAAAAATGAGATATGGAGTTGAATTTTACTCAAATTCCATTCTATTTTGGAATAAAAATGGAGTTATGAACAAAAAATAAATATATTATTTTATTTATTGAGTAAACTCAATGTTTATTTTGTTATAAAATGGAAAATCGATTTACGTTGTAACATTTCTTATTCCAAACTCTATTTTGGAATCAAGTATGTAGTATGCTTAGAGATGCTCTAAGTTATGTGGCATTGTGTTGATAACTATTCTCACAACTCAAGACACACAGTTTTTAAGAAACCGTGGAACAATAACACACAAGTACATTTCAAACAAATCCTTTATATACTAATTTGCAAGTCACTTATCCAATAAAAAGTTGATATTTGGCATTGTGTTTCAAAAATAACAAATCAATTAAAAATAACAAATTCAATTTTTAGAAAACTATAAGACAAAACTGACTCCTAAATTTTCTCGTACCACTACTAAGATGTTCAAATTCCAAGAAAAAGTGTCATGTGTAGTTAGAAATTCTATCACGATTTCAAACACCTTTTTCCCCAGCAATGTCAAATCGTCTAACTTCTATATAACTTCAAGCAACTAATTGATTTTTCATATTTCTTTCTTTTATCAACGTTTTTTCTTCATTTTTCCAGTGTTTTGAGTGTAGTAAGAAATCTATACAGGTTTATATTTCTCCTTTTCAGATTAATTTTCTTCAATGTTCAATTCAATGCTTTCTCATTCTTTTAATTATTTATTCATGATTCAGGATGAAAATGGTACTTAATGTACTCCAGTTTCAAAGAGTTCTTCAAACGAAAAAGAAAACTCAGAGTTTTGTCGGTAATTCAGGTAACAATACGTATATATGAACCTGCTATATATACAAACTGATTATTTACAAATCGTTGTGTTACGGTTTAACTATATTTCACAAATATGTTTTCTTATAACAAAATATATTCAAATATTTTACAAATCGATTTGAGTCTATTATACAGAAACTGAAGATTTTATATATGTTTTATCTTATCGTTGAATTTTATGGTTAGGGATTATTGTAGAAAAGGCGATCAAGAAGAATCTTAAAATGCAGGTTCAATAAAAAAAATCATAACACGTGTTTTTTTACCACTTTCTTGCGGCTAACATAGAAAGCTTTAATGTTATTGAGTTTTGTTTGGATGAATTTTGAAGTTTATGTGGATATAGAGCAAAATAAAAACTAGAGATCATCTTGCCATTAAAGAACATGAAGGTGGCATATCAGTAGTGATGTGTGGACCAGATTAAAGTAATAATTGTAAACAATGGCATCTTAGCTTATAATGATTACAAGTTGTTGTAGTTTTCTATATATATTATCAACAATTTATGGGTTTATGCAAACACAAATTAATTAACACTCTTCTTGATATATTATATATAATCTATGATATATTTTAACAAGAAAATGTAGTGTTAATACATGTTAAAGTTAACAAATCCTTGCCGTACTTAGTACGGGGCTAAACACTAGTCAATCAATAAGTCAATAACCTAATTATAACAAGACTCAAACACACATTATAAAAAAAAACACATTCCAAGGCTTAAAAAAATACATACTTTGAATTTTTGGGTTCTTCCTTCCAAATTCACAATTAATAAATAGATATAGATATTTTACAAAACGTTGATAGCAAAATTAGGGTGCGCAGTTTAAGATATGTAAGACGCAATAGATGTTACATTCTATAATACACAAAGTAGACCTTATTTGGCATCCAGCCATCCACACAAAGACCCATAGACGTTACTACTTACTACATCGTCGCGATGTTACATTCTATAATAACACAAAGTACACCTCATTGGCTGTTGACCAAAACAAAAAAAGACCTCATTTGCTTCCAATTTTATTTTATTTTTACCACCAGGAGACAAATCTCTTGCAAGAAAATCACAACCACCCAAATGGAATTAGCTTCACGTTTCTTGAGAAACATTTTTCTAACTAGAAAACCATTTAAATCTTATTCTGTCAATAGTTTTTCCAAGATTCAAAGATGCAACAAAAGGAAAAAAAAGCACACGTGTGTAGTAGAGACAGTTAACAGGTAGCAGTGTAGTTTTCAACGGAAGTAACCGTAGAGTTCCAAGTAGCAAATGCAAAAGTTCCAAGGAGTTGATGTGTCTGCGGTTGGACCGGTCAGAACCAGCCTGAAAAATCTGAAGGGAAGTAACGCATTTGCTGCTGTGACTGGCCACGATGCAAACTGACCAGCCTTGCACATCGTTTGGTCGTTCTCGTGGACTCTCAAGTCCGTCCACGTGTTCCCATCCATTGATCCCTTCATACCCCATCAAGACACACAATCTTCCTAAGCAGCTTGTCTCAATAAAGACATCAAGTCTAGGCTGAAAGATTTAGATTAAGATACCTGAAACTTCCAGGACCTTGCGTATGCTCTTGACCCGTCTTGTCTGAATGTGTAGTAGTTGCACATAAGCTGCATCCCACACAACCCTCACCCGGTTAGTTTCTTACATATCGAACTAAAAACACAAACTATTTTGCTTCAAGTCTGTGAGCATGGTTTATGAAGTTCTTAAACTGCATCAAACAGAGGATGTGGTAGAAAGAGAAGGTATGGAGGAGACCTGGTGATCTTCGCCTAAGTCCACCATCCACCAGGGAGATATACGTCCGTCTTCCATCCTAGGCCCTGCAAAGGAAGTACCCTGTTGCCCAAAAAAAAAAGAGTCAAAATCATATGATTAAAAATTGGATAGTTCAAGCCAAGTTCCAATCATATAAGAAGAACAAGCTTTGGTGGACCCATACCACATATGTTTTTGAAGCTAAAGCCTTGGGATCAGTGAATCTGGAAGTGGGGCTGCTTGATGTAATGATGATTTTCTGGAAACATCGAGAAATTCAAAACATAAGGAACTCTTGCTCCAGTAAAATACATGGTTCTTGTAAAATGACTTCAACAAAAGTGAGATGAAATTGAGTTTAAACCTTTGCGAGAACAGGGTTGACCCATTGATGACTCCCATACGATGTACCAACGAAGTGAAGCACCCCATTGCTATCCCCATCGCGTATGTACTGAAGCTCCTTGAAACTCGATCTCCGGTGTTGGAGCCTTGAACTAGAGATGTAAGCTTTTAATGATTAACTACTACTCTGTAAAAGTAAAGCTGGAGGAGATGTTACATGACTATATAACTCTTACGTCGCTTCGTTTCCTGGGCATGTCAATCTAGAAGCCAAAAAACTAGTAGCCTCCTTTACCTGTACACAACGCAAAATATCAGAAGTCTTGAACAGAAGAAAAGTCTTGAAAGGAGAAACAACAAAAAGGACAAATGTTAAAAACTTACAAGACGATTGAATACTGGGATTTGTCTGCTTAAGTTGCTGTTTTCTAACTGCAAGATCATTAACCATAGATGACATTAGTATAAATTTAACAGAAAAAGATAAAACTCTAACCAGTATAAGAAGTGTCGGGATCTGCTTTACCCTCTCCAGCAACTCGTAGGGCAACAAAGAGAAGCGCACATGAGGCAACAAGTCATCAAGTGACTGAAGTCTTTCTTTGAACAAAGTTTCTGGATTAGAATAGTTCATTAGCTCATCTATATCTTCCCAACGCTGTGGCTCCTCAGCTTTCATGCACCACATGAGAACAGCATCAAGAATCTTCTCCTCAGATGTCACTGTTAGATCTGCAGACTGCATATTCAGGTATTAACACTGATCAGTAAATTAAGAACAACAATGTTTTTCCACAAGAACTAAGTGTAGCAGTTTTTTGGTTGTCCCCAAGTAGATTGAGAGGTTCTTACAAGAATGAGAAGGTTGGTGCAAGAGAATACACACCTCAAGAATATCACTGAAAGTGGTCTGATCTAACAAGACAAAGTCCAAACTCGCCGTGGTACAATAGTCAAAGTGCATGGAGAACTTCCTCTTGCACATCTCCTCAATGAGTTTACAGGATGAGATAGACGAAACCACTTGGAGAACTGAGCATACAGAATCCTGCAACAAAAGTTCTGAGGTTAGCTTTCCCTACTAATTCTCCAAATTTGTCTGCTTCCACGCCCAAAAAAACTTGCACAAAAGAATTATTCTTGTTGTATGATCTTCTTCCAAAACAAGAACACCATCCCTGCATGTAATATATACATGGAACAATATTAATATTTCGTTTCTTTTTCTTTATTTTTTCAGAAGGCTGAAACCACAACTCCACGGCTCGTTAAACTCTCTACCATACAGAACCCATATTGTAACAGATATAACTGGAAAAGAAGAGCAACATGATAGCAAAAGAGAGAAGCATCATTTACTAAAGAGGATTGTGAAGAAAAAATCACCTCGGAGAGGCACTCTAAGAGCATTTTGCAGCATTCCTGATGAAGTGGAACAACTCCAAACCGGTCAGCTAGAAAGAGAAGATGGATCAAATCGGTTCCAAAGTTCACAGTGTCTTCCATGTTCAACTCTCCGCTATACATGAAGTTAAGCATAGCCTTGAACGCTTCTGGTGACACATCGGTTAAGTAGATCGTCGACGAATGGCTTTCACTCATCCCATTTGTAAACATCTGTATATGTTCATTGAGAATGAGAATCAACATTTTCATCAACATCAAAACTGTAACCACAAAGAGATAGTTTCTCTCACCTTTGCAAATGCAACACTCCAGAGACTAAGAATGACTTTATGAGATTGGAAAGTGACGCCATGGTCACTGAGACAGATCTTTACGTCACTGTACTCGCCGCTAGAGTAGAACTTCTTCAGCTTGGCCACGTCAGCAGGGAAAGCAGTTGGGAACATAAAACCAGACAAGGGCTGAGAAATTGGACATGATAGTTCAACTCTTTTGCAGGGGTCAGATACTCTGTCGCTTAGTTTTAAACGGCTTATATATTCTTCACATTGTCTCACCAATGGCATCACTTCAAAGCTAGAACTTAAATCCCTCAATGGACCAAGTTCTGATTCCAAAATCTACATCAAAAAAAGGTTGAAGAAAAGCATGAGGAAGACGAAGAACCTCCAAGCTTCATAACAGACGGTACCAAAAATTTGATACCACTTTTCAAATTTAGCTTCAAAGTTACCTGAGTTCGTCCTGTATAGATATACTGAAGAAGAGCATGAAGAATCGGATACGAGACACCACGAAGTTGAATGACATCTCCACTCAAAGGAAAGCTACCTGATGCTTGTAAGATAGCCTTGTGAGCAGGTACATCCACTTCCTCATCACCAACACGAAAGACTGTATCCGATAACTCCCAGCTCTCTAGAAAGTTACCAAGCCCCCATTGTTCATAATCATAACCATTCCCTTCCTCTTCCACCTCATCTCCTTTAACTTCACGGTAATCCACTTGCTTCCACAGAGAGATACGATCATTCGTCACAGGAAACACACTCACATTCCTATACCCAACATGTTTATCCCAGCTGCTCAGCCCAACGTACTGCACACTACAATTAGGCTTGGCGTCTTGCCACTGAAACACCAGGTTCTGAAACGGATACCGACCTTTCCCAATGCTCACCAGCCCATCGTAGATACTGATCCAGTAACTCTCAAACTCCAAGGAACAGCGGCAGAGATCAGAAGCCTCCTCGTCCACCACGGAGGCCCCATCGACCTGAATCTTCAGCCTCCGGTTCCTGTTGCTGCCGATGATGACAATGTAATGAGGACAGTTGTCTTTCTTGTAATGGTAATGCTGGCTCCCCACGTTCTCTCGGAACACCACGGTGACGTCGTTGTGAGCAAAGGCGTCGAAGGCAACGCAGCCTCGGCCCGGTTCGCGGAACTTGAGATCATCGCTCCAAGCGCACTCGAAAGGTGCAACGGTTAGGAACTTGTTCTCCTTTGCAGCAACCATGTTTCTTCTACATAAAGAGTAAAGACTCAGAAGAAATCAACCTCTGTTTATATATTTAAAAAAAAAAAAAAATCAAAAAAGGAGAGAATAGGATCCACTCATTCAGACAATTCGACGAACACATAGACCAAACTCAACCCAGATCACACAAAGTTAAGATTTTTTTCAGAAAAGCTATGTGTTTAAGACAAGATCATAGCTCTTTTTTTTTTATTTTAAATTTGTGAAGAAAGAAAGGTCTTTTTCAAAAAAGATTAAACAGAGCCAGAAACTACTAGAAAACCAACAACTTGGCGGAAAATATCTGAAACCATTTTATATCATCATACAACTGGCGACATAACCCCACCATGAGCTTCCCTCCGCCGTCAAATCTCCACCACAACACAAAGGTTGTAATTATAAATTAAAAAAAAAACGAGAAAAACGACGGTGGAGAGAAAAAGAAGAAGAAAAATATCAGATCGCATCAATATACAGACAAAGATTAATAAAAATATTTTAAGAGGTGGATGAGGATAAGGGTTTACCTTGAAATCAATCAGGGGTGACTCATGATCGTGTAAGAGATCTAATCCTTTAAGATTTATAATAAGAAAGAGCCAAAACTGGAAAGTAAAGAACCGTAAACGAGGAAGAAGAAGACGACATTTGATGATTGATTTGATGAGATATTTTGTTTTTTTTTTTTAAATATGTTATCTTTGTGAAGATTAATGGGCCATAAACATTAGTATAAGGCCCCATCATAACTCGTTGGTTACCTTTTGATTGTTCGGACAAAACCTTTGTTAAGAAGCATATTATTATGATCAGAACCGTTTTTAAGTGTTGAAAGAACATTCTATTTTGTAACTTTAATCAAAAAGTAGTAATCTAATTTAGAGGTGGACATTTCGATTCAATTTCTGGTTCGGCTAAGTTGGATTAACCCAGTTCGGCTAGGCTTATGATGAAGTTGGATTTTTATTTTTGTTCAAAAATGTAACTCGGTTAAAAATAAATTTACAAAATATAAAAAATAAAACTAAAGATCGTTAATATTTCAAAAAAAATTTTAAAAAAAATCATGAAATTTTTGTAGTAAAAACATAGGTTTAAATCAGAAAGTAACAGTACTAAATGAATCGTTAATATGTTCAGTTAAACTTATTAAATTAATACATTGGTTTTCTTAGTTTAGTTTTAAACCGAATCGTTCGGGTTGTTACAAACGTCGACTTAAATGATTTGAATACATATTTTGGTTTGGTTTACTTCAATTTGATTTGGTTCGGTTCTGTGTGCCACCTCTAGTATCCATAAAAAATGTATTTTATTAACTTTATTTTTTTGTATTTTGTAAGACTATATTCCTCAAATGGAAGCAATAAACTTGAGAGAAACAAAAAGTCTTGACAAATCCTACGTTTATCCCTTAAAACCAAACCCAACAACTGCAGTAAACTGTCTCACAAGCAAATCCATACCCCAACTAAAAAGCACTGCTCCCATCATGTTATCACGACACAATATTGGAGCAGATTCAAGGTCCATATGGCGCACATAGGAGAGAACACACATGATCAATGAAAGTTATGTTGACATCTTTCTTTCGGTTTTCTAGTATCCATTAAAACTAGTTTTATGATTTTTTGTACTTTGTAAGACTTTCTCAAATGGAAGCTGAGATTAAGAAAAATTGCGAAGCACTAAGAGCATTACACTTGATAGAAATAAGAAGAACAAAAGTCTTGACAAATCCTACGTTTACCCCTTAAACCAAACCCTCTCCACACCCCAACTACGAGCCCATCATTTTATCACACACAATATTGGAGCAGATTCAACGTCCATCTATATCATCATTGCGCACACAGGATCAATGAAAGTTATGTTGTTACGGCTTGAGACGGCAGTTTCGGGTGGCTATGCTCTGCTTCGTAAGTAACAATAAGCATTGCCGGATCTTCCACACATCTCTCTACGTGCTTCCTCGCTGGACAACCTCTCATGCTACTGCACTTGTAATATCCCCTGCAATTTTCAACACACCACTTTTCAAAACAAAAAGACTCAATACTTTACACATCAATTAAAAGAGAGTGATCAAGCAAAAAGAGTATATACCTGGGATAAGGAGAGCCCTTGATGGGTTTCTGACCATACTTTCGCCACGAGTAATCATCAGGAGGTATGTCTGCAACCTTGTTGCTTATAGCAGGCACTCTGATCGATCTCCTAACCCTGTGTTTCCTGTCAATTTTCCAACAATGTTTTAGTACACCTTTCTTGATTAATAGAAATATATGCAACTAACCTCTTCTTAGAGCAGTGGCATCGGCTAGAGCTTCCATGTTCGTCTCCTTTCAAGAGGCATTTTCTCTTGGAGTGTGGTAATAAACTCTGATCACCTACCAAATGAGAGGAGTTTCTCCCTTCTGCATTGGCCACGCTACCATCTATGCTAAGCGATGAAACAAAGGACCTAGTGGATGACATGGTTGGTGTACAGCTCGAGTTATCGAAGCTCAGACTTATCCCTCCACTGCACTTCCTTAGCATAATCTCAGCTTGATGATGTCTTTGTTGCTGCTGCTGATGTAGATGGTGAGCCTGCAACCGTTCATGCAACTGCTGCTGCTGCTGTTGTTGGTTAAGCTGAAAGAGAGGAGGGGCTTTTAAACTGAAAGACCGGGTCCCTAAAGTGAGAGAATCATTGGGTCTCAAGCTCAGTTCATGGAAACCAGACCGGAGTTTCTGAGATGATTCTGGAAGTTGAGTTGTTTGGAGAAGACAAGGATCAAGGAAGATGGCTTGAGACAAATGAGTCAGAGGCTTCTTATTGGCTCTTCTAAACCTGGCATGACCCACGCTTTTGCTTAACAGACTCCCAACTCTATTGAACCTAGACACAGCTTCTCTAGTTTCAGACACTAAACTACTCCCATGATCTTGTTGATGTAAGAGGTTAAGAACTCTATGACAACTCTCTACGGCTGCTCTGTTGGTTCCTTCTATCTCCTCCATGTCGAACCCTAATTTTCCCAAAGAGCGAAGAACAAAAAGAGAAACACTAATCTATCTTAGAAACCGAAATGGGAAAGACCCAAATAGTAAAGTTTCTATTTTTACACAAACCCATTCTCCAAAAAAGAAGTTGTCTTTGTTAAGCTTGAAGACGAAAAGATTGCTTCTTTAACTACAAGATCAAAGCAAACATCAAACTTGATACACCAAAAGGAGAAGGAATTGAGAGAGAGAGAGAGAGAGAGTGATGAGGACCTTGGTGGATGCTTGGAGGAAGCTTAAGAGAGAGAAAGGGGGCTGGTAATGAGTTGTCAAACCCAAGATTCCACCACCATCTTCTTTAAAGAGGTTTCGAGAAAACGAAAGGTGTGAAAGAGAAGACTTTTCTTTGACACACGCAGACACACACACTCTCTCTCTCTAGCTTCTGCAATAACTCAAGGCATCCCCTCCGACTGTTTCAAGAAATCATTTTTTAAAGGAGAAGAAAAAAATAAACTTTATTTTGGACAAAAGCAAAGAGAACGAAACCGGCGTCTTACAGAGGTGGGTCCCATTCAAAGACCTTAATTTAGGTAAGATTCGGATTTTTTTATTTTTTTTATTAATTAAACTTATCGTAAAGAAGCAATTAGTCTTCTCTGTAATAATCAAACTCCTGACATAAACTTTTGTATTATTTAAAATATAGTTTCATTAAGGAAAATTTAGCAGCTTCATAATAACAGCTGTGGCTTATCTGCCTCATCGTTATATACGAAGTTAAATGAAGATTAATAACGTTTAATTCAACGTTTACTTTTTGTGAGTAAAACCAAAAGCAAAAGTAGAAGCAAAAGCTTTTTCTTTCTAACGGTTACTTGTTTTACCACAATGTGTCTTTCTCTTCAACGGATTCTTTAGTTAGAATCAGATGATGCGTTTAGCATAAAGTTAAGCTTACATGAAGACAAAAATATCTTCAGTAATAAAAATTTCAACGGTTCCTTTGCTAGGTAAATATTTTCAGCATCCAAAGCTAGTTTTGAAGTTCCAACTTTTATGTCATAAAATACTCTCCGGTTTCTAAAAAATCCATGTTTTAGAATTTTCACAATTTTTTAATAAAATATATTAAAACTTAGTTATTAATGCATGTTTTTTGTAATTTTATATTTCTTATACTTTTAAATTAATAATAAAAAAAACAATTAATGTTCTTGACCTTTACAATTTCTCATTATTAGTTGACAAAAATTACACTGGAAATATAAAATATGTATCTTTTTGAAACAAAAGTTTTCTCTAGAGTATGAATCTTTTAGGAACGAAAGGAGTATATAAACTTAAAATTTCGAAATGAATCGCAAATAAGCGATTTGTCTTCTCTGTTATAATCAGGCTCCTGACAAAAACTTATATTACTAAATCAAATTTAGTTTCGTTAATTTAGCAACATCATAATAAGAAAATATTCATGTCAACGTTATATACGAAAGTTAATTTAAGGGTAAAGATTGTTTAATTCCAAGTTTTTTTAGTTTACTTTCCGTAAGTAGTACCAAAAATCTTATATAGAAGTCATGACTTCTTTCATGTGTAATTTTTTAATTTGGACCATCACTTAGAAATCTTATTAAATGTATTTTATTAAGACTAATAATACATAGAATTTTTAAAATACTTTAATCATAATATCTTTTGATATCTTTTCATTTTAATTTAAAATTTTAACAAATATGTTTTAAAAGATTTTTACAAGATCTTCATTTTCTAAATTATATTTAAATATTTACGATAATTTCAAAATTAGTTTGAAATATTATTATACATTAATATATTCAGTTATCGTTTATAAAATGAAAATAAAATATTCCATAATATTTTATCTATTATATAATCATAATCAATCATATTAAAAGAAAACTATTATATTGAGGTAAATATAATAAAATTGTATTAAAATTAAAAATTTATAAATTTTATTATCGTAAGTATAAAATATTTATGTTCAAAAATAAAATCTAATATGTTGGTAAAATGGGTTAACGTTAGCAAACTATATAATATATGTATAAAAATTAACATGTATTTCTTTAAAGCTAATAATATAAAATCTTTGTAAATACTTTAATCATAATATATTTTCATTTTAAATATAATACAATTTATATTATATTTTCATTTATATATTATATTTTAAAATTCTAATAAAT
>NC_027751.1:45968560-45974433 GCF_000695525.1 Brassica oleracea var. oleracea | reverse complement strand
ATGAAAAATAAATAAATTATATCCTACTTTATCTACTTTATAGTCATTATCATGTTAAAATACAATTATTATACTTAAATAAATATGATAAAGGTATATTGAATTGATAAATTTATAAATTTTATTTTCATAAATATAAACTGTTTATTTTAAATATATAATATGATGATAGAATGACTTAAAATTAGCAAACTATATAATACATGTCTAAAAATTAACACATCTTAGACTTTTGTATATGCAATAATATATTATCTAAAATGAATAAGCATAAAAAATATTGGTAAAAAAAAATTCAGCTTTGAAAGACGGGTCAGAATTTAGCATAAATTAAATACAAAATAATTTTTAAATATGTGTTCTCATAAATATATTAATTTTCTTAATAACTAAATGCAAATACAATAAGAATTGACAAATACATACGATTTTAAACAATTGATTAATTATAACATGTAAATTATAAAATTATTATATTTGAAATAGTTATATAAATTTTTAAGTATACGGATAACGTTAAAAATATATACACTTACGTTCTAAAACAATAATTTATATATAGAAAAGTAAAAACAAACATCCGCGCGGTTGCACGGATCAAAATCTAGTATAAGTTACAAGCAAAAAAATTTTCTTATAACGGTCACTTTTTTAACAACAACTTGTCTTTCTCTTCTACGGATTTTTAGTAAGAATCTAATGATGTGTTTAGCATAAAGTTAAGCTTACACGAAGACAAAAAATAGTTATAGTAATTAAGGGTATGAATAGTGACGGTATGAATAGTGACCAAAGAACTACAAGGAATAATGCATTCTCTAACATTCCTAAAAAAAAATCACGTTCACAAGGAATAAATTTTCTTTCTCGTTCTCTACTATTCTTTTTTTTGTACAGAAATAAAGAAAAAAATTATTCTTTGATAAATTTTTTATTTTTTGTTAAATATGAGATGAAACAACCATTACTTTTCATTCCTGCAATTTTATTTTTCTACGTTCATTTCCTATTCGTTGATGTTGTTTCCAGAATGGTCAAAAGGGTTCCCTTTGCTTAGGTAAAATAGTTCAGTAATCCAAGCTTTTCCTCATATTATCAAATGATATTCAAATCTAACATTTCTAGCATCCAAAGCTAATTTTGAAGTTCCATTTTCTATGTTATATAATAAATAAATATAAAGTTTGAAAACTGAATTGCCAAAACTCGTTTCAAAGTTTTTTTGGGTTGACTTCAATAAAATTGTTAAAAGTCATTCGGTCCACAATAATTGAAACAAATATTCATAGAAATGACAACAAACATTATCCTCCTATCTAATGAAGACATTCAAACGTCCAAAAAGGACACAATCTCCTTTGTAACACTATTTTGAATATTCTTTAGACAAACAAAGTCCGTCTCACCAATCATTCATTTTAAGATCACAAAGAAAAAAAAACTTATAATTTTATTACTAAACTAGACAACACATTCGACTGCTCCTGCACTTAACGTCTTCCTCTCTCGGTCTTGAGCTGAATCAATTAAGAAGATGACTAATCTTGTTTTCTTCTGCATAAGAGTCTTGAACAGTTCTTTTTAGTTGTTGCATTCAGGGAGCTTCCGAGCATAAACTAGCACCATTACAAACTCCTTTGCAGAGGAACCTATCGATGCAGTGACTCTTTCATGTTTAGAAGTTGTTGTCTGCAACCATAGCTCCACTAAGCTGTGAAGCTGCAACGTTGGGATCACCGGTTCTCCCATACATCTTATCTCTACCTGTTATTAAATTAATAAAAAGTGAATAAAAGGGAGAGTTGGTTTTAATCCAAACATTTCATAAGGATCTTAGTTAATCAACATGTAAGGTTATTGTCGAGTTTAGCTTTACAAACCGGTGAGACCCATTAGCTTTATATTCGTGGTTCATAAAAGTTTCAAGATAATACACTAACAATTATGGACCTTATAACCACTCTATTTAATGTAAGAATTGACTCTGATCTATACAAGTACGGCCTATGCGATTCCACATTAGACCTGAGTGCTAGTGGATACAAGCTAGAAACAGCAAAGTAGCAACTGCAGAGAAAAAAGGTTGATTACCTCAGTTTCACTCTTGAGCTCAAGCTTCCTCATGAGGTACTTTTGGATAAAAGAAACTGGAATATTTCCATCCCTATCATATAACGATGAGACAGCAGATCAACTCTTGTTCAATATAACTCTTCCAAACTAGAAATTTAGACACTCTCATTCCAGAGCTAGCTGTGAGAAATCGCCCAACAAAACAGAAGGCTCTACTGAGAAAAGAAGAAAACTTACCTTATTCTCAAGTAGTTTGCTGGAATCTGTGGCAGTGATGTTTCTCCTTCCCTGAAACCAGGAAGCCTTGTCAAGATACCACCAAGTCATAGAAATGAAAAGATAAGAAAGTTTTTGAACACTGGTTAAAAAAAGAAATCAGATACAGAGCAAGAATCTCTCACTGATTGTTTGAAGCCACGAGTGAGAACCAAACCGGACCATTCCTCCTCTCCTGTTTCAGACTTTCTGCATCTGGTAGTGGTGGAGTTCTTGGATCACCAAAAGCGGATGACCTTTTACGGCGAGTCCTTCGTGTTCTTTTAACTGTACCAGCTTCCGTTGTTGTAGGATCACCATTAGTGGTGATCTCTTCCTCAAGCTTACACTTTCGTTTATTATCCTTTGTTTTGGTTTTATTCCCCAGAACGTCACTGTGAGATGCGTTTCCGTGCTCAGAGTTTGGGTCCAACCCTTGAGAGCTAGATGAGGGCTTTGTGCCGTTTGCCACATCCACAAGAAAATTTATAAGATGCAAGGAATCCCAAGGTTCAGCAACATCCTTGTTTCTTCGATTAGATAGGGACTGATTAGCCTCTGCATATGACGACTGCCCAAAAAAACAAACAGAATAAATAAATGCAGAAACTACTTTCCATAGTGTACCAAAATAAAAGAGACAGAGAGTAAGTAATCAGTATCTTCTTTACCTGCCTTTTCTTCTGAGTGAACTTTTTAAGTGTTTCAGGGGAGCTTGCGCTCTCTGTATGATGATCTTCTTCCTTCTTCACACCTCTCTTAGTGAATGAACCACTACTACCACGTACATCTTTTCTCATGAGAGACTTTGTTGTTCTTTTCCCTGTTGTGCCAGTTTGTGCTGAAAGCCTAGGTGTGTTCACCACCAAAGACGAGATAGACCTCTCTTTCCTCCTTGCAGGTAATGTGATTTCAAGATCCTTGTCTCTTTTTCGTTTTAGAGGAAATATTTTAGCTCTCAGGTCTTGCAAAATGTGGTCGGGCCTGAAATGTTATGAATAAGAGTGGTTCCTTAATTAGCGAATGCATAATTTCACCACCACCAACAAAGGTTCGTACTAGTATAATAACTAGTAGTCTATTTTGAGAGAGATAAGAGTACAAAAGTGAATCATTTCTGGTTCTAACCAAAAGTAGTTCATGTCAGCAAAAAGCTAATGAACACAGTCAGGTTGTACCTGCTTCTAAATCAAATAACTATACACGATTAATTCCACATAATACCCCAAAAACTATAGAAAAACCTTCCGTATATACATCCAGCATTATGCTAAAGTTATTTGTTTCATCAACAACAAAATCCAAAAGGGCTTCTAACAGTGGAGGATTAAACTATAAGATAGAATGAAGGAACCACTGCTTAACCAAGACTCATAAGTAAATTGTGTAGCAGTAAGAGAGGAGGAGGAGGAGAACTTACCTTAGTTTCTCCAGCGGGGTACCCCCGAGGTCAATATCGCATACCGGACAGCACTCTATCTCATCCTCTGTGATTTTCTCATATATGCATTTTCTACAAACTGCATTCAAAAAGTGATCTAATAAATAATCTCATCCCAGTAGGTAGTAACTATCAAGTAAGAACAAAATGCTTTATATCAAATACGGACAAGATTACTTGAAAGATAAAACAAACAATTTTTGGGATCAAAAGTTGAACTAGAAATGAGTAGGCATTATGTTTAGAGGTTTAAAGTAAGATTGCTGAATGCCAAGTTTGAAAATTATACCAAATTAATTAGATACAAGTACAGCTTTTCCTACTGGTAATTAGTATGGCTTCTACTGCATCATGTACTAGCAGTTGTGAAGGCAGGAGCTTGTAGATAAGTGGTTGATAGATATCATCCAGTTTCATGTAAAATTGGTGCTCTTAGATAGGTAACACGGTTAATGGTCATATTGCTTGTATCCCCAGAAACCAAACCGTAAATCAAATGAGAGGACCTAACAATGGTACTGCAGTAAACTGATTGTGCTACAACTGAGGAAAGGCAGCTAAAATCTCAGAAACTTCCGGTATTTGAAGGGAAATTTGATCAATCATGCAATGGAAAATCGTTACTGATAACATTTACTTTTTCTTGGATCAGATCTAATGAGCATAGCAATAAGATTTACCTAGTTAAACTTTACAGAACGACAGACTGCATATATTTATTTAACTGGTTTTGCAGTCACAGTTAAAAGGGTAAAAAAATAAGGGTAACAGAGAGCTGGGTTGTGTATAGTTTGGAATCGTGCATTGATGTTGTCTCTTAAAAGGAAAATAAAGTATACAAAATGTAGTACATAGTTGGGCATGCAGAAAGATCATGAAGACCTTAGACTATATACACCACAAAATTAACGCTAAGTGAGATCTTCCAAACAGAAATATATATCTAAATGTTCTTAATGGTATAGTATCTTGAAGAGTGATTGTGTGATAAAAAGAGATAGTAGTAGTAATGGTCCCTTGGTACTTGAACTTGCCAACGCAAAACAAACATACATGCTTGGATATAAACAAAGCGCCTAACTAACAACATGCAGGTATAATGAATGACATGATTAAGCCAAAACCCAAATTCGACGACCCATATAATACCATCGTTGACGAAGAAAAAGACCCACCAATAAATTCAAAAACAACTACTGTATTACCTAAATAGAGGAACAAAGGAAGATTCTTGTAAGCAAAGTCTACAGCTTTTTGGTCAACAAACAAACTATTCATAAACACACACACACAGAA
Organism: Brassica oleracea var. oleracea; assembly: GCF_000695525.1. NCBI lineage: Eukaryota > Viridiplantae > Streptophyta > Magnoliopsida > Brassicales > Brassicaceae > Brassica > Brassica oleracea. The sequence goes on along the minus strand of NC_027751.1, from coordinate 45,969,368 downwards.
ACTCAAAGCCCAGCAATTGCGAAATCAAACGTAAATGTAAGCAAAGTTTAAAGCTTTTTTTGGGTCGACAAACAAACAATTCATCGAAAGGTTCATCAAATCGAATGAGATTGTTATGGGTAAGAGCAACCCAAATGATATAAACAACACAGTAAGTCAATCAAACAACGAGAAAGCCAAGCAATTAGGAAACTTTCACGAAATCAAACGTGGGATAGGAAGAAATAACTAACAGGTGTGAAGGCACTCGGAGATAGTGGTGGCGTCACGGAGGAGGTTGTCGCAGAGAGAACAAGTCATGCATGCCACCACCTTCTCCCTCTTCACCTTAGCCATCATCTCCATCTCTCCTTCCATCGAGACCAAGAGAGTGTTGGATTAATCGCACGTACACTATCCCCAAAACTGCATGTAGACGAAAAATCGCAATCGGACGAAACAGATAAATAGAGGGAGAGAGGAGGAGGCGGTTGGTGATTTGGAGGAAGATGAATAGAGGGTTTGTTGATGGTGAGAGATTCGGAGGAAAGGAGACGATCTGATGAATCGAAAGAAGCTTAAGGCTCATCAAGGGGTCTTGTTGAGAAGAAGAGAGACCATCCCGTAAAAAAGTCGAGAACGTCAGCTGGCCTAGCGGCAGTACTGAATGTTTCTCACACACGACTACCCGAGGTCGCCAGTTCGATACTCGGGGAAAGCGGAGTGGTACTGGGTTAGCTAAAAAATCCCTACGGGGATTTCTGGCGAGGTGGCCCTTCGGGGTGAGTCCAGTCACTATAAAAAGTTCAACCTATACAGTTTAAAAAAT